>NW_024502125.1:4255533-4367597 GCF_017590055.1 Onychostruthus taczanowskii | reverse complement strand
ACTTACCCCCCCCCCCCCCCCCCCCCCCCCCCCCATTATTATTGCTGCATAGTTTGTAGTGGTAGACATCTGTGTAAGAATAGTTCTGCTCAAAGAGATGGGAGAAACACAGTTTGAGATTTTTGTCTGACATCACCAAAAAACAACCATGGGCAACCTAGGAGTTGAAATGTGAAGTTCATAGCCAGATGACCAAAAAAGCTATTGCCAGCTGAAGACTTGCTGTGTAACAGCAAATAAACATACAAGCAACTTGGCCTTGTGGAAACTCATCATTTAAAGAAGAGCAGGACAATAAATATGATCTGAACTTCTAGGTAGTAGTGCTCTGTCTTGAATAAATATTGAGTATTTGGCTGCTAAGGGTTCACAAGTTTGTGCTGGCAAAATATTGCTAGGAGTCAGTGAAGTCAGCCACCCAGTCTTGCTTGTTCTGTGAGCGAACAAACTATTTTCTATGTAAGTGCCATTGAAATGCTGCACAGAATTATGAGACCATGATCTGCATAGATAAAATGTGTGTTTTAAAGCAGGGAAATTGTTTTGCACCAACATCACATGGATAGTCCCTCCTAAACAGAATCAAAGTGCTCATTAATATTTTTGCCCCAATGTTTTCCATGCTGAATTTCACAATAAATCTTTCAGGAGAACTCTGGCAGTTTGTTTGGAGCACTGACCTGTGAAACAGAGGAAAATAGATATTGTTAAAATCTTGGCTTGCTTGCTCAGGGATCATGTGGCAGAGCCAGGTAACTTGTGAAGTGGTGCACAGGGAGTGGCATGAGCAGTAAATGCTACAATAACAACACAAGTGACCTGAGTGTGTAAGCCTCTTTGCACTACTTGGCATGTTTAGCCCGATAAATAACATCACGAGACGTCCATTCCCATCATGTTGTTATTCCCACATGACCCAGCTGGGCAGCCAAAGGCCCTCCATATGTGTTGTTTACTCTCAGAGAACACAGGCAATGGAGTCAGGTGTTGCTGAATGTCTGCTGTTTACTGCAATCCTGCCGCCCTCAACTCAGGTGGAAACAAACAGGATGAGACATCCTTTTCATTCACAACTTTCAAGCAGTTCTTGACCTTTAAACTTCTCCTTTGTCTTTCAGTCAGATGAAGTGCTTGCTTGCTGCCTTCTCTGTTGATTTTCTGATATTCCTGCTACAGACACCCAGACACACGTATGTCACTATCTATAAGCACATAATGTAGCCCAAAGCAATGTAGTTTATCTTCTGTTCAGGCATAGCTTCCCAGGTGCCCTTCACAGATGCTGTGCCTCTGGGAGGTGCCCATGGGGAGTGAAGGCTGTGGACAGGGTGAAGATCTGCACAGAGGTGGTGAAAATCACTTCTGTCTTCCTTAGCCTCTGAGAGCTTACAATGACTGCCTCCTTTGGCAGGAGGAATGGGACCTGGGACCTCTATTGATGTGGGAAACTGATGTATCCAGATATTGCACAGGCATGATGAGAAGCTAAACAGGGAGATTGTTTCTGCCCTTCAGTTATAAACTCTCCTGAAATATTCAGCTATAGGTAGGATAGAATGCTTGATAAATTCAAGTCATGTTCAGCCAACAGTTCTATTCAAATGTCTAATCCTGACTATGGAGAAAGAATTTTTGAAAGTGTGATTTTTTATTCTTTATTTAAAGAAAGGTAAACAGTCATTCAGGAGTTTCAGGCATTCCAAACCATTTTGAACCAAAACCATGTTTGGTTGAACAAACCATTTTCTTTGTCCTGAAATAAAGAAAACATTAATTAGAGCACAAATTACTTCCCAGGAGCCCTAGGTAAGCAAGTCCGGAAGCTGGGCATCTGCCTGTGAGTGATATCTTCTTCCCTGTTCTTCTGCTCTTCATCTTCCTTTCTGGCTCTGTTCTCACAATTTTTCCCCCTCTTCTCCACTGAACCATTTTCCCCTGTATTTGCTCTTCCTCCCTGTTAAAAATTAATCAGCTGAATAATTATGCTGTTTTTCCAAGAGGAAGGCTGCCTTTCCCTCCCCATTCCACAGTCACCTGGCTCAACCTCTGGTTCACAGGGTCTCCCTGGTTGTGGGAGGGAAGACATAGGGGTACATAGCTATTGGTCAGGAGGAACACACTGGCCTTTACTTCACTGTTGCAAGCCATCTGGAATAGGAAAATGCTCTTTGACAGATTCATGGGCATACTGCTCCACTGGTGGCTCCTAGACACAGATTCAGACACCTGCTGTACCATTTTTTCCCTTACCAGACAGACAATCTTCCTTTGGATTTGTCAACCCCTTTCTTCCACTCAATGCTGAGTGAGCTCTTTTGTCCTTTTGCACAACTGCACAGGATCAAACCAGAAAGGATAAGAGTTTTCCACTTCCCTCAAAGCCCTTGGAAGCCCTTGCTGGCTTTCTCTGTGCTTGCTTGCTGCCAGCCCCCACAGGAGCTCTGTTTGCTCTTCCAGATACTGCAATTACCAGCACTCCCCTTGGCAGTTCTCCTGCCCTGTTACATTCCTTTTTGTTATGCTAATAGTCTTATAACCAACTCCAGCTTCTGAGACTGTAATGCACCCCTTTTGATTCTCTAATCTACTTCTCTCCATGCATTACAGCACAGAGCAGTTTGCCAATGTCCCAGCAGAACGTGTTTAGCTGACTGATTCTGGTTGTTCCTATTAGATCCTGGCATGCTTCTGAGATTTGTCACTTCCACAAAAATCACACTCCTAATCCTGGGGTTTAGCAAAGTTTGGATGGATTTGGATTCTACTACATCGTTTTTTAGGGGGGATAATAATGCTCTTTGATGAAGAGATCTCTGGTTGGAAAGTCTCCATGCTAAGTATGAGCATGAGAAAAATCTACTTTCAGTCCAACAATTTATCTTTTTTTTAGTTTAAGTGTGGGTGCTCATGTCAAGATGGCAGTGTGAGCACATTAGGGCTCTGAACTTGTACTCAATACATTGTGGGGGGCTGATGTGATTTGTGGTTGCTGTCGTGCCGTATACAAACATAGACTTAAGTTAGATCCTGCATTCAGCAATATGTCCCTCACAGAGCTGATCACTCAAATTACTTTCCCAGGGAGCTGTGTTTCCTGGTGGAAACCTTTTGAAACATTCCAGTCTTATAGGACTGTCTCTCCTCAGAACAAAATTAGCATTTTCCTAAGTCTTGAACATGACTATATGACTAATAATATTGTAAGCTGATTTTATAGCCATATTTCTCTCTCATTGCAAAGATGTCCTCTGGAGTACCAGTCTTTAGCACCTGTACTACTGTACTGTTTCATGGTTGTTTCTTTTTTTTTTTTTAATTTTATTTTTTCCCTCACTGATGCAAGAGGAGTCCTTGCACTTCAAGATCATGTATCAGCCAGTTGGCTCTATGAAGTTTAGACTGCAATATTATGTGACGATTGCTGATGGGGCTATGGTTTGATCCTCAATGAAAAACCATTTTGGGGATGAAGAAGGAGAAGACTATTGTGGAGTGTCTAATTTTGAAAGCATGGACATCAACAAAAATTCATACATACATACATATATACATACATATATATGTATATATATGTGTGTGTATATACTTATAACAAATTACTTTTTTCCTGTCAGAAGAGAATCAGGTTTGTGGTGGCTGGTATAAACCACTGCACACCAGAGCATCACATGTGAACACATGGGAGGGAGGTGGGATGGTTTTTAGTAGCATGAGCAGGGATGAAGTAGCATGGCTGGCATGGGATTTCTTCTTAAAGGGAGACTGCTGCTGCCTCTGCACAGATTGTCAGGCTTTCCTTAGGGTTAATTTGTTTGTTTAACCTTTCTCATAGTAAATAAGACTTGGAAGAGCTTCACACAAGCTTTGACTTCATACACAACATGACAACTTTCCGTGTGCCAGGGTCAAGCAGATAAACAGCCAAAGCTGAAGAGCCCTTCCACAAAGCAGCTCTTTCCAGATAACTCTCAGGATGTGAGCACCAGTGTTGAGCTTATCCAGCTCTCAAGGGGACATGATATTTTTTTGTCTGTAGGAAATCCTTTTTGTTTCTGTCTAAAAGGAAAATGTTCGCAATGCTGCCTTCTAAAAACTGCAGTAAGAAGCTGCCTTTCCCACTTTTCTTATTGCTCCCCAGTTAAATTTCATGTGGATTTCATTTATTGTGCTTGATGGCTTAGCAGTAAATTATTACTGCAAAGGAATTAACTGCATGTTGTGTTTGGAAATCTGTATTGTTTTGTTGCTGTGTCAATCCTAGCCTGCCTCTGAGAAGGCAGCTGATCCCTGCTCCTGTCCTTAAAATTGAGGAGGTTTGCTTTCTGCCAACTGCTGCAGCACTTCATTCAATCAGGGGAGAAAAATGGAGCCTGACAGACAGGTAGGGCATGACTTTCTTAGAGGGCAACTTGCCCCCACTATTTAATGGGGACACAGCAATTAAAATTTTTTAATAATAAAAAAGATCACCACAAAAAAGGATCCAGTAAAAATGGCAGTAAAAGATCCCAATATGTGATCAGAGGTAATTAAGGTAGTTACTGTGCTCTGGGCCTCAGTAACCCCCTAAGAAGTATTTAAGTTTTAGTATAATGAGGTAGGGAGTAAGTTAAGTTTTGAGAAGAACTCATTTGAGCAGTGGAGAACCTTTTGCCAAAGTAGTCCTGCTGCACCATGCAAGTCAGACGTCCAAAATTGCAGATTTCTCTTCAGCCTCACAAAGGAAAGCTTCAGTGAAGATTTAAAGAATAAATGAACTTTGGGTATAACTTCTTATCAGTCTGAATGGGACTTTGAGCAATGTAGTCTAGTGGTAGGTGTCCCTGTCAATGGCCGTGGTTGGAGCTAAATGATCTTTAATGTCATTTCCACTGCAAAATTTTCTCTTTTCAGTTTGTGGAGTGTTCCTGCCAAGATAAAGTGCAGCAGGTGAGAAAATATGGGAAGGCCAGTGTGTTTGAGCCCTTGTAAGGCAGAAAATTAAGTCAAATGTCACTGATGCCTCAGAGGTGAATGCGCCTGTGCTGAATAGGTAGTGATGAGACTTTGAAGAAGGATAAAACTCTATTCCCTCCTAAACTGTTCTCCCAGGATTATGAAATGGGAACTACATTAACCCTTGCAGGTACAAGCTTCCTGCTGCCAGTGCCAGCTCTTGCTGAATGTCACAGGTTTCCTTATAACCCTCCAAAGTCACATTAAAGGAGGCCTGAGAGAATGGCACAGGCCCAAAAATGCAGGTTCATTCAAGAACTCTTTTTACTGGCAATACACTATTTCAATGCTACCAAACAGGAGTCTGTACGAAAGCACCTAAGAAAGCTTGGTTTTTATCCTCTGCATTGCAAGTGATTACATGGGCAATATTACAAACCAAGAGCAAAGACCCAGACACACCAGAACTTGAACACAGGAGGAAAATTTTGGTGTTATTACAGTCAAGTCATGCACTGATCATGCTGAGGTGGGAATTTTTTGCAAGTCTCTAATGAATAAGTTTTCAGCCTTTACTCAGACTAACATTAGTCATTTAAAGATTCTGTTTCCTTCTCTGGAGCACTTTTAGATGGAACTCAGACAAATAAAGTGCTGATGTAGCCAACTAATGAAATACAGTATTAATTTTACTAGTGGGTTAAAATCAGTGCAATCATTAACCAGTTTGAAGTGCTTTGCTGAGTTAGGATTTGAGACTTTGTAAGAAGATGAATGCAGATTGAATTCCAATAGTGTTTTGCATAAACTTGATAAGGCTTGGAAAAGTAGCTTTTCTAGTTGACATAAGTGTCCACAGTCTTGTGGAGTAAAAGTAATACTTGGAATATCTGTGTAAGTTACTCCTTATTATTTGGAAGGCATGCATTGATGTGCTTTCTTTCACTAATGTATGGAGCCACTGGCAGGATGAAATCTGTTGCTGTGCTGAGCAGAGCACAGCAACAGCACCCAATAATTCAGGAACGGAAATAAAAATGACAAACTGCAGAGAACTCTAAGCATTTTCTGAATAGTCAAGATACAGAATTTTTTTCTGGACACTTTGATTAATGTTTCTTGCTCTCACATAAGGTGCCATGGGACCTTTTAAAGAGCACTTTCTTTTACAGATCCTCTAACAGCATAGCTCTTCCTAATCATCTTCTGGAGTAGGATTTCAGTATTGACTTGGAAAACTATTATATACTAAATCACTAAAATTATTTTCTGGAGCAACTGGCTTTTGTTTTGGTGGTCTTCTATTCAAATAATAGTACAGGCCAACATTTTATATGACAATAGCCTGATTTTTTTTTCTCTATTCAGTTTTGTTCCTAATGTAATTGTAGTTTTGCCATCAAAGCAGATAAATTTGCACTCCTGGTTCACTGGCAGAGGCATTCTATTGCAGTACACATGAAACTCTGTTTGTCTGTGGGAGAGCAGAGTTTGGATGTGCTGCACAGCTGAAATATTAAAGAAGTGGCCCCTTTGCCTGCTTATGATTTTAGTGAAAAATATGTCATCTTTAATTTGGTCTTGATTTCTCTCTTAAGATGTTGTGCAAGCTCAGACAGCTGCTGCTTGTGTCTAAGGGCCCCTGTTCCCATTTTCAGTCTTTCTTTGGACACCGGTCTGTTTCTCATCCTGCTGACACACTGCCTCATGCTCAGACTCTGTGCAGTAAGGAGGCTGTGGGTAGAGGAGGCAGAACACAGGGACGCTGCCAGAAACAGAAATCTCCAGTAGCATATGGCCTCAGCACCGGTGGACAGGATCAGTAGCAGTTAGTGCTGTAGCTGCCACCTTATAAGTGGATATTCTTCTGCAACAGCTCTCCATTTCAGTAAATGATTAGAGTATTAAAGTCTGTGGAAGCCAGCAACAAAATTGCTCCATATACAATATACCCAAAATAGGCCATATGAGGCTTCAGATTTTAATTCTGCATCTTTTATTCTCTATTCTGATTGGACAGGAGAAATCTGATTTCTCCTTTTCCTGATTTTGGATACTTATGTACCTTTTTTCTAGTGGATTAACCCCATTCTCCATCTGGAGGCCTGGGATTGCACCATATTTTCTCTGCTTTTACAATCAGCTGGAAAATCTCCAGCCCCAAATGGGGCTGTGTCCTTGGCTTTGACATTTGGTTTCTAGTTTCCACTAATAATCAGGGTTAATTGCTTTGCTTGTCATGATGATTTGTGGGTTTTGAATTGCCCTAATTTGTAGAATGACTCTGTCTCTACATCAGCCCCCCATTCTATGTCTGGCACTCCAGTAGCATCTCACTCTGAGTTGGGAATGTGAGAAGTACACACTAGAAAAGGTACCTCTCCAATTTGCTTTTCTCTCTTATGGGGAGGATTACAACATGGAATATATAGGCACACCTGTTACCTGGTTTTATGTCTCCTGTTCCACCACAGTTCATCCTTTTTCATCGTCATCTTCAAATTGGACTTTGACTTTTCAAGTGAAAACAGAGGGATATACTGAACCATCTTTTACTGAGTATATGGCTTTCTTTTCATAGAATCATAGAGTGGTTTTAGTTGGAAGGATCCTTAAAGACCATATAGTTTCAACCCCTGCCATGGGCAGGGATACCTTCCACTAGACCAGGTTGCTCAAAGCCCTATCCAACCTGGCCTAGAACTCTTTCAGGAATGAAGCTTCTCTTGGCAATATGTTCTGGTATGTCGTTACTCTCACAATAAAGAAGTTTTTCCTGATATCTAATATAAACCTACTCTTGTGCAGTTTGAAGCTATTGCTCCTTGTCCTATCACTATATGACCTTTAAAGAAGTCCCTCTCCAGCTCTCTTGTAAGCTCCCTTCAGGTATTAGAAGGTGCTATAAGGTCTCCCTGCAGCCTTCCCTTCTCCAGCTTAAACAGTCCTAACTTCCCCAGCCTGTCCCCAGAGAAGAGGTGCTCCATCTCTCTGATTATTTTTGTGGCCCTTCTCTGGTCTCTTTTTGACAGGTCCACACCTTTCTTGTGCTTCCCAGAGCCTCCACAGCTGCCCTGCAGATTCTGGGCAAAATTTGTATGATCAAGCAGCAACCCAAAGTTTTGTTAAGTCTCAAACTTCATTTTCCCCTCAAATGTCCTTCATGTTTACAAACAAACACACATCCCAGTACAGCAATTACCTTGGAATGGAGCAGACATTGCCACATTAGACATAAAGGAGAAATCGAAAGGTTAAAGGTATGAGTTTTAGAGAGCCAGAGATACTAGGGTAAATAATAGATACACATTACTTCAGTCTTTAAGAAGCAATAGGGACTGTGTTGCCCTTGCCAAGATGACAATTCAAGAAGCATAGCAAAAGAAAAAGGGAGCTGTATCAGGGTAAGCTGAGGAAAATGGTATGGAAAGACATCTTTTAGGCCTCTTTTACATGAGATCAGATGACTGAAAACAGCTGATGTGTCACAGAGCTGCTTGAAAAATGCAGTGGATGGTAGATCCTCCAGATCTCCTTTAGAGGCTTCCATTTCTAAAGAGGACAGACATTACTTATTCAGCAACCCTAAAATAAATTAAATAGATGGCAGACTTAAAGCAAGACATACTTCTCATATTAACTTGTGTTACTTTGTAAAAAGACTCCAGAACAGCTGTAAATTATTTTTAAAGCCTTTTATTCTGACAGCACGCTCTTAGGCTATGTTCTTACAAGTGAGAATAGGTGCATGCATGGCTTTCTGAGGGAGAAGAGAGGACAAACTGAGTCAGTGGGCTACAGCAGGCAATCCTGTGGATTGGGATATTGTATCTACAGAGAAATCACCAAAACATCCCTTGCATTGTTGTCTGTGCAGCCCAATGCAACTGATCAAACGAGCACTTGGAAAGGTGTTGAGGCTTGGTAGAATAGGCAATCATAAGAATAGTTGTTTGCTTAGATTCTCAGTGACCTTTTGGTAGGACACTGAAAGAGGGATACGTGGAAGCAAATCACTGGCCACAGGACAAAATGCAGTCTTTTACCATTTAATATCTGGGTAAGGAATAGGAAAATAAAAGTTGCCAGGGTTTGATACTATTTGTGGTAAAATACTTCAGCTGAGGAATGACACAGAGAGGCATGGATATTTGAAGTTATGAGCTATAATGTACTTATGCTTAAAAAGGGGATCTTTTAGTATTTTTTATATATGTGACAAATTATATACTCTGGTGAAGATGTCATATCTAAGGATGAAGTGAGAGAAGGGTGCAATTTGACCAAGTTAAAGGACAGTTAATCTGGTTGGTGGTACCTATGGAATCAAGGGAGTGTCAGAAGGAAGAAAAAGGCCAAGGAACTGTATATTTTTTTACCGGTTTTGGACAGCAAGAGGCTTAGAGAGTGGGGAAGGGAAGTGCCCCACAGCAGTGGGGAAAGTAGGACATTTGTCAGTGCTTCATAAGAAAAGTCATACTGTGCTAGACAAAGTCTTGAATAACACATCAATTTTGTTTCCTCTTAGAAGCAATCTGCAGCATCCAGAATTGAGGTTAAGCATTTGGACTAATCACTTGCAATATCCTACTGAGCCGGGAGAATTAAGTTGGTGACCTGGGGAAGCTGGCTGCAAACATTAGTTTGTTTTAAACAGTAGCAATATCATGCTACAATATTTCTTCCCTTCTCTTTTACCTCTTAATCTCAAACTTCCAATTTTTACTGGTCTGGAATAGCCTGTCAGCAAGAACATAGAGGGAAATTCTCTTTATGAAAGGGCTTGAATAGTGCTACTGTCTCTGGTGGACCATATTCTGCAACACAGAAGGGTTTTTTTGCAGTCTTTGCTCCTCCATTAAACACTCTAGAAATATAGTTTTTAGTAAACTAGGCACTGTCTAAAAATTTCTAGTTTAAATGGGAAAGAGTAAAATAGGTGTGCTCCTTCATGTCCACAGCCTAGGGCAGGGCAGTGGCTGAGCACTAAACGCATTTTACTTAAAGGATGGGAGCCGACCAAACAAAGAATTATTAGTTCTTTTGAAATGTTTAATTCCAAGTTTTACATGTGTTTTCTATGAAGTTTAATTGGGAGAAGGGACAAATGAATGCCTTGCCATAGATGAATTCAGCAAGTCCCATCATGGTTTAAATATGCAAGGATGTCTGGGAAAAGACAAGAAACCCCCAAATGTCAAGGCAGAGGTTTGAAGTAGAAAGGCTGTTTTGTCCAAAGGCAAAAATCTTACTTTTTTTTTCCTCTCTGACTATTCAGAGGGATCTTATGTGATTGTTCATTTGTGTATTCAATAAATAGCAGAGCACCTCCTCATACTGTGCACAACACTTGTGCAAATGCCTGGAAGCCAGAGAACTTTCCCAACAGGCAAGGGTGGTCAGCAGAGCTGTGTAGTTGGTAAATTGTCATATGTCTCTTTGGTCAGACATCTCTTTCCTTTGGTAACACAGGTTGAAAAGACCAAAATTGGCCCCAGAGATGCAGATTGTTCTTTCTCTTCTTTTCTTACAGAGAAATATTTTAATTCCATAATCAATAGATCAAAATGGAGTGGTCTCTGGGTAAATGACCATGGATGAGCTGTGCCACTTAATTGTTTAAAGCACAAGTTATCCAAAAGTGGTACAGTTTGCTTTTGAACAATGACAGAACTGGCTTTTCTAAAGCAGAAGAGAGCATTTGCCTGACTTTGGGTGTAAAAAAGTTCAGTTTATTTTCCATTCCAACTTCTTGTTGGTACTCCAAGCCTTCATACTCTTCTGGATACTGAGCTACCTATTTTTAACACTTAATTAAACTCTCCAAACATCTTTAGAAAAACCTCAGAACTGTTAGATTTGCTGTTTTCCTTTGTCATTAGGTATTTGGCATTTTCTATCTTACAAACTAGAATTTTAAGTTCCTGGCACCAGCAGCTACAGCTAGAAAACAGCAACAGCCCTGTCAAAAACCTATTGTTTCTGAGACTCCCTCTTTATTTTCAAGTCCTTGAATACACGATGGAGGCCCAAAGACAGATTTTGCCAGATTTGCCCAAGGTCAGCTGATATGAGAAGGCTGCTTAAGCTGCGCTGTAACATTTACCCTGTTTCTCACTAGCACTTAATACCATAGATTATAAATAGCATCTAACCCTGCGATCAGCCTGACATACAGCTGGAGACTCCCCAGGAGCTTATAGTTAAGATCTCTAAAAACCTCTGCTACAGAAAACTGAAATTATTGCCTCTGCGGTCAGGGGGAGAGGAGCTCACGGAGTGTCTACATCTGTGTTAGGATGGACTTCTTGTGACACGTCCCAGTTCAGGGGAGACAGCGACCCATCTGCTGGCAGGCCCCTGCCTGTGTCCTGCCATGCTCCCTCTGAAATGTGAGTCTCCTGTTCTGGCTTTTTTCTAAGACTTGCAAACCAGAGGATAGTTGTGTGTTACAGTTGGGGCATACCTGAGAGATGCAGATTTGGTGCAGGGAGAGCAGCAAAAGCTTTGTCCGGGAGAGATACGCAAGTAACTGGCTTTGGGTTCCAAACTTAGTCTTTGGTAGGTCCTCTTACCTCCCTCTCTTATGAATGGCAGGGGATTTCCAGGAATGGATATGGAGTAAGTGTCCTTCAGTTGGGGCAGTCCTGGCCTTTTCCTGAAACCATGTGAGAGGTGTGAAGGGAAAGGGAACCTTTCCTCAGGGTAGAGCCTAGACTGCAAATCCCTGTGCTGTCCTCACCAGAAGATGTCTGGTCTTAGCACTGGGTTGCCTTTGCTTTCACCTGCCTAGGCTTTAAGCATGAACAAACTCCCACAAATCCCCATGGGTAGACAAGGTAGTCCCCCATGCCAGAAGGATTTCCCTGCTCTGGCTCCATAGCACTGCTCTTCCCAGCACCTGGAGTCACAGTTCAGTCCTGGTCCATTATGAAGCCTGTAAAGTCATTTTTCAGACCCATAGATCACTACCTCATCACTCACTGCTCCACTGAACAGCTTTGGATAATTTAAACAAAGACATCTTTTATGGGAGTTGATATGCAGAAGAAAGTCAGTCATGCATGCAAATATGTTTTGGCCAGGCTCTCCCACCTTGACCTGCTCCTTGCTGAGAGAACCTTCAGCCAGCCACCCTGTCTGCAGGCAGCAGGGACTGCTGAGATGTACACTGGCTACATCCCATCAGATGCTACCTTTCACGGACTAGAAAACGCAGGAGGGCTAAGGCCACCACCCCTTACATGTCTGTGTGTCCTTTCTACAGTGAGCACAGTCCTGGGGCATGCCCTAGGGGTAGTCTGAGGTGTTCCCAAAAGTGGGCTCAAACTGGTCCATGCTGTTTTGTAGAGACAGACGTCTCTGACCTGTGCTATGAGAATCAGAGAAGGACACAATTTATTAATAGTTTTTATTTATTCCTTGTTTTCCTTTATTAGTACCTACATAGCTGTAGGGACCAGGAGAGCCCCATGAAGGCGTTTCAAAATAGGCTTCTTCTGTCTGGGGAGGAGCAATTTGTGCTGGCAACAGGGGAGACTTTGTAACTACAGGTCTGGAGGGTTAGTCCTTACTGAGGAGGAGGTAGGCAGATCCCACTGCTGCTGCTGTGGGAGTAAGGAGTGAGGCATGGCTGGATTATCTGGAGGAGACTGGGTGGAATTTTCCTGAGAGTTAGGCAGCGTAACACTCCGGGACAGTAAATGACTGGAGGCAAATGATTCATTGTGCTAAGTACCATAAAGCCAAGAAAACAGATGTCTTGGCTGGACTGAGGGTAGAACAACATATTGTATTAAGCAGATCTGTCAATAGGGTAATGACTATTTTGTTCAGATTGTTGTAAGGTTGGGGAGGGATTTTTTTTGTCCTAAAACATTATAACTAGATAAAACATAAAACCCTCTAGCAAGAGTTACTAAAATCCTTTCTAAGACTAAAATATTAACAGTGTGAAAAACAAGACTTTAAGTCTGAATATACAAAAATTATTACCCAGTCCTTTGCAGTTGATTCATATCCATACATTTCTATTGATACCAGTGGGAATGCATGGATCTGAGTAAGTCAGATATACAGACTAGTGATTTTGTATTGGCGTACCAACCAAGGGCTAAATTTAAAGTTAATACTGACTGAAACACGAGCCTCTTTTTTTCATATTATAGGTAGAAAAAGTGCCATATGCCTAGGGATGGTATATTTGTGCTGATGATTCTTCTCCAAAGCCAGACTGGCCTGCCTATGCACATGGACATCACGTGCCCAGCAAACTTACACCCCCACTAAAGTTTATGAGAGGGCACCTGTCCTCTGCTAAACATCACCTCATTGGCACAGGAAGGTTTTTTGAAGAGGAAGCTGAAGGTTTCCTCTGAGTACCACAGAGCATGGCAGTGGATGTAGGGGACAAACAAAGCTATGCAGACATGGCCTAGGTCATCTGTAGGTGGCCAGTAAGGAGCCTGCTTGGCTCCTACAGCAGGAAGGGTTAATGAGGTGCTGTGGCCATGTTTCAGGTCTGCATTCTTCTGGGAAGTGTTCAAAGAACTGAACACAACAGGAACTGTTTGCAAACCAAATGCCATTTACCCACTGGAAATTAGAGAGAATGTTTTCTCTAGGTGTTTTTCCTAAGGATACCCGATGACCAAGAAAGCCAGTGGTATCCTGGTGTGTACCAGCAATAGTGTGGCCAGAAGGACCAGGGCAGGGATTTTCCCTCTGTATTCAGCACTGGTGAGGCCACACCTTGGGTCCACCTTCTGGGCCCCTCACCACAAAAAGGACATTGAGTCAGCAATGCAGAAGGGCAATGTAGCAGAGGAAGTATCTGGAGGACATACTCTGTGAGGACCGGCTGTGGGAGCTGGAGTTGTTTTGCCTGGAGAAAAAGAGGCTCAGGGGAGACCTTATCGCTCTCTACAACTGCCTGGAAGGAGGCTGTAGGCAGGTGGGGATTGTCCCCTTCCCCCAGGCAACAAGTGCCAGGACAAGAGGAAATGGTCTCAAGCTTCACCAGAAGAGGTTCTATTGGATATTAGGAAAAACAGGCTGCCCAAGGAAGTGGCTGAGTCACCATTCCTGGAAGTATTTAAAAGACATGGAGGTGTGGCGCTTAGTGATGTGGTCAAGTGGTGGACTTGGCAATGCTGGGTTTACTGTTGGAGTTGATGATCTCATAGGTCTTTTCCAAGCTAAACAATTCTGTGATTCTATAACTTTATTTCTATCCATACAATCCCTGGAAACCTTCATTTCTGGGCTTCGATCATGTGCTTAAATTCTTTGTTCCAGAACCTTCTCTCTTACTCTAGTGCCCACCTCTCCAGTCAGAATCAGATCTGTATTGGATGGGCTACCAAAGCCTTTTTTAACTCCTTTGAAACTACCAGGCAGTCTTAAAATGCTGGGACTCTAGAGGTTTTAGCTGTACACATGAAGTTCTTGAGGCAGTTTCCTAAGCAGAAAGCCAATGTGAAATGGCCTGTGTGATCCCACAGACAATACCTATGACTCATGTGACTTCACTCTTGCTGACTAAATCAGAAAGATTTTCTCTAAGGAAAGAAGTGCATGCTCCCCACTTTATTTTAAAGCAGCAAGCAGTGACAAAGCTTCCCATATTGTGAATATGTTCCACATATTCTAACAAGAATAGAAATGCAAGCCTGTGAAGCTTTCTTTTGTCTTGAGTAGATAGCTACTTTAATTGCATAGCACATCCTGACTCTCCAGTCCTCTCCTTTCTGCACATGCTGATCCATTACTCTATAGCTGGCAGGTCTGTCTGAACACAGGCATGATGGCTGTGCTCTTCCTCTGGTCAGAAGCTCAGAAGCTGCAGTCAAATCAGTATAGTGATAACAATCTTAAAATAATAAAAATAAAAGGAAGAAATGCAGATGATCAAGTTTTTGGGGTGTGGGTGGGGGAGGTAATGACAGCTAAAGAAGACTGCATTAATCACTCTTCATAATACTCCCAGAAGTATCTTGCCAAGACATTAATTTTAATCTTTACTAGTTGAACGATTGCTGCAGGGTGCATTTAACTTTTCACCTCTGATGGAGCAGCCCATTCTGGGAGTTAAATATCTCCCTGTTTATCCCTTCTGTGGCATCTTGCTCCATTTCATCTGTGCAGTGCACTATGTATTCTGCCTGGAAAAAAAGGTAAAAAAAGAGGGGGAAGAATGTCACTGTTAGTATCATGAGTTGTTTTCTTTCCTGAAAACGACTGGTTCTGAAAGGGAATCTTTGCTTCTTTCATGACTCTGTGTGTTTTATGAATCCCATCCTCTTGACAGAGCATTCAGGCTTCAGCAAAGGAGCTGCAACTCTCACCAAACAAGGGCACTTATTTTAAAGCCTTCTCTGTCCTGGTGAAGAGTGTCTCTTGTGACTGCCACAAGATATGCCAAATTGGGTTAACTGCTGTCTCGTTATTGTTGTAAACTGCACTGTCTGATAATAAGACTGGTTGCGATAAGCCCGTCTGCTGAAAAGGCATAACACTGTGAAATCCCACTCTGGGGCAGATTATAGCAGAGCAAAGCATTCTTTCAAATGAAAGTCTCCAGATAGAATATTGGCAACTGTAGGGAATTTGACTGGCAATACCCAAGATGGTCTGATCATCAGCATTTTATGACATTGTTTTCTGCCTTTCTCAAGAGTTCCTGAGTGTGGCTGTCAATCCTTCTCTTGTGAGGTGAGGCAAGTAGTTACCACCAGCATCTGGAAGATTAGGATCTGCCAATGGCAAACCACTTTACTTGCCTTTCAGGCTGACCAAAGCACAGATACCACACAGACACCCAAGCTCCTGTGGCACAAAATATTGCACAGATTTTGTGTTAAGGATTAACATCACTCGGGCTGCATGTTACAGCTAATGCATTTGGGAAGCTGATGCTTGTTTGTCCTTTCTCTCTCAACCCTCATTTGGGCTGAACATTCAGAATTACTTTGCTGCCATTTGAGATGGTCAGGAAGGAGATCAGGTTTCCATGAGAGCTCATTCAGGTTTTTATAGTCTCTGCCACTTGCCTCTGAAAATTCTTCTGGAATATGTGGGCCAGAAAATATGGAGCTGCATATGTGCAGAATGGCAACTTGAACAGATTTGGGATAAAGAATATGCGACGACCCGGACCTACTTCTTCTATTGCTGTTTAAAAAACTGTTCTATCTGTGACAGTATGTATTATTCTTTCAAAAAAACCAAACCCACTTCAAAGACAGCAACAAGAAAAGGCAATCTGAGCCACAAACCTATGTAAATTTTTTGTGCTTAGGGAATAAGAAACTTTCCGCAGCAGCACCTATCTTACAATCTTGTGGAAACTATTTCTGTCAACTGGACTGCCTCTCCTTATGTCCTCTACAGTGAGTGGGAAAAATATGTAGGTCAGCATTACACCCCTCTCTGGCCTTGCTGTGCCAACAGGTGCTTCCCTGGTTGCTGTACTATTGGATGGGTGGAAGCCATTCAGGCCCCTTTTGTGTTCAGATGTCCCTCAAGTGGTCTTCTCTTACCTTTGAAGCCTACCAGGGTATCTACCCAGATTCTTGAGCAAAAAACTAAATCTCAAATGCTTAATAGATTTACCACTGCATGCAAGGATCTGGCTACTCTTGAAGTGGTGGGTCTAGCAGAGTACAGGCTAAATGGACTGCAGCAGGGTACAACTGCACTTCCCAAGTGCAGAGTTCCTCACTGTCCTTTTGATGCCTGGAGTAGGTAGTGAAGGTGATAGAGAACTGTTTTGTGCCCCTGGTGGTCTCAGCTTCTTGACCATCAGTCATACAGGTGGTCAGCACATCTGGCGAAATTTTGCATTTGTTCCCATCTTCATGTGGTTTAGCTACCTGAGGCGGCTGCTAGTCCTGGTGTCCAGAAAGTCCTGTCCATGCTGCTGTCCATGCATCTTATTTTGCTTGTGCAATTGTTCTGCTGTAGTTAGACCCACTGGTGGTCACAAACATCTAAACTACTATCCTCTCCAGGCACCATATTCTGGGTGCTAAAATAGCTCTGGACTAGCTGTGAAAAAGCAAACTTCTAGCTGGTAATCAAAGACTTCTTTCCATACAAGACACCACTGTAAAAGATTAAATTCCAGCTTGCTCTGCTGCAGCAGGAGAACTCCAGCCCATTGCATTTTTTTATGCATTAAAACAGTGATAAACCCAATGTACTTTGGCATATGAAAATCTGAATAGGAATGTTCTTATTGCTGCCTGGGACTGATGATTTGGGAAGGAATAAATTCAGAACATTGTCATTCCAGGGAAAAGAAGATTTTGCTCTTCTGTCTTTATTTAGAAAGAAGTACATAAAAATTTTCAAGGTACATGTGAGGA
Organism: Onychostruthus taczanowskii; assembly: GCF_017590055.1. Lineage (NCBI taxonomy): Eukaryota > Metazoa > Chordata > Aves > Passeriformes > Passeridae > Onychostruthus > Onychostruthus taczanowskii. The sequence goes on along the minus strand of NW_024502125.1, from coordinate 4,350,294 downwards.
TAAACTGCTCAGTAAATTAAGAGATAGGAAAGACATTGGGAGAAGGCACTGCTTGGGTGGGAAGTTGAAAGAGAAGAGTGAGACAACTGGCAGTGTGGTTGGGTGTGCACATAGGCGTTCTTATTTATGTTACACATATATAGGTTCTTGGCTTTATCCATTCACCCATAAATAAATCAGAGGTTTTGTTTGTGCTATGTGCAGACATTGTGACTGCTCTCTTGTTGCCATCTAGCCTGTGAGAGCTTTATTGTGGCCATGGGGACCTAAGTAGGGATGATCAGGGCTTGTCCATGAGTGAATATGGCCGACGTGGTGTGCCGCTCAGCATCACTGCTGCCAACATAGTTTTTTGGGGCAGTGGGTTTTTTATGCACAGTGACTTCAGTAATGGTGTCTGAAATGGAGGAAGACAATTACTTCCACTGCTTGAAAATGCTAGCTTACTGCTGCTGAGTCATTGTTGATGTGCTGGCGTAAGAGGGCTGTGCTCATTCCGTGCAGTGTGACAGTGTGTGGTGTGGAAGAGTGCACACAAACAACAACGCCTCCTTCTGCACCTATGTGGCTCATTCCTCGGCTGTAGCTGGACCCCTTGCACTCAGCAGCACCCCAGGAAGAAATGTCCCCAAGCAACATGCAAACAGCACCTTGCAAGCATGAAAAAGTGATTTGCAACATCGGATGGGCAAATTTCTGCCTGCTGCATAGATCCTTTCTGATCTGGTCACTAGGGGGTATATTGCTTCTTTGTGTGAACACACTGCTCACATACTATTAATAGGAATGGCATGTTTTTGCACCAAGAAAGAAGCCCACCCCTAAAGAAATGAAAACATTGCAAATGCAATGCATGGTCCTGAAAGCTTTCCTTGAATCACTAGTGTAACTTCTAGAATTACAACAGTCTCTCAAAGCTTGGAAAAATTTTTATGTGCTGAAAGTCCTTAAAAACAGGCCTCAGGATGGGTACTCAAGTACCCAACTCAGAGTCTAGGACTTGGAGTTTGGGGTTTTTTTGCTTGGTGTGATGGATGTACCAATTTGCCACACTGTAGTGGGTGAAAATCAGGTCTGTATTAGGAGGTTTGGGCTAGGGTTTGTTTGACTTTACAGTCCACCTGGAACAACTTTGAAATAGGAAAGACTCAGTTCTTCAAAGGGTTGACTTCAGCAGATGTTGTCTAGATGTTGTGAAAATGTCATGTAATTTACTTACAAAAATAAAAACATTTTTAGAATAGGGTCAACCAGAGGATCTTAAATCAGTTTGCATTCTCCTCTTTAATAGGTGTTCATCATCCTGTTCAAGCCTGTTCATATTTTATCTGTAAAAGCAGCAACTCACTAGTCAAGAGACATAACAATAGTCTGAATTCTCTAATAGGCTACACTAGAGTTAATACAGGAGACTTTTACTTCTCGCTCCTCTCCCTGTCCCTGCAGCAAGGTTGGTGGCTCAACCACAGGACCTGTACAGATGAACAGAGGAAACCTGCTGGTTTTCACTGAACGTAAAGGCAATCCAAAGTTACAGTCAAGCAAAATGCACAACCAAGTGCATAGTTAAATATTTTACTTCAAGATCTCCAGGCTGGTATGTTCCCATCTCCCAGCAGTACCTCCACACAGTGCAGAGCAATGCGCTGTGTGCCAGGACAGGGTCTCATCTCAGCAGAGGAGTTTGGAGAGATCAGTGTGGTTGGTTAGCTCTGGTGCAGCCCCGCGTGGGCGTCTGTACAGCCTAAGTACAGCCAGCCTGGTCATTGCTGATTTCCCCCCATGCATTTTGCAGCTCTGAGGTGAGAGTGTCAGAGCACCACCCTGACTTCTGTGACCCCTTGGCCTGAAGCCATTTCTCAGGGAAACACTGCAACTCCAGGAAGGCACTTCAGTGCGGTGGAGGAAAGGTTTATACAGGTTTTGCCTGCTTTTCCGTGTCAGACAGTGGTGGGACGTCTCCTGTTTCAACGTGGCAATTATTGCCCATTTAGATCAGGACATACTTTCACTTTTGGCATTTACTTCTTTCTCCCAAAGCTTTCTTGGATGTGCAATGAGGGAGGTTCTGAAATTCTTTAAGGAAACGTTTGTTTGCCCTCTGCTGCATAGTGAAAGTTACAGACTAAAATCTGTGAGAAAAATCATCAAATTTATGAGCATTTTCAAGTTAGCCTCATGATTCTGACTCATGAAGCCTAAATATTTGGGGCTGGCAATGTATGTAAGCCTCTTTCTCTACCCTTGCCTTTCACTGCCTCTCCAGCTCCAGTTTAACAGCTGCCTTAGGAATTTACCACTTGGGCTTTCTGTTGTTACTGCAATCACAGTTAACTGATTTTTTTTTTTTTTTTTTTTTTTTTTTTTTTTTTTTTTTTTTTTTTGTGGAAGAGAGGGTGGTAGTAGTCTTGTTACAAATTTCTGTGGCTATTTTTAAACTGTATGAATTGCCAATATACTAATGGCTGCTGATTTCTGAGTTGCTGACTTTTCTGCTTGTTCATAAGCAGGAACACAAACTGCCTCAATTTTTCCAATTCTGTTTTGCATTCTCTTATCCTGTGATGCGGACTAGGGGCCCTACCATAACGTGATATAATTCGAAAAAGCCAGCATTATTAGGACTGGAAACCTGACCGCTGAGTCAATTACATTCAGAACATTTTAAAATCCTGCTTTGTCCTGGTGCTAACCTTCACAATGGCTTCACGCTACACACCGGCAAAATGTAGCAGGCAATGAGAGTAAACATAATGCAATTTTTTAAGATTAGATATGCTTCTTAGGGGAATTTAGGTCAGATTCTGACCTTAACAGAATCTGGTCTAACTCAATGGGTTTGCATGGCATTCTTCTGAAATTCTGTCTAAAGATGTTTTTGGGGTTTTTTTTCTGTTTTGTTTGTTTGTTTGTTTTTGTTTTGAGATGTACTTTAGGCTCTAAAAGGACCTTCCTGTTTACAGAAAGTGCAACTCATCTCAGCATAGGAGGTCTGTGCAAATGCACTGGGCCATGAGAAATGGCTGGAGAGGGAGCAAGTCAGTAGTCTTTCTATGCACAAGGCGAATTAAACAAAAGAATTGTGAAAGTAACGAAGAAAACATTCTTATAAATTGGAAGAAACCCATGTTATTTGACCATATTCTAATTTATCTTATGTCACCTATTTACCTTATCTTTATGTCACTAAGAATATATAATACACATTTCTAGTTTTGAAAAATATCTTGCACCTCTTGAAAAAACAAGGTTGTTGAAACCACTGTAAAAGATAAAACAAAACCGACATAAAAATAATGTCAAGGCAGTGCTTTTTGACACAGGACATGGAGAGAACTTGTTGCCACAGAATGTTTTATGGTCCAGATACATAAAACGTGAAAAAATACCACTTCTTGTACCCCTATTAAGGTACAAGAAGTTTCCAGTGTGTTTCCTGGTGGCCTGGGTGTGATCTCTGGCTCAGGAAATCATGGCTGAACTGTGGGTAAAAAAGCTCAAAAAGAATAATTTTCCCCCTTGACAGCTGTCAATAGTCACCAGCAGATAAGGCACTGTGATAGATGGACCTTTATTATAAGTGTGAATACTTTATATTCTCATGAAAAATAAGATGGAAGTTCTGATGGAAGGACGGTCTTCCTTTATGCCTTGTGGTGAACTTTAATAGTAGCAGAGCTAATTATTTTATTTTGAAAACATTATTACACCTGGTTTTGAATATTTAAAATTAATTTTCAGAACAAATACAGCAGTGATATTTACAGTAAAAAAAATCAACTAGTTATCAAACTTGAGAATCAAAGAGCACATTCATGGTTGTGTTTCTTAAACCATTTGAAGTAATATTTTCTTGCAAGCGAATAAGGTGGGTTTTGTTTGTTTGTTTGTTTGTTTGTTTGTGTTTTTCCTAAGGAAACTCTTCAAACCTTGAAAACTTTAGGGGTGCTGATCAGAAAACCACTAAATGCTCAGGTAGTTTTACTCCATAGATACCCCATTTCATGACCTCTTTGAAGAGAGTTCTTGCACATCAGTGTGGATTAGCCCAAAGTCTGTGTTATCCTGATTAGTATCATAAAGAAGAATATTCCTTCTCTCTCCTTCTAATGAGAGAGAAGAAAATGTCTTATGTAGACATATTTCCTCTGGACCCCAAAATTGCACCCTCCTCTTTAGCTTCTACAGGAGTTAGGCATCTGCAGAGACTTAAGTGGGGAGATACTAGAGAAAATGGCCTTTTACCTGAAGAGTGATTTTCCTAGGTGATTTTTAGTTTGACACAATTCTTTGTAAGGGATGGGGATCCCTTTAGGTTCTGGCATAGTTAAGTTCCCTTTAGGTGAGTCTGTAGGAGAAGAAAGTGTAAAATTATACTGTTGCCTCATTGGCATATGAATAAAAGTAAGTTAGCTTGGCATCCTGTGCTGTTTTTCAATAATCTTTGCTGAACTTAATTACCTGTAAATTATATGACCCCAGGGCAGGTTGGATGATAGAAAAGGCAATATACATACACTTCTCTGTTAGCAATCACAACAGAGATCAAGCAGCCTGATTAATTTTGACTTGGCATCAGGAAGCAGAGGGCATTCTAAATTTTCCAGTTTGTTTTCACCTTGTCTCTGTGACTCAGATCTGTTGCATAGCTTTTCCATTCAGACAACAATAAGGACTGAATAACCCTTCTTCAGATCTGGGGAGGGCAAAGAATAGGCAGTGCATGCCACACTCAACCCTGCATGGAGACAACCTTCTCCAAATTTAAAAGACAAGCAAATGTTCTGCTTGGGGACATGGTTTAGTGGTGGACTTGGCAATGCTGGGTTAATAATTGAATTCAGTGTTCTTAGAGGTCTTTTCCAACCTAAAAGATTCTTTGATTCTATTGATGTTGGGCAGTGGCATGGTATCACTGATGACACAGAGTGGGGCACAGCATGAGACAGAAGCTGACTTCTTGTTGCTGGCTTCTTGTTGCTGCCAAAATACCATCCAGGTCTCCTTTCTGCATGGGGTCCCCCAAACTATAGTGGAGGAATATATCTGCCCCCACTAATATGATAAATTCTCTCAATTTATGCTGTACCCATTCCCTGCTGAATCAGAGCTGTGAGATCTGCCAGAGTATTTCACACTTACTGTAAAACCTGAAAAGAGCATTTGTCTGATTTCCACATCTAAAATAATCAGTTCTAAGCGACCAAGCATTAAACATTCACAGAGACCATGATGGTGTGACTGTGGTTCTGGCTGCCCTTTGGCCAGAACGGAGCATCTCCCAGCTGGCATGTGCTGAGGAGCTCTGTGCATTGCAGTCCTTCCTTTTCCTCCATGCAGTCTCTGCTGGTGCCATCTGCCAGCCCTAGGGCTGTGCTCCTCTAAAAAGTGCTTGTTTCTGAGCCTTCAGCCTCACCTTACCACTGCAGGAAGGCACTGGGCACTGGAAGAGTTTGGGCAAAAAAAACCCCAAAAACACTGCTTCAGAGGGTTGTCAATGATGAAGTGAATCCTCAGCTCTACCTCAGCAAATCAGTCCAGTGGTTTGCACTTGGGGAATGAGCCCTCACCTCCCTGCTGCACATCATGCCCCAGGAAGTGATGCTATCGCAGTTTGCGGGTGCTCATCTGGAGTGCCTCTCATATGGGGGACCTGCCTCAAGGCAGGGAGTTTTTAAAATATTTTAACTCTATGAAGTGTCTCAGCTCTTACATTGTCAGGAAGGCCACATTTTTTCAGTGCATCTCAAAATCAGCAGTCCAAGTGTAGAGCTGAGAAGGGAGGCCAAGGATTTGGCATGATTGGAAGCCCAGATGCTGCGATGGCTGGGGTTCACTCCAGCACAGTCAGCTGCTGATGGTCCACCCTGCGCTGCCTCTCTGTTTTATGCTCAAGTCATGTGCACCAGCAGCAGTTTGGCACTGTCTCTGTTCCCAGCAGTAGCCAGGGGCTGAGTGCAGTCCCCATGCACCTGCAGCACCCAAGACAGGTAGCTGCCTTTGGCTGGGAGCAGTGCCATCCTCAAATATCTCAAATATCCTTCCAAGGTGGGACCCTTTTCATTGACATGAGTGTACTGTGCCCTTGACCAACATTTATTTTAAAATGAGTTTAAAGAAGTGAAGAAGACGCCATCTTCTTCATGGCTAGCTGGCCTGTGGCTCCCCTCCGTAAAAAAAATGGTAGGACAAAAGCACTGTTGATGAACTTCTTCCTCTACATCCTTAAAGAACTTGTCTCTTTGAAAAATGAGCTCCTTGAAGCAGATGGTGGAGAAAAGAACTGTGATATAGTGTGAGGAGGAGTGGAGTGTGTAGCTGGAGATGAAAACATGGGGCTCAAAAAGAATACGTATGTACTATCAAAATAAAAGTCAGACTGTTTATGGAAACAGCTATGGAAATCCAGTATGAATGCAAGAGCCAGATGCTGGGCCTGCCATTTCTCCATGTCAGCCTGGGAGAACATGACAGCTGGAGCAACAGGGTGGCAGGAAGCCTGCTGGGGTCTGTGGGCTGATGCAAAACATCTTCAGTCACTGGTGTCTTCAGGTTTGTCCCACTCAAAGATCAAATGTCCTGAATCATCACAGAGTAGAGCCTTGACACTGACAACTTTATCCTTGTTGTTTTTTGCGCGTAGTACCACACCCTCTGGCTGAATTGATGCCAGGTTGACTTCAGTGTGGTGACCCTCCTTTTCCAGGAGCACAGGTATGTTGGCAGTTCTGATGAGCCAGGGGAGAGTTCGTCCAGCACCTCTAACTGATGAGTAGGCTGTTTCAGGATACACAAGGCAAGGGACTGGTACTATTTTTCAGTGTGTTTCTATCTTGCTGGGGCTTCTTTTCTTTAGTTCTACCTTCTCTTTAAGCGTGATCATCCTAAGCAGTCATGAATATGAATAACAAGACAATATTATGCAGTTTGCTTTGAAATTACCACAACAGAAAGCACTCTCTAGCCTTTCTTTACTTATTAAAAATTGTGGGTTTTGTAAATTTCAGTCCTATTAAGAGTTTGTTTGGAATTGTTTTTCTGCTCTTCCATTCCTTCTCTTTTAAGAAATCTAGAGGTACACAAGTATCTTTATTTCTTATTGTAGCGTACTTCTTGCAGTATCCCAAAGTCTTGCAATTACCTGTGGGCACTCTGGGAGGCACAGGAATGCCAACTTGCTTATGTTATATTTTGACACCAAGTGTCCTTAACAATAGATACCTTGTCCCTTCAGATCACAAACTTAAAGCCTAACCTTATGTGCAGCCAGAGGCCAGTGTTTGGAGCATGCAGATAGCTACTGTGAGGTGTGCAGAACCTGTGAAGAACAGAACAGATCTTCCTAGAAGCTGTGCTAAGGCACGTGGAGGACAGGGAGGTGATTTTGGACAGCCAGCATGGCTGCTCCAAGGGTGAGTCCTGTCTGACCAGCCCTAGTGGCCTTCAAGGACAGGGTGATACACCAGTGCAACAAGGACAGGCCTAGACATGTCATTTATCAAATAAAGCCTTGATTTGTTGTGTGGACTGTTAGATGGATAAGAAGCTGGCTGAGTGGTTGCATCCAGAGGGTGGTCAGTGGCTCAGAGTCCCTCCTGATGGACATCAGTGACCCTCAGGGCTCCGCATGTTGAGCAGTACTGTTTAATATCCTTATTAATGACATAGAGTGATCAAGTGCACCCTCAGCAAATTTACAGATGGACAAGAGAATGTAGTGACAGGACAAGGGGGAGTTGCATCAAACTGAACAAGAGTAGGTATAGATCAGATATTACTAACATTACTAATTACTGGCGGTGAGGCACTGGAACAGTTGCCCGGAGAAGTAATGGATGTCAACAACAACATGTGGAAGTGTTCTAGGCCAAGCTGGATGGAGTCCGGGCAACCTGGACTAGTGGAAGGTGTCCCTGTTCATGGCAGGGGACTTGGAACTACATGATCTTTAATGCCCCTTCCAATTCAAACCATTCTATGTTTCTATGATATTACTCTATATTGGTACCTTCCTTGCCCAGGCAGGCAATTGACAGGCTGCTCTAGAAGTCCTGAGGTGTTTTTCTTGGCTTCAAAGATGGGTATAGATCTATACCTATTTCATCTAAATGGAGCAGAGTCTTAAAGCCATAATGGTCAGTTAATTTGAAAAACTCATTAGAGTGGTGGTGGAGTAATGGAGTGGATGAGCAGGTGCTACCTGAACCAAAAATAATTTATCCATCAAATATTTCATATTCTTTCTTACTAGGAGGAATGTGAGCATTGCATTCTAGGGGAGTTTTGCAATGGTTGTACCTAGCATTTACAAGAGAACAGCAGGAAAGGTTGACTCTTCAAACACATACGATTCCTGCTTGAGCTGAGGCACAACAAACTCAACAGTCACAGAGGTGGTTGGCAGTGTGGGATGACACAGTCAGAGTCCTTTCCTGGAAGTGGGTCTGAGGACAGCTATAAACTTTATGCTGTGGTATGTTGTTTCAAAATAAACCCCAGACTGTGTGTGTAAAGTTACAGGGAGGTGTTGAAAAGCAAATGGCAACATCTGTGTCCTAAAGAGTAATTTGTTGGTTGAGACCTTGCAAACTATCCTATCATGTCAGTCTCTGAGCTGGGATCTGTAGTCAACACAAAATGATATGCATGTGTATAGCACAAGAAGTCACTTTTTGAGTCATCACTCAGTGTCTGGGTGACCCCAGGGCTCTGGCAGTCAGTCAGTGCTGCCAGGAGAGGAGCTGAAGGCTGTCTGCTGCTGTGCAGGGCAGGACTGCTGGAAAGAGATGCTTTGCCCGTGCACCACCTTAATATGGCTCTGTCAGCAGGAATTCATCAGGGACCTTTGCTGCTGGTCATTGCTGTGGCAAACCTTGCCTCTGAGCCTGCTGCAGCAGGTTTTCCTTCCCCAAACCCTGTCCTTGCAGGCTCCATGGCATGAAAGCACCTGAAACTTCAGGGTAAAAGTAGCTGGGGCAAGGCTCACTGTCAGAAGTATGATAGCACCCTCCACCACATGCTTAGCACCATCTTTTTGTACCTTGCTTTGAGTCATCAAGCAGATTTTCCAGCTTCATCATGGTAATTTTTTGGTACTTCCCTGTCACAAAGAATTAAAAGTGATTAATATTTTTGCTTAAACTAGTCCCAGATCAAGGAAAAAAGGCAAATAGAGCCCATCTCAAGAGTGAAAAACTGTAGCACAGTACTTAAGTTAATAAGAAGCACATGTGCAGTCCTGCTGAAAGCAAATAAAACAAATTTGCTTAGTTACTACAGGCTTTTCAGAAGCACAGGTAGCTGATCTGCCCAGGTACACCACACAATGGGAAGTCTCATATGTCTAGAATTAAGCAGTTTGCATTGTCTTCAGGTGGATTAGGTCTGTGTGTTTTATTTAGAGAAAATGATTCCAGAAACAGCTTGCAGAAATGTTCTGTGTTGTCTCCAGATTCTCTCACTTACAGACATTTTCTGGATAATTTCCTATGTAGATGCTTGGGCCTTACACATAGGTAGCAGATACGTTTTCTTGGGTGCTACCTTAAAATGGGCCTTCAAGTGGAATTCCATTTAATCCCCTAGAGCCTGTTTTCCTTATGTTGTGAGTCTATTTCTGAAGCAACAGCCATGATTAGTCATAGCATAATATGAATGAAACAGTAGCAAGACATTGAAAAGTACTTCAAAGGGTTAAAAAATGTAATGAAATAGAATGAGATATCCATGAATAACAATGAATGCATCCTCAGACTATTTTCCATTTCATAAAATGAACCTGAATTTTTAGTGATTTCCTTCATTCTACTCTTAGAAGGTATCCAAAATTCCCTATTAAATCCCTTAGGCCCCAGAAGTCCTTACAAGGTATCACTCAAACCATTGTACCTTCGTTATTTACCAAAATGACAGTTTTTTCACTGTGGCACAGGTCCCGGCTCATTGTGCTGTTTGTGCTGTTCATGTGACAGTTTTGAAGCACCCACAAATGCTGTAGGCCATATACGGTCATTGTGCAAATCAAAGAAAAATTGTATTAATCGAATTTAAACTCTAATTTAGGGTATGTCCTGTAGAAAAATGTAGACATTTAGGAGATTTATAGGATTGCAAGGTTTGGGATCATGTGTGGCTGACAGCTCTGATTGTGCTCAGAACTTTGTTGGGCTTTACTGGGCTGAAGGAGTCCTCTCTTTTTTAGGTGAAACTGCTCCCTTTGGGTTGTGGTCCCAGAAGAAGAGTCAGTACATTATGCTGTGTGTGGCTGGACATTGGAAGCCATGTGAGCGTGCCTGCTCTGGCTCCCCACCATCGAGTATATGTGGCCCCATTTGGGGTGAGCTGCTCTTCCCAGGAAATTGCCAAAAGACCATGGCTGAGGCTGAGCAAACCATCCCATTCTGGGGATTTCTGAGGCCTCAATTGCATTAGCAGCAAGAGGAAAAAGCATGTTATCTTCTCAAATGACATAAAGCAATTGGGTTACTTTGAACAATGTTCAAACCTCTGCCTTTTCTTATCTTGCAGCTTCTTCTGCCCGTATTTTAATGTCTGCATTGTGCAGACACACTAGAATTAAAAGAGAAAAATAGTTGATTAGTGTAACAGCATGCATCTTAAATCGACTAAAACTGAAAGTTTTAGTGAAAGTGACTGAAATCTAAGTAGGTAAATGTGTTTGAGGTACTTGCAGTTTTCACTAAATTAGGTGGCAAATGGGAGACTTCAGATCACAGGAGCCAGGCCTTCATCACAATGTGGTTCATTGTGCAAATCAGTTTTGTGACATTTGTTCCTCTCTCTGCTGGAAGCTGGAAATGTGGTCCACTCTCCTCAGGGACAGAGTTGCATCATAAAGAAAAATGAAAAACTGAAGACACAGCCATGATGAAGTCACTGCAGCAGGCTGGAATTTCATGCAACTCTACAAGGGGGCCCATGAGGTCCCCAGCTGTGGTGTGGGCAAGGCAAGATGGATACTGTGGACATCAACCTTCCTGGACATGAGCCACCTTCCACATTTCTTGGAAACACCGAGCTCCACTGGAATGTGGCCCTTCTTGCTCTTGATGCACCTAGGATTACTGCTATGGAGCCAAATTTGTGTACAGCATTGAGTTTTCAGAATGCTAGCACTAACCAAGGTTGCATAAAAATCCTTTTTGATTAAAAGAGAGAAATGCATCTTATGGCCATTTCCTTTCCCCAGAAGAGCAAGCTGAGTTATGAATTTTAAGTGCAAATATTCCTTATCCACTGCTAATTGGGGATTAGGACAAAGAAAGCAAATGTGGGAGGATACAGAGCCTGTGTTCAGCAAGAGCAAAGATGCTCATTTTTCACAGATGAGGATGAAGATAGAAATGAACTTGTTTTTGATGTCTAGAGGTTGAGAAGAGTTCAAGATAACAGACTGATAAAATTAATAATCTCAGCCCCTTGGTACTGATTTTAGTGGTAATAATTCCTGAGGTTTTCATTCTGGCATTGTCCATAAAGTCGACATGATTTTGTCTTGTATTATAAACAAGCTCTTTTATTCTTTTATGAGCAGGCAGAGGCATATATTAATAAACATAGCTGTTCTGTTGAAGAGATTGTTACCAATAGGTCTGGAGTCTTCTGTGAATAATACAGTAGTTGAAAATTACAAAAGAAAAGTCACCACAAATCAGAAGTAGGTAATTATTTCTTCCAGCATTTACATGAAAGTGGATTAATTATGCCACTTGCACACAGTGCAAGAACTACAGACAAGCTGCAGGAAACATTCTCTTTTTTAGCTCTTTTTAGAGTATTAACTTTTTACCATTTAATTTCCTAAATTCTCAAGTACATAGTAAATCTTATGAAAATTATAATCATCAGTCACAAGTCACAATTTTGAATACTCAACTTTTAGGTACACAGAGCCAGATTTTTGTAGATACTTCTATACTGGATTTTGGACTTGAGTCTGAACTTACCAGCTTAGACAGAAGACATACATTTGTGGATGTCAGAAGATTTTGGGGGAGAATGGATGGAAAAGAGTTGAAGAAAGTTAGGCTCTCACTATCTGTTGGCCCAGCCCTAGGTGTGCTTCTGTCTGGTTTGGTACACCCAACTGCAGTTTGATGCATTACTGGCCAATAAGCAAGAAAGTAAGTCTCTTTTGGAAGAACTATGCCATAGGGATAGATAGGGTCTTGGCCAGACCTTTGCCATGTCCAGCAGTATGGGGCACCCAAAGGAAGCTCAGGGACATACTTCCTTGTGCACTTCCTTAAGGAGACTTCAGGCATTTAAACTGTGATCTAAATTTGGACATGCATCATCATATCATCATGAAATTGGACAGCCATCAGCATATAGGTCCCAGGTATTTTTCTCACTTACAGTTTTGACTGTTGAGTCCATCGAGGATTTTCTTTGTGTAATCATGTTTCATCATCAACTTCTTCATCCTAATGAGGGCTGTTGGGGAATAGGAGCTGACCATAGTGATGGTGCTGCAGTTCCACTACAAATCTTTGTAAAATGGTCTCTGTTGCCAGCTGGATGGCTACCACCAATGTAGGAAATGCTAGTAGAGAAAGGCAAATTAACTATTTACATAATAAAAGTAGATAATAAACTCATTATTGCAGGAGTCTTTGAGAATTGACTGTGACACAAATGCAGAGATAAGACTAAGACGCTTCAAGGGACGGCTGGTGCTCAGTACTGTGGACTTCTTGCACCCTGGTGTAGACATGGAACAAATACCACTTGGGAGATGAAACCAGTTCTGGGTAGATCAAAATGAAGCCAGACAGTATCTAAGAAAGCTCCCCAGATCTGCTGATATCAAAATACTGGCAAAAGGAAATTTTTCAAATGGAGCACAGATCTTTAAACTCACTAAAATATTTTCCTCTGTCCTTTCAAGGAGTGCAATCAGCAGGCCTTCATTTCCAGTGTGTTGCAGTAGGAGTTAGGGACTAATTTTTTGTTTGGGTCTGAGCCATAGGGGTCTAAAAGCCCCCAATGTCTCTTTCAAATGAAATTAAATAATCTCAAATATTTGACCAGATATTGAAATCAAAGGATAAATGTTTATTTTAATTGAATACCTGTGTACAAATGTTCGATGCCTTCACAATTGTAAAGAATGAACCAACAGATCCTCAAACTAACAAAAAAATAATCAAGGTGAAAGAATGTCTAATTTCCCCTGTAATATTCATATTTCAATGCTTCCAGTCATTTTCCAAAGGACCTAGGAATTGTTTAAGAATTCCTTCTTCTGACAAGTCTGGGTTCTCCCCTCAGCTGAGCCATCCTCTTTGGAATAAAAAAAATACCACCACCAACAATAAATAAGAGATTAAAAGGGGGTGTTTTAATGCTTTAGTGGACAAGAAGAAACTAGGTCAGCATGAGATTGCTGGTCTGCTTTACACTGAACTCTGAAGTATTCCTGTTCCCCTGTGATGGTTGTGCATCACTATAATGAATATTCTGTCTCTGTGCTGAGAGGCAGTTCTCGTTCATCAAGAATACCATTTTACAGGAAAAGAAATTATTTTTCCCATTGCTAACTCTCTCATCTAGCTAGTGAAACAAGATGTTTTAAGTAGATGTTTTGTACCCATGACCCACTGCCCCATACTTCCTCTAGTCCTGGGAAAGCCCTGTTAATCTTCTTTGCAAAATATTTGTGAGTAATTATTTATTCCACAGCTTGTTACATTACAGCTTGTTGCATTTAATTTTCAATCCAGAAAAGAAAATCTACGTGAGGCATTTCAGCATCTTAGTCCTACCTTTTGTCCTTGCTCAACATCAAAATTCAAAACATCATTTACTACGAAATTAAGTACTTTGCGTTTTTAATTTTGGAAGTGCTAAGAATGTCTTTACGTGAAATATATTATTTGGAAAAGGGCCCTATATCTTATTTTGATTAGGCCAAGACATCTTGGTTTGTTTCTTTTTTTGTTTAACTTTTAGGCAAAAACATAACACAACATAAATCATAAGGGACTACCACATAAAAGGCATCATTAGTTTTCCACTGAAAACTATAACCAATGACCAAATAATTTCTTTACTGGCTTTTTTATCTTATCTGATCAGTGTTTTCTGAAGGAAAAGAAAATCAGCTGGAAAATCTGAAGCCAGTGGTAGTAGAAACAATGTTTGTGCTGCTGTGTCCATCTCCTTTGAAACCAGCAGTCTGGTTATTCATTGTCAGGGACGTATGGCAATGAATATGTCCTTATGTAAGTCAACAATTCCAACTATTTCAAAATTAGCAAAGTCTATTTAGTACAGACATGAAATCCAAAGCTATCAGAAACTAATCAAAATAGAGCCCTGCACAGGCTATGGTGACTGTAATAAACATTGCCAGCCTGGTGTTTCTACAAAACTGGCTACAAAGGTTTTGCTAAACGAAGAAGGGTTAAATAGCTCAGTATAATGGGGCTTCCTGGGCAGCCAGCTGAAGACTGTCCCTGCAGCCCTGTCAGCTGGGAACTCTCAGACACATCCAGAGGGAGTGGACAACAAACATCTGCCTGGCCTCAGACAGCCTTTCAGGGCTCTCTCCCTTGATGCTCCGGGAGGTGGGGAGTATATACACTCTCCCTGGTTTTATGGTGAAGTATCAGCGCACTTCATTAGCTCCAGGCATAAGCTGCAAGGTGGTGGATAACCAAACTGTGCCCTATCAGTGAATGACAGAATCACAGAATGGCTAAGGTTTGAAGGGACCACAGTGGATCATCTGGTTCAACCTCACTGCTCAAGCAGAACCACCTGATTTGGCTACCCTTGTACCAGGGAATACATGTACGGACTAAGAAGAGCCCCTTGCTGCTGCTGTTAGGTTTAAACTGAAATTTAATTTTGACCTGTAAAATGCTAAACTGTTGTTTCAGTCAATGTAGCTTGAGGAGTATTTAATAAGGTGGAAATAGTACATTTGCATCAGTTTCAATTATATATATATATATATGTATATGAAATCCCTTTCTCTAGGAGTGATCAGCTTTTTGCTTCCTAACATACCAGTGTACTAGTCTGTGTTCTATCAGCCTCTTAGGAATGACTCACAAGGCAATTGACAAATAATTGTTAGAAAATTTTTAGTAGTAAGGGCTTTGGTTTCACTGCTGGGCAGAAAGATCAAAGTAAATGTTTTCATTGCAAAAATTATACTCTGATATGCTTAGATGAAATATTGAATGAAATTAGGTGAAACATGTCTATTTCAGTAAGACTGTATTTAGAAAAATGAAAATTAATAACTTGGACTAATTTTTGACCTTAACAGAATATTTTCTTACTTTGTTATTACTTCATTTTGAACTAACATGTTACAAATTGTAAAAGTTCATGTAACTTATATTTCCATGGAATTCAGGTCATCAAAGAAAGGGAACAATCTTGTTTGATATAACAGTGGGTCTGGTTGACCGGTAACTGTATTGATACAATAATTGACATCTGCAAGGCATCCGCTATGACAATTTGATTTAAAACACTTGAATTACAAAATTTACAGGGATCATGATAAAGGGATTAAAAATCTACTTATTGATGTGTCTTAAAATCCAGTTATCACTTAGGAAGTATTAAAGACCATGCATAGGGCTGATTCTTGTCAGGTTCCTCATACACCTGTTCATCATAATGCAGCATTTTGTGATTCATACACAGATATTATCTTGTCATGGAGTCATCGTCAAATTATGAAGAACAACAAATGATTCAGGTATTGGCATTCTGAGGAACACATTGGGAAGTTTAATTGCAAATTTAGGTAATTTTTCTTGGAGGATGAATTATTGTTCTGGATTGAGGTTGGTATGACTTTATGCTTGCAGAAGGGTTTTCTTCTTTAAAAAATGGTTGTGTGAGTCAGCATCTAAAGCAACACCATGACTAAGTGTCAACTATGACAACTCCCATATAGAACTTGATACAAAACACTAAAGATGTAAACATACACAAATCAAGCCTTTGCTTTATGACAGAAATGCTTCTGGTGGTAAGTCACATCAACACATGTCCTTTGCTATTTTAGTCAGTCTTATCAGCAGCGTTTGTTGTTGTTGTTGTGTGGTTTTTTTTGGTTTTGGGAATTTTTTTTTTTTTAAATTAGAAACATGCACTTTTACTGTCAAAGTTTCTTGAAGGTTCTTTTTTAGTTTTATAAGCCTGACTGTCTTTTAATGAGCACCTTGTACATGTGAAGTAGATCTGAAAGTCTAGCAGGTAGCTGAAAACAGGGAAGAACCTTTAAGATGTTGGTTTCACATTCTATGTATACATTACTACAGACTGATGATGTGAGTAAGGGAATTTGGATTCTTATTTTCTTATATAATTTTATTACATTTAAATTCTGTCTAGTTTATATATTCTTGTGTCCAAAGCTATGGATCAAACTTAGATGCCATAAAGTGTTCCACTCGTTAAAGAGGAAGAGAAAGTGACACATTTGTTTACTCAAGATGCTTACAAAACCCTACAACCTTCTGTACATTGTTTCTCGTCTCTTGCCCATTGTGTATTTTCTTTACAGAACAGGAAAAACCTTTGGTCTTCCACTGCATGGTCCAAGGGATTGAAAGCATCCTACTGAGCAAATAGCTATTTCTGAAATGACTTATTGGTCACTTGCCCATGGCATCACAGAACAGGTCCTGCTCCTGCTAGAGTCCTCCTGTACAACTGGATTTTTGCTGACTTTCTGGAGAACTGTGCTGTGGCCAAGGACAAGACGTGATGCAGATTTCTATTGTCAAGGCAGGGTACACAAAGACCAGACCTGTTTTCCCAAGGCAGTGCCCCCACAGAGGTACCAGCTGCACAGTAGGAGCACCACAGTCTATCACAGAGCTGCCCAGGAGGTGGGACCTTGATGATCTCCAAGCCTGTTGTGCAATGCACAGGTCTTGCACCTGATGTCTCCTGCATAGCTGGGAACAAAAATCCCAGAGGATATCTACCTGTAAAGAGGCAGCTGCATTGGGTCTGTTCCCTATGAAGTACTTGTTAAGGCAGGATCACCTTTGGTTAGCCTGTGGTCTGGTGTTTCATGCAGGTGTCTCATGGAGGAGACTAATCACAGCCATGAGATGCTTGAAAACTACCGCTGTAATAAGAACATATCTAGTTGTTTCACTGAAATTTTGTAACTGGGGAGATGGAAATGCTACAGAATAGCCGAGTAACTAGAGACCAAAAGGACACTGTTTCTGGGATAGTGAACTTTCTCCTGGACTGAGAGAAAGTAGAGCTTGAAGGGCATAGTTTGTGTAGAAGATCAGTGAAGGAAGGTATCATCAGGAAAAAGGCCTCAGCTGGTTGCTTTGAAGAAGACATGACAAATAGGGAACTGGCATCGGATCAAAAAGTGATATAAGTACTCAAAATTTCATCCTGGGACCAGATTAGTTGGACTGAACTAGTGCAGGTAAAAATGAGACTTGAGATTACAGTCAGTGTTTATCCTAATGATACAGGTGTGTGTCCAGTGCTTCCAGAGCCTGAACACCTGGGAAGTTTCCAATGACTCTCTTGACCAGATGTTCAGAAGGGACAAGCACAGTTCCCAAAAAAGCCCATAAGGAAGTTTCCTGTGTGTAGCAATGCACATGTTTCATCTGAAGGGTTTGCAGAGAAAATCCTGAAGAATCATCAACCTGCTATCTAGTGTAATGAGGGTCAAAAACAGGAGCACAGCTGTTCAAGTTTAGGACCAGACTGAGGAATTTGCAAGAGCAGCATCTGTGCTTGCACTCATAGTTCTGTTCTGCAAGGTGTCTTAAAGAAAATTTGGTGCTGGCCCACAGACCAATCATGTGTTGTGTGTCAAGCGTAAACACAAAAACCACAGTTGGCTGTGAGGAGGCAACAGTGCCATCACCCAGAGCTCTTGTGCAACCAACTGCACAGAGTGCTGTCGCTTCCCTCCAGCTGTACAGCTGCTGCGCCAGAGGAAATCAATAAAATATCATCTGAGACATTTAGACAGTTTGAGGTTGTGATCTGCCCAATCAGGATTCAGACACAGATCTCAGTCCTTGGGGGGAACAAAGGCTTGTGCGTCAGCTGAGCCACAAAAACGAACAGCGTTTTCCTCAACATCAAGGGTGGTGGTTTAAACATCAGTGAAAAGCATCTGACCCCACACATTTGAGGCTAGAAGTATCTGTACTCACACTCTACTACGGTTGGTGCAGAAGGACTTCTTCAGCACAGCAGTTCAGCTACACCTGATGTGTCTCCTACCTGGGTAACTGCACGACAGGGGCATCGGTCAAAGAGATCATAAATGAAAGAGTTATAACGCTGTCATTCTGTCACTGCTGTATGTCCATGTGGGGACAGCAGGGAAAGCTGGGAGACACTGAGCAGCTTCCTATGTGGAGGATGCCACAGAAATGGGGCTCTCAGTTGCAGCTGGGAAGCAAATGTCTGCTGGATTCAACTAGAATGGAGCAGCAGCTTTAGTGTCAACTTGTAAAGGTGGTTTTGCGTTTAAGAACTTCCACCTTGTCATGCCTGTTGCTTCACTTGAAAAACATTTGTGATCATTGACTGTTTTGCAGGATAGTCAAAAACTGAATGGCAGAGTGGACATCCTCTCAGATGTGCTGCTACCCACAACACAAGAGCCTTATCTAGTGATGTTCCTTATTTTTAATTGTTTTTACTAGAGCAGTCCCAGATACTATTATCAACTTTATCCCTACCACACATTTTTGAAACCAGGACTCTGCAAAGTGTGTGACATATGACCTTCAAAAGTCACAGGAAAGAAACCCTCATGCTCACATTTTGGCTGGGAGTCTAGCCCACCCAATGCAAGCAGCAGGATTTGGATCCTGTAGATTTATATATCAAAATGGAGCAGCCCTATTGAAGTAACCTGACTATGCTGTTCATGTAGAAATAGAAATGAGTAAATGCCTCAGAGGTGGTCCAGGGACTCCTCAAGGCAGACCCATTCATCTTCTGAAGGTCCATTAAACACTAGATATGGTTGTTCTGTCCTAGTACTCTGTTCTTTCCTGGATCATCCCTAAAGACTGATGCTGGATAAGAATAGAATAGCAGGAGGTCATGATGCTCAGTGTGGACCTTCATCATCAGAACAGTGTTGTTGCTTGTCCCCTCCTGTGTGTGTGCTGCCTTGTCTGGCCTATAACTTGGCTGAGGTACCTCAATCACACTGAAAGTGTCAAGCTCTGTATGGTGTGAACAGGATATGGCCCCTCCTTTCAAAAATGTCAAAGTCTAATGCAGTGGAAAATGACTAGAAAATAAAAATAAATTTTCCACCAACTGTGGTTTCGTATATTTGTGAATTTGTGGATTTGCACAAGCAAAAGCCATTCTGATCTGCAGAGGTCGCTTAACCATAACCTCTTGTGGAGGTTATTAGCAGGCAATTGCCATTTTTATTAAAAGAGAGTTGATGAGTAATGGCTGCTATAACTGTCTTGACTGAGGCATTTACCCAATGCTTTGTTGTTTCCTTAATTTCTCGTTCCATTAAATCTTTGGAACAAAGCTTGTGCAGATCATGACTTGTACTTGGCACATTTTAGGGTTGGTGGTTTCTTTTTTTTTGTACAGTTATTTTTGTCAACTTAACAGCTGTTTGCTAACCATTTTTTCAATCAGGACCCTTAAGTTCATCTTAGTCCTTGGTAACTGCTTAAGCTCATGCTACCTAGTTTTCGCCCTCATCCATTAACAGAAATTCTTCTGGCAAGTTATGGTTTTTTTGTTTTTCAATAAACCTGATACTAGTCCTTCAAGCAAATAGTCTTCCTTGATGTAATTTTACTGTATTTTCTTCTCACATGATACAATGAAGAGCAAAAATAACTCTTAACAGATTTTAATCTCCTATTCTACATACGTTATAAAGTCCAGTCATAGCCAAGTACATTTATAAGGACATTCCACAGCTATTAAAATTTCATGTAACTTGTCATGAAAACTAAATCTTAAAGTCTGCCTTAGCAGAAGAAGAAAATTTTAAACAATAAATTTGAGGGTTTTTTTTTCCCCAGTGTTTTCTTTCCTTGTGGGTTTACTAAGAAGCAGAATTATTCTCTATAGAAATGCATACTGTTCCTGATCTTCCTCCCTTTTATTCTCTGCTCATTCCTAACCCTGCCATTGAATTTTGCTAATGCCAAGATTAATGGTGTCTTTCTTTCTATGTATTGCTCTCAATATCTGACAAATCTTGAGGTTGAGTTTTTAGTTGAGGAGTTGCAAATGGGGCAGCAAAACATCAAGACTGGGTCAAGCTAACACCTCAATATAATTATAGTTGAAGTTTGTAGTTCGAAACCTGTTGTGAGCACTTTCGGTAGCTGGGGGCAGCTGGACAGACTGATGAGCAGCTTATCCCTTTATAATGCTCTCATAGCCAGTAGTTTTGATGGTTTTGTTCATGTGGGTGAACAAAATTCTCAATTCTTTTCTTACTTAGTTCCAATAGCTTTTCAAACTTGATAATCAGTATGTATCTTATTTTCAAGACAAAAAGGCAGCAGTCATTCCTAGATGCTATGCATTATTATCTTTAACATTTTAGGTGCAGTAAGGAGCAAACTATAGGTATGGTCCTCAGAGTATGCTGAATCAGAGTGCAAGTATATTAAAAATACCCTAGGATAGGGAGGCCTGAAGTCAGGAGTCAATCACTGGCTACCAGACCGTGTCAAGAAACAATGGACACAAAACCTTCGGCTTTGCAGTTAGCTGTCTTGTGTGAGACAGCAGTTTGATCACTGCATTTAGCCCCTTCTCATCATGCCATATTGGGCCTTCCTGAATATTAAAGTAACTGTCCTCAGGAGGGAAGAAAAATCAGGATCACTCTTGGGATTTTTGTATATTGTCTGGTTATTGACAAATGGTTCCTGCTTTTGGGGATGGGAGTATGTGCAAGGCAGAGAAGGTAGGCATTTTGTAATTTTACTGCTCATAATCATTACCAGGGATAAGTCCGCTGAAATTGTTATTCGAATATTTACAGCTCTCGTGGGAACATTCTCCATAGCATGGTTCAGTGTTATATTGATGTCTACATCAGTCTGGGTAAGTTTTACTTGTCTGATATGTCTGCTTCCAATGTGGAAAAGTATTCCATAAAATGTAGTTTGTCTGATGGCTGTATCTCCCTCCCATATCGGGCTTACCAGAGCAGGTGACTGGTTCACAGCAGGTTTCAATAAGTCCTGCCCACAGAGCCATGGCAGCTGCTGGAGACACTGCTATGTTGCATGACATACTTTCTCCCTATGATGCCAAGATGATTTTTGCCCTTTCTTTTATATACCTTTTATGTATCTGATAACTTAGCATAGCCCTAGTATTCTGTTAGGCCAGGAGACCAAACATCCTAGAGGCCTCGTAGCAGGAGGCCAGAAAGCCCTATTCTGTTTTGAGAAACCAAGGATCCCTCTAGGACATATCCTGTAAACAAAGATTTGGTCCATCCAGGGGGGAATTCCTCGAATGGGGGAATATTACACCATTCATCCAGGCCTCCCATTGGAGCACCCCTTTTAGATATGGTAATTTATAAGGTCTATAAATTGTATACACCATCTATCTTGGGTGTGTGGTGCAGTGCATCCCACCTTGGCAAAGTGGTGCACCATAAGGATCCATATTAAATACCAAAGTAAAACCCCTTATCCCTTAACCTGGGGGCTGAGTCTCAATTTTTAAGACCAGGAAACGGCATTACCTAGAATGCCAACTATGTTTTCTTTCCTAAACACATGCAGCTGACAAGGGTACAGGAAATCACACAAGTGCTGCTTGATTAAGATAAAGACTGAGGCTCTGGCATGCAAAAGGAATGACTGTGTATTGGAAGACACATAGAGAGTACTGTTAGATGATATTTTCAAGCCTGACCTCTTGTATGTTAAAAATGTTACAGTGTCATTACACAGCATTACAGGTAGGAAATAAATGTGAGGAAAGTAACAATGATAAAGGGGTGCTGCAGCTCCTGCACTTGGGACATCCTGCTGCAGTGGGTGTGGGTTTTTATCTTGCATGTATTTATTAACACCTGAAGATCTCAGAAGTCATATTGCTTAATGAAACAATATATAATGGAGCAGACCGCAAGTACTGAAATATACGGAAAACTATTCTCAGTTGTTTTATCCAGGGAGTAATTGATAGGCTTATTTAGCATTGCAAAACTATTCACATCAAAAATAGTTTATACATGGTGTTCCACTTTTTAATCCACTGATTTCAGAGGAGAGAATCTAAACTTCAAATATACAGCAAGAACAGATTGTTCCAGCTGTGACTATTGTACTTCAATAAAAATATTTCTTCTCCCTATGGTAGTTAAAATGTACTGAGGTTTCAGCTCAGGAGGAGAGAGAAAAAGACTTCAGATTTTTCCTGCTCATGCACATCTTACAGATTAAATAGTTTGATGGGGTTTTTTTAGCATTAATTACAGTAGATCTGCCAGGTACACTTGCCAGGCTTCCCTGCAGACACTTACTGCCTGTCACCCACACCCACTCAGCTCTTGCTAGCCATCGTTTTGTCATTGCCCAACAAGCCCACACGCTGTTCTGCAGGGACCAGACGGCTCACAAAACCGCCAACTGCATAAAGCCATCAAATCTACAGAAAATCCCTCTGAGACCTAAGAAACACAGTTTTTCAGATGATTTCCCTATTTACAAGTGCTTCTGTTGTAACTGACCTTTCTGACACTTTCAGAGAAGTGAGTGGTGGTTAGTGTGGCCATCTGGTTCTTCACTATTCGTGACACTAACAATTGAAGCATGTGAGTGCTTGTGGAAAGTGAGTAAAAAGTCAGAAGTGATTGAATATACATGAATTTTCAAACACAACAAGATACCAGACTTTGCTCTTTTCTTCTGTGTGGGCTTGCGACGCTAAACAAGAGTCAGTGCATGTGCTGACCTCTGGGAACAGCTTAACTGAGAGTGATGGAAATTCAGCTACTTTTTCTTAGAAACTTCTCCAGAAAAATTTATTTTCCTTTCTGTTCAGAAATACAAATATGTTCAAATTTTATCTAGCATGTGAAGCCTCAGTAAAATATTTTTGAGTATAATGTTTCTTTTTCTACATCATGTGTCTTTTAATTTATTTGCATATGTGCTCTTTGTTGAGTAAGAGTATGTACAACTACTGGTCTTGTGAAGATATACAGAAGCAAAGCAAAAAAAAAAAATTAAAATCTTCAGTTAACAAATTTGTTGCATTCCAAACAAATTCTGTCTTGAAAATATTATTTGAAGGATTATAAATTTTTTTTAAACTGTTTTCCTCCTGCTGAATGTTACTGGAACGTAGGCTTATCATGGAAAAAAAAACAAAAAAACAAAAAACCAAAACCCCAAAATAAAACAAAAACCAAATTAAAAAAAGGAAGAAAAAAAAGGAAAGAAAAAAATAGATTTTCCATTGTAAGAATCTTTTAGATACAACAGCCGCTCAGGTTTTTATCAGTTGTGCCTCATAAGTAAACTAGATAGCATGGAATTCCTAATTTCCCTGGTCATCCTATGATTCAGGTTGGTTTTTTCTCACATTAAATTTAATACAGTATTTTCTTTCTTTGTCACTCAGAGAACCATTGGTATTTGCTATGGGAGTTCTGTATTATCATTATTATTTTTACTATTATTAAGCAGCTACTTATATTTAATAAGCACTCAATGAAGTACACACATACACTTGCAGATGGAGTGCATTTGTCTTAAAGTTGAAGTGACTTGAATTTTAAGTTTTTACCAAGATAGGCTGAGCTGCCTCCCACGTATCAAAATCCTGGTTGTCAAGAAGACAGCAGTTTAAAGATAACAATGTAAATTATATATAAAACATGCATTTTAAGCATGGTGCAGTGGTAAAGTCATGTGGAAGAAAAATTTTCTTTAAATTATTTTTGGATGATATTTCACAACTATTACCAACAGTTGAATAGGTACTGGAGTTCAAACAATGCTTCAGATACATTTCGTATACCAGCTCCATTTCCAGCTTCTGTATTCTTACTTTAAATATTGCCTGTGATTAGAAATGCTCTTTTAAAAAGTTTGCATATGAAAAATCTTACCAAAGTTCACCTGAATGCTTACCTGTATTCTGCTGCCAATTGTTTGTTACTTAACCCTGCAGTGGATGATTTTGGTTGGAAAGAGGATTGCATTAAATTTAGCAAACCAGAATTATACCTACTGTGTCCTGTATGTAAGGCCTGTATTGTCATTGCTGTGATTTGAAGCCAGTCACCATTCAGCCAATAAAGGTACAGAAGTGCAATTATGAAATAGTTCTCTCTATATTAATTTACACCTTCTCACATTTCCTAATAGGATTGCTTATTCTTAAAAATTCACAAGATTTTTTTGCTGCACAATTAATGTCTGAGTATTTTTTCTTCCTTCTGTCTTTTTTGTTGGTTATTTGTTTTGCTTGGGTTTTCTTTGTTACTTGTGGTTGTGTGCGTGTGTGTGTGTGTGTGCATGTGTGCGTGTGTGTGTGTGTGTTTAGGTTTTGTTTGTGGCTTTATCTCTGTGTCTGCATTTATTTAATTTTTATCCAAGTTTAATATTTTAGAAATAAAAGACTGTAAAATGAAGATACACTAACAAACAGTCCATTCATAGCATAGATCTCTAAATGCATAGATCTCTAAATGCATAGATCTCTAAATGGACCAACAGTTTTCTGATACCAATTACTTAATTATAAAATGCACAAGTACAATAAAGAGCAAAATCTCAATGTTTGGCAACATGGCACAAAGTGCTTAAGATGATGCTCTATTTGTAAATAGTACATTATGTAGATTGGAACAATACACAGCAATTCAATTAGAGATAGTATGACCTTTTACTGCTTAAGCTCAAAAGCAGCAGAAGGAACCTCGCCTATAATGAACATTTAGCTATCTCTATTGCTGTTTTCTAGCGTTATCTAAATGAACATGTCTTCTCTATATTGCAGATAGATTTGGACATCTGCAGGAGATTGCCCTCTCTCAGCTCAGTGTTCTGAGTGTTGTCAGTGAGGTCATACATATGTTCTCACTGATATAATGGTAGCTTCAGTTTAACCATCAAGATATTGATTTCACCCTTGGGAAACTACCAAGCTGGGTGTCATTAAAATAACATTTGCCACTTCACAGTGATTGCGGTAATGCAGTATCTCCTCTGGTGCACCAGGGAACAGCGTTTCTGCCTCTCTATCTTTCCTGTGGTGAAAGCTGTGCAGGTGCCTGCTGCAGGTAGCAATGGTGTTACATACAATACTTCACCTTAGTTTACTAGAATAAGATGCGGTTTATCCCAGAAACAAAGAGAAAGTAATTTTAAAAAAACCCTGCTCACTTCACCCAAGAAAAATATTTATAATTTATGCATTGAAACTAATGAGTACCTTCTGGTCAAGATGTCAGTTTTGATAAGATGCTATGACCCCATCTAATCATACTGGTAAACTGGCTCAGTAGTGACTCAGAAAATTCCACCTGTCCTTCCTGCCCAGCCGCTGAGTTTTACTACGAATCTCTTAATCAGAAATATAATTTCCTATATAGGCTTTCTTTTCTTAAAATAAAAAAGTTACTGGTCTTGCATTTGTTTACTTTGCACTCAGTTGTTTTAAAATGTAATTGTTGGCACATGCAGTATGTGGTTCTAAATAATCTCTTCCAGTATAACAGATACAGCCTAGAGTATAGTGTCAGAAAATGGTTTGTTGAGTGCAGCAGGCTGTTTTAGTTAACATGGGAGAAAAGCAACTTGCTGAGTAGCATGGCCTTCAGGAACAGTTACTGAGAAGCTCTCAACTCTGTGCATAAAGCAATGGGAAGAAATTAGATATGGGGATTAATTACAGGAAAGTAAGAAGCAGGGGATGGGAAGTGGCCCCGAGGAGGGTCTGTGGTTAGTGGCATGTTTAGTCACGCTATGCCAGCCACCTGGATTTCTGGGAATTTAATCAAGTTCCAGAAAGCCTGGACAGAGAGTTGGTTACGCTCTGCTGAACCACTAGCAGCACTCAGAGTTGTGGAGGAGGTTAATGAGTGCCCTTGGTTCCAGTGGGCAAGACTGCAGCTGAGTAAGGGGGGAATTAATGAACTCACCGGGTGGACTCATGAGAGAGACAGGAAGGAAAGCTCTCATCTTTCTGGAAATCCCCAGCTGAGCACAAAGCAGGGCAGCACTTTTTCTAACTCACCAGGACAAGGAAACCATATATGTGCATTGTCTTGGGATCACTGTGAAAAGGAATATTTCCATCCCACTCCTCACTCAAGAATGTTCAAAGCAGAAATAGCTAATTTCCAATTATGGCATTGCCAGCTTATGAGGCACGGTGTACTCCAGATTTTCAAGGGGGAGGAAGGATACTAAAGCACTTCTCCATGGGTTCATGTGGACTTTGACCCCTTCAGCACTGCCCTTACGCTAGTTAACTCCTGAGCTTCAAGTTATGGACCGACTAATTCCTCTCAAGAGGAAACACAGAGCTAATGAACAGAATCATAGAATCATAGGATGTTAAGGGGTTGGAATGGACCTTAAAAATCATGCAGTCCCAACCCTCCTGCCATGGGTAGGGCCACCTCCCCAAGTTACTCATGGCCTTATCCAACCTGAACAGTGCCAGGTTTGGGGAATCTACAAATGCCCCAGTCTCCCATCTCCCTGGGAAACCTGTTCCAGTGTCTCACTACCCCTGCAAAGAAAAATTTCTTCCTAATATGTGATATGAATTTCCCCTCTTTCCCCTCTGTACCCATTACAGCTTCTCCTAGCGCTACAGTGGCTGATGAAGAGCTCCTCTCTGGCTTCCCTGTATGGCCCTTCAGACACTGGAAGGATGTTATGAGGTCTCCACACAACCTTCTCTTCTTCAGACTGAACAGCCCCAACTTTTTCAGCCTGTCTTTCCAGGGTGAGGACTTTGCTCCAGGATCTGCTCTATGTAGTCAGTAGGGATCTGGAATTGTGCTCTGCCCACACGTCTTTAAGTCATGGGCTCCCCCACATTCTATGCATGCATTAGACTCCACTTCTTTCCTGAGATAAAAACACTGTGCTTGTGTCAGTTAAACACATTTGTCTTATTTTGCCCTGGTATACTAACAACAACTAGCATGTTGCAGAGGCAGAGAGGGGCGAGCTGGGGCTGAAGAGCTGAAAGACATCCCGGATGCCCTCAGGACTCCATCATCTCCCACAAGATGGCAGAGCAGCTTGGCACAAGGTACAACCACTGTGATGAGCTGTGTCAGCTTGCATTTCAGAAGCTTAATACAACATTTTCCACCAAAAGGTTCAGTGCATCTTTACACAGATGTGCAAGTAGCACTCAGTCTTTGGTGAGGAGATCTTCACAATACCACTGTTCCTGTACCATGTTCAATGTCCATCTAGTCTGGGCCTGGGGCTCTGTCTCGAGCCCAATAGACCAGGGAGTCCAGGTGCCTTCTCCATGTCCTCACCTCTCAGCACTTAAGATGAGGAACCAGAGGAAGTGCACCCTCACCCCTGGATCTTTATCCCTCCTGACTCTGATGAGATGATGTTCCAGACGGAAACAAAACCACTGGGAGCAGATGAGAGCTGCTGCTGGGTGAGCTAGGTTCAGGGGTTATTTGTTGCTAGGGCAGTTACACTTGTGCAGATGGCCTCCCATAAGACATGCTTGCCGCCCACCTGAGGGGCAGGTCCTTGTGACTGGGCTTGTATAAATCATTTAGCACTGTCCTGCTATGGTCTACTGACTGCTGCATGGACATGGAGCACGTCAGCAGCTCCTGCCCAAAAGTGGATAACCTTGACTGTGCAATGCGGACCATGTGGATACTCAGAGTCTTCAGTGTGGCATTGCAAACACCTATCACCTGTGTGACAACAATATATTTTTTCTATTTTTATATCCATTATGCCTTTTGTCCATTAAGACTGTGTTGTCTGACACCTTCTCCATGGGAGTGACTTTTAAACGTAATGACTTAAAAGTGGTAATGTTGCTCCGTTGAAGCTCCCAGTTCCCACCGAGTGACCTTAGATGAGGTGTTCCATCCTTCTAAATTTTGATTTCTAGGTTGGCTGTTTCACATGGTTAGTCCCAATGGTACAGACAGTGGAGTATAACCCCAAATCTTCCCTATACAGGGAAAGGACCACCACAGGCTGCAGTCAGAACTGATATTGTTTAGAAAGTGAGGAAGGCTAAAAGAAAGGGAGGTCTGGAGATCTGGAAGCCACAGTTCCACCTTATCTGATGGTGCCCCTCATTTAGGCCTGTCCCAAGCTCTCCCAGGCTGAGACCAACCCAGAGAACATCTTCTGCCATCATGTTGCAAAATTTTGCAGATGCAAGTGGGGCAGGAAATTGTCAAGGATTAGCTTTGCTAGGGAGCAAAGATGAAAGTGTGCTGCCTTATTTTGGTGTGCTCTGGTGTGGCCTAGTGCAGAGTGCAGCACAGACGGTGAGGAGCGAAGATCAGGGGCACACAGGGGAATGAATACCAAGGGCTCTGGAACCAGGCAATGTTGGTTCTGAGCTTTGCTGCAGTCACTGCTGCTCCAGAGGTGCTGATCATAAAAAGTGTGAGCATGAGTCACCCCTCCCCAGCTGATGGGAGTCTCCCTTCATGGCTCATAAAGTCTGCATAGATTTAGCCTAAACGTCTCTGTAAGCATCAGAACTCGACTGCCAGGCACCGCTATTGCTCACGGCTTGTCATTTGACAGTGTAAGTTCTTCTGAATCTGATTTTCTAATAAAAGATTCTAAATTTTTTGCTGGTAGACATACAAATGATAGTGCTGTCCAGGGCGTAACTCATGACTAAGTCTTACTGGAATTCACAAAATTTGCCTCCTCCTATTATTTGCAGCTCATTGTCACACATATACCCTGAGCTTACTGAATACAAAAAAGTGTGGAAAGAAGGAAGAGAGAGTGGTTACCACATCACCTGCTTTTATCTGCTGCTGAACACCTCCTCATAAGGGTCCAAGAGGAGGATGTGTTTACAACTGGAATGCCTATGAGTGCCAGGGTGGAGCACCCATCACAGCTGGGACCCTGTAGTTGGCTAGGTCAGCTGTGCCCAGACAAATATCCTCATTCCTGGATACTCTGAAAGAAAGCCTCTCACATCAAGACCTTATCTTGCCATCCTGCAATACGGGAATGATACCTTTCCTTTACACTAGTTATTTGGAAGAAGAGTTTAGACTCTAAGATTGGGACAGTGTTCACAACTCAATAAATCACCAATTTTTCTCTGAAAATTTTAAATCAAAAAAACCCATTTCCTCTCCAACTCTGCTATAGATCAACATCAAATCAATACTGTAAAGTAATCCCTCCAAATTCATGTTTCTCTATTAAATATGGGTTTGACCATTTCCCATTTTGTAACAAAAAATGTACACCAAGACTGTGGTAGATAACATCTATTTGATTTAGGTTGGTCTGAAGTGAATTATCAATTTTGAGAGAGAGGCTGGGTTTTGTAGCATTGTTATCGGCAGGTAGAAGGAGAGGAGAGGCAGAAGCAGACAAAAAGAGGTTTGTACTAAATTTAGTGGAAGTGGCATTGTGGTCTTCTGAGTTTCCTGGAGCAGAAGAGGAAGTCTCAGGAGTGTTTGAGTTCAGTTTGAGTGAAAAGCAGTGAAGACTGGATTTTTTTACACAAGGTTCCTAATTTCACCTCTTAATTAATAATTGATGTTACCTGGGTGCTAATAAACAAAACAAAACAAAACAAAACAAAATAACAAAAAAAACCCAAACAAAAAAAACCCCACCACCCCAAACCCCTCCCCTCCCCCCAAAATCCCAAAACCCCTACAATGACAAAGCTTTGAAAAGGATGTCTTGAAATACCATCACTCCCACCTGTTTTTGAGAGGCGTTTGTCCTACATAATCTCACCATTTCATTAGCTCTCCACTCATTCTACTCTCCTTAGTCTGCAGAGTATTCTAGCCTGCATTTTTGATTAAAAAAAAAATAGACATTCCCAGGACAAGGGATGTTTTTTTGCTATTCATTAGGGCAGAGATTTGCTGCATCACTGGGATCCTCATCTAGAAGCGGTGCAGCTAGGTCCTGTGGCTATCATGATAGTGGCAATGATGTGAAGAGAAGTCACCCTTGCCTCTGGGCTGGCAGTCCCATGGTAAGGAGTCTCTACATGGGTGCTGTGACACCGTCGTGTCTGCAGGGCTGAAGTGCTGCCAGCAGTCTGTGTCACCAGGCAATCAGCTCTCCTCACTGGGGTCTCCACTGCACAGGCACTGAAGAGTGACCCCTTTGACAGACTACGTGCTGTCTTTCGTTCTTGCTTTACAGCTGCAGGTCTGAGTGCCTGCATCTCAGCCATCACAGGGAAAGCTAACATCCGAGGCCTTCGTAAAAATGCCTCTGCACTCTACAGCAAAAGAAATGCTGCTATTTTCAGTCTGACTCCTGCTCACTGAAAAGGCGGGGTTGTTGACACACAAAGGCAAAGGTAAGTGATATAGACGAACTAATTATTCCTTTGTACACTTCTCTTTTTCTTGGAAATACTCTCATAGTATTACATTTTTACTCTCAATAATGCTTGATAACAAATCTGATATGGACCTATGGTATGATTTGCATATTAATGCTTGGTCCAGATCATGTCATTGATATTTCTCCTCTTCATTGCAACATAACATATTATACTTACATTTTCACTTAAACACTTAAATAACCTGTCACTTCTGTCTTGAAAATCTTTTCAAGCAGGGCTAGACCTTTTTCTGGAACATTAGCTTTCAATATAAACCCTACTCTAAGACCAACTGCATCCTTTTCATGCTGAAAATACATCATTCAACACCTCCCTTTCCACACAGAGTATTTTTGGTCTCCAGCACTGAAAAAAATGCTGAGTGAATAAAATCATGGGTCTCATACACAGCCCTTCAGTGGTTAAATAGAGGTAATTCTTCAGTGTGCTGACTTCATCCTTTCAGGCATGCCCTCAGACACTTGGAACACTCTGTCTTTCCTTTTTCTGATGCAATGCAGCCAGTGTTATTGAAACATCCATTGCTGATTTACTAATTAGCCTTTATTACCAGAATTGGTCTGACCTTATCTACTTTCAGTACTTTCTTACTGGCTCTGTTCCTCCAGAGCATTTTCATCTATTCCCATGTACAATGCACATTCAGAAGCTTTTTTGGGTTATGAGTCAGAAGATAAGCCCGTCTCCTAGTCTCCAGCTGGAGCTCCTGAGGCTTAGCTGTGATCTCCAATACTCTTTACAGTAATTGTTTTTTTTTTTGCAGGGTAGTTTGAGGGATCAATATCTAAAAGCAGTAGAGATATTATTATAATTTTCTTGACATCTGTTATCAAAAGTGTAGAAAATTTTGCAGGCACAGAAGTGCCTGTCCCGAATATCACAATATTTTTTCCTGCTGTTGGGCATAGGGTGAGTGTCAAGAGTCTCCAGCATGAGGTGAACCATGTTTGGAGGTTAGGTAAGGTTTTTTCTGCCATGTACTTCTTGGTTTGACAAGGATCATGAATGCTAGTGGGAAACTGTTGCTCTACTATCTTCTACTTCCTGAGCAGCTATGCCAACAGTGCCGTGACATAAATAATCAAGATACCAGTAACTTAAACCAAGCATTAAACAACCCAGGAAACCTCTCTGCTGGAGTGGGTAGCTGTATGCTACAGTGTCCCACAAACATGCTTATTTGCTTACCAGCCTGATATGGTGTGCAGGAAGCCTGGCCAAAGGGTTGTTTCACCCACAAACAGCAAGGTTACACCAGATTATGGGTTCATTTAACTGAAAGGCTAGGGCTGCTGCCAGAAGCCAAGGAATCCAGCCAACAAGAAAGTGGGTGCTATCAGAAGAGTTGTGTGTAGAGCATGTGGGAGACTGCTGGTGCTTGGAGATTTCAAACAGGCAAAAGAGCAGAGTGTTTCTCTGAGAGGCTCTGATTTGCTCATTCCATAGAACTTATCTGATCTCTTCACACACCTGAGCCTGCTGCCTTCGTGGACCAGCAGCACCCTAAACTGTTCAGGGCCAAAGCACGAGGAATTACATATTGTTAAATTGCTGTTCCCACCCTGCATTTCAGTAATGTCACCACATTAGTGTGGTAGCTTGTCAATTTAATGTTTTGCTACCCAGACAAAGAGCTGGAGGAATTCCCTGCATTATATGAATGTGACTACATCACTATGATCACAACATGATTTAACACAGAGATTTGGGAAGGAATTTCTGTAAGACATATTTTTGCACTGGAAATGGAAAAATTTCCCACTTTGTGGGATATACTTCTAGAAGGCTCTCTGCCTTTGGCTTCCCCTTTCCCCCCATCTGACAGATGCACCTTTATACTGCTTTTTTTTTAATGTTCAGCATATTTTTAAGCACAATGCATAATACCCCAAACACAACATTATGGATAAACTTGTGTCATGTTGTCCCCCACGTTTGAAATACAGACAGAGCCGACAGCCGGTGCATGGACTATACTGTAGGCAGAGAGGAAAAACCATTTTCTTGTGAGGCATTGTTAAATACTGACAGCATAGAACTGCACAGTTTTGAGCAGACTAGAGCATGTTGTAATGTTTGGAAGAATACCTGCAATTCTCCCCATAGATTTTGTCCTAAGAGAAGACGGTGCTCTCATTATTCATCCTCTTTATAAAGCTATAGCAATTTGGCAGTCAGTCCCTCAGTTAAGGGAGAAGGGGACTGGGGTCTTTACTCAGGTGTAGCCATTTTTCAGGAAAACACAGCAGACAAAGAAGAAGACTTCCCAAGGAGTACATAAATCAGGGTCAGGAAAAAACCTCTGAAGTGCTCACAACAGTGAAGGCTAAACTCCTCAAACGAAGAAAACAATCTTGTAGTTGTGACCAATATCCTATTCCCAAGTATAAGTTTTTGAAAAGAGATTAATTTATCAATTTTTTGGCAAAAATATTTTCTTTTGATTGTGATGGAACAACTAAAATACTGCAAGAGGCTGGGTAAAAAAAAAGAGAAAGTAAAATTAAGAACTAGATATAGTATTAGATGGTGGGAAATGCCATCACCTGCATCAGCAGCATCCAGCAATGGCAGACTGGGAGGCTCCATCCAAAATCTTAAAACACTCAGAAAGCACACTCAGCTCCCCAGAGACATAAAGCAATCATCTATTTTTTGAGTGAGAGTACTCAAAAAAAAGAGAGAACAAGAGACTGATCAAATTACAGTGAAGGCAAAAGGACTGACTTGAGTAAGGAGCAAAAGGACTGACTTGAGCAAGGAGCAGCTAAAAAACATGAAACAGCTATTGCTAGACTCCTAACCAGGGTGAAAGGCACATTCAAAGGAAAAGGACCAAAGCAGCCATCTAACTCCACAAAGACTTGGGCAAGTCTAGTACACAATCTTCCATTTGAAGACAGAGCAAAGATAGGATACAAAAAGGAGATGCAGCTGGAAGATATGGTGGCATAAACAGGGAAATCATGCCCAAATAGAGAGGATACAAACTGCAGACACTCTGAATGTCATGAGGACAAAAGTCTACAAAAAAGGGAAACAAAGGAACAAAACCACATAAACAAGCAGGCATTCAAGGAGTGAAAACTTGCACATACATGAGCTCCGTGTAGCACAAAGGAAACCACCAACCACAAAACATACAAATGAACAGAAGATGTCTGTAGAACTCAGTGTGGCAGCAGATGCAAGAGAGGGGCCAAAACCATGTGTAAACTAGAACCACCAGAATAGTTAAGGTTGGAAGGTTACTCTGGAGTTCATCTTGTCCAATACCACTGCCAAGGCAGGTTTACCCAGAGCAGGTGACATAGGAACATGTCCAGGTGCATTTTGTATGCCTCTGGAGAGGGAGGAGCCATGACCTCTCTGGGCAGCCTGTTAGAGTGCTCAGCTATACTCAATGTAAAGAATTTCTTCCTCATGATGAGTGAAAGTTCTTGGGAAAGAAGGCATTCAGTAATTCTGCCTTCTCTCTGTCTTCCTTCACTAGGACACCTATCTGATTCAGCAGTGACCCTACATTTTCCCTAGTTTTCTTTTTACTGCTAATGTACTTGTAGAAGCCTTTCTTGCTGTCCTTGATTTCTGTTTATATACTCAACTCCAAATGGGCATTGGATCCTCTGACAGTGTTACTATAGATGTCTCATGTGGCTTGTCCCTTATTCCACATCCTATAAATTTTTCTATTCTGTTTGAGATTTTGTAGAAGTTCCCTGCTTATCTCTGTGGGTCTTCTGGCCCCTTTGCTTGGTTCCTTGCTCATGGGAATACACTGGTCTTGAGCTTGAAGGAAGTGATGCTGGAAGTGAAGTCAACAGTGAAACAGACAGTGGGATATGACTTTGTACTTTATATCACAAGGGTATCCCAAGTCTTTTGCAAGGAAAGAAATTGAAATTGCAGCAAAACAAATCAAATTAAAATCATATGATGACATGCTCACAAAACTAGAACCATAGTGTAACTTAAAAAAGCAGAGTACAAGGAAAGAGGAAGGCTGGAATTTCAGTTAGAGAGAGAAGAAAAAAAAAGAGAATGAGAAATCTCTGATTTTATTAAAATATATGACCCTAACAATCCTAGAGCCAAAATAAATATTCCCCTCATAGAAAAATGACAAGCTGAAGATATAGCAGCAGGAAGAAAATGTTATGTTCCATCAAGGCAGCTGGAATGCTAGTAAATTACCATTATATTTTGGTCTTTTTTTTTTGGTGGGCAAGAATATCTTCCAGACATGTTATATGTGATAATGGACAAAAGAGTTTGGTTATTATAGGAGCTGCTCCCATTACAAGAGCCAAAAAACCAACAGTGGGAGCTGCAAAGAGAGTGGAAAAGCAGATCACGTTGTCACAAAAGCCAACAGTTAGATGAATGGCACGGCACTTCCTTAGAAATCAGGCAAGCTATTTGCCAGAAACCCTTAGTGCTTCAAACAAAGTACTAAAAAGAGCTCAACATCAAAGGTCTGCAAAAGGACACATACAAACTGAGTTGACAACAGCAAAACATGTTGGCAACCAGTACCAGCAATGGATATTAATAAATGTCATTAGAGCTACTTTACCATATTTGGTATGTCACTAGGTTGATAGAAATGGCAAAGAATGACATTTGGGATAAAAACTGAGGGCAACTTCCAATGTTAGCAGAAAGATATATAAACAAAATTCCTAGGAAGTCACATCACAGCAGATGATGTTCTGACAGCATAGATGCAATCACTGGGGGAAGGCTGATGCAAATCATGGCAGAAATCCCCATTGTCTTCTGTGACTGTTCAGGGAGGCAGGACTGCAGTTGGAAGTGGTGTCACCGAACCACTGACCACACAAGAGTTGTGACCTAGCCTTGGGAAAGCAGAAGTAAGCAAACTCAAATCCACACTAGATGGATTCAGTCAGTTTACAGACTATTAACATGCCTAAACTAGTTTCACTTCTTTTCCCAGAATCTTTAGGTGAAAGTAGACTTTCATTGTTACACAGATGGGCCATATGGTTACTTTGATGTAGCATAGTTATGTCACATCTCAGACATTAACTGCCCACCCAAAAATATTGGGATGTGTACAGAAAAATGTGATAGAGATGACACCTACCTCAGAAGTGGCAGTAGGTGCCTTCTGTGTTGAAGACCACACAGAAACAGGGGCTTGCAGGACCACGTACATATGAAAAATACATGAGAAATGTGTTCAGTTTGTCTGAGCACTGGAAACCTTCAGAGAGGAGGTGGCCACGAATGACAAGTCTTTAAAAAAAGACCTTACTGGAAGTTTCTGGAAGCTTTCCTCACATGCTATTGATACTGCAGAGCTGGCACTTATGCAAAATACACTTCAGGGTACTGAGGTGTGCCTAGCTGGCTTCTTTTCCAAAGGGATATAGTGACACGAAGCATGGCAGCTCATCCACATGGAAGGAATTACTTCATCAGCTTGAAAGAAATGCAGGAAACTGCGTGACAAAGGACACTTCAATTGAGTTAGTTATGAGGCAATTTCAAGACAGAGGTTAGAAAGAGTCAGAGAACAAGCTGTATAAAAGAACAAATTGCAAATTGTTTCTACCAGTTGTTCTGTTGGGAGGATGAACAGTAAAAGCAAGATATGATCTTCCTCTAAAGGCTGGTGAGATGCGATGAGTGGACCATGGCAACATCACATGTGAAGACAACCATACTGCAGGGAAAGTTTTCTCTAGGGCATATTTGAGCCAATCTGGAATAAAATCTGGAAAAGCAGAGAGGCCATAGACACCTGACCAAAACATCCTGTGGTAACTTCTGGTATGAGTGGGAAAATTCAAAGACAACCAAATAAACCACTTGTCTAGCAGACCTGTCTTCACTGCAGAGGTGTAATCTTTCATTGCAACATTCTAGTTATTCTAATAAAATCTGCTTCTCAGACTCCTAGGGACCAGACACATGGAAAACATAATTACAGCACTTGCCCTGGATAATGCAAGGAACCTACAGAGGGCCTTCAATCTCACAGTGTGGTTTCACAAGGGAAAGCCAGGTTACACAAATCTTTGTTCAAGCTGCCTGTGTCTGTGAAGTTACATGTATCAGATCACTGGTACTGGAAGGCCAGCTAGAAATGGGTTTTTTATGTCCGTTAGAGTTTTTGTGGTTACCACAATTCACCATTTCTGCAGTAAAACTTACTGAAGGCATTTGATGTTCACTGTGAAAACCATAGCAGAAAAAACCCACGTGCAATTGCAGTCCAAAAAGGGGGCTTCGATTTTTACTGTGGTGGATTCAGAGTTGAAGTTCTTTACCCAAGAGAGAGGACACATTTTCAGCTGTAGCTTTCATGTTACAGAAGAATATCTTTAACTGGAAACATATTCTGTGCTGAGTTCCTCAATGTTACTCCTGAGTTTGTCCCCTTAATCCTTTGTTTTTATGCTTTTCTGGGGAGAGGAAAACGAGGAGTGGAAACAACTATTTTTGGTTAGGATAGGTTGAAAAAAATCACTGAGAGCAGTACTTAAATGGCTCAGATTATTTGTTTTTTAGTGGGTACTTGTCCAGTGTCCCCTTGAGTCCCTGTCAAC
This sequence comes from Onychostruthus taczanowskii, assembly GCF_017590055.1. Classification (NCBI taxonomy): domain Eukaryota; kingdom Metazoa; phylum Chordata; class Aves; order Passeriformes; family Passeridae; genus Onychostruthus; species Onychostruthus taczanowskii. The sequence continues at coordinate 4,313,104 of NW_024502125.1, read as the reverse complement.
CTTCAGTAGTCACTGCTTTGTCAGACTCTTGTTTTATGCTTGTACACTGAGCACAGCCACCTGCCTTAAGCTTTTGCTTGATTTCTCTATGTGAGGAGTTATAAACCACCTTTTCAGTAAAGAAAATCCTTGAAGTGGCACAAGGCTCATGATCTGCAGCTACAGTAATTTATAGGAAAGTCCTTGCTAAAGACAAGAAAAATAAAATATTTTAGGTTTTCATTTTATCAGATCACTATATCAACAGCATCACTTCCAATTTAGATTCTATACACACTAAAGATAGTTATACACTGAACAGAAGTTACTTCCAAGAGGATTTATAATTAAATTACATTAAAACATTCCTCATTAATTTCTTCAGGTTCTTGGACATCAGCCTCACACTGCATTTTTCTGAGATGTCCTGAGCACTAGCTGTTGTGGATGTATCTGTTTGTACTGACCATCACCTGTTATCTGTAGGCATACAAAGCTCATTCCTAAATCTACCTATGCAATACCTCTGGTGGCAGCCAGGGTGGGTGTGGGCTGAACACAGGTGGCTGGCAGCACACACTCTTCCCCGTGCTGAACCAGATGCCACCACCTGCACTTCTCCAAGGACAGGTTTGAAATTAAGGTCCAAATCTCACAGGGAAGGTAGGCCTGGCTTTAATTGTCAAAAAGTTTAAATGGCCAGAACTGCCTGCCATTTCAGACAAGGAACTTTGATCTGAGTTTATGACAGAGATGTTAATAACTAGACTGGAGCAGATTTTTTCTCAACCTGAGGGAATTTTTAGGCTTTCACAATTCTTTTGTAGATCAAGATCAAGGCAGAAAGTTGAAATAATGGAAGCCAAGACAAATACTTTTCTTCTTTCCTTCTGTGTCATGTTTTTCAGTGTCTTTCACTTTATTTTTTCCTTTTATTTTTGGTCTCTAGGAAGAATTCATGTGTCATATTTGATCTGCTATCCCTTTCCATCTGCCCTCCCCCTTCAAAGCAAATGCTGTGTCCTCTCACAACCTCCCTAATAACAGTGGGTCTAATCTGGTGTAAGGTACTCAACACTTTCCCTCTAACTGCTACTATAATACTACCCAGCATGACATAACAAATGGTTAAAATTTTAAATTTAAAAAAACCTAAATGAGATATTTAAAATGTAAAGAGTATTTTCCATATATTTTAAGGCAGGAAGGCCTTCCACTGGATATACAGTCATAAACATTAAGTTTGGATAAAGCTCAGCTTAGGTGGCTGGCTACCTCTCAGGTAAAATGCAGTGAAGTTCCAGGACTTGTAAGAGAGGCAGGAGCTGAGCTTTTGCACCCTTCAAGTGGCTGTCGAGGGAAATGGCCTTGTTTTCCAATGCTGGTTACTTTAGCAAGTCCAAATGTAGTTTAGTACTACTGAAAGTCAAATCTTTTAATCAGGAACTCAAGCACAGATCCTGGGTTTATGTTCACATGCAAATGCTTGTGCCCACTGTTTTTCTAAAGACACCTACAGCCTTCACCAAGATGGCTGTGGAAGCGTCTGGATTACTATTGATTTTTCTCAGACTATGACTGTGTCATGTAGGGATCTATACTGCTGTAAGCTTCTTCTCAGAGCACCTTTAGAATTTTTCTGGGGTCTGGTGTGTCCACCCTCTATTTATCTCCTTTATTAACTCCCGTGATTATTTTTCCAGCTGATTTGCTTAAATTTAAATTAATTTTGTTGAATTTCTTGAGGGTCAATCTCTATAGAAGAAAAAGGGGCAAATCCTTTGTAAAGTATGTCCTTTGCTTCTTATTTTACTTCCATCACCAAAGTACCAACTATAGTCATGTCTGTGGTGGGCTTATACAAACCATATTACAGCAAGATTTAGTATCCCATAGATAGAAAGCAATTTTATTAAAAAGACATGTGTTAAGCTTATCAGCTTCTGGCATATTCTCTCTTTGCTCACACCACAGATGCTGAAGGGTAAACACACCTGCAGGAATAACCAATACTTAACATCACTAAGGACTGTCATCCAGGGGGAGGTGTGCACTTTCTGTTGTGATCAAATGACATTTCCTTAACATGTTGGCTCCTTTCTCATTGCTCATTTCCATATGAAGCAGATTGTAAGGGATGCTTTACAGACAGGGAATAAGTTGTCTTCCTCTTGAAGAAAGCTTCTGTGCATTGGTACCCCTGCTGTGTCATCTGAAAGCCCTGCTCAAGGTCCATGACATTCTGGTTCTTGGGACAGACAAGCATATCAAATCCACAGTGCCATATCTTATTTTTTGCTCTCATCATGTCTCTTTTAATGGCAGGACAGAGCATTCCTAAGTCCCCTAGGCTGCACCTTCTCTTGCTTCAGCAATGGCAGCAGTGGTAGACAGTCATTGTTGCACGCTGGGAGACAGTGTCAAGCAGTGAACAAGCAGAGAGCAAAGGCACTTTCCCCTCTTGGAGACTGCAGCATAGCAGAAAGAGGAATCTTAGGCACATGGAAGGCGGGGAAGCAGAAGGAGGGAGCTGCAGAAGGAGAGAATTTATAGTCAAAACAGCACGTGGGCAGTCTAATGATGTCAGGTGGACAACTGCAAAAAACAGCCAAACCTCCTTCACCTGCAAACAACTGCAAAACCAGCTGTACCTCCACAAGTTGCCTTGTGATTTTGCCAGCTACCACCTGAGTACACAAAAATCAACCAACAGGTAGAACAGAATCAGAAGTCTGCTTAAATCCATCCTATGCATGCAGAGATGGGAACACCTAAGCACGGCTAGTGCTCAGGGAAATGCTGAATTCCCTGAAAGCCCAAGTGCTTTTTCACCATGAAGCCCACACAAAAATATCCCAGAGAAAACAACCATGGTCCTAAAAAGCCTTCTGGGCACCTGAATGCACAGCTCCCAGGAATGGCCACTGCCCTAGAAAATTTTGCCAAAGATACCAGGAATAGAAGTTCAAACAGGGACCTGATTCACTGACGTTTGTTCTGTGAAATCTCACACTGATGCAATTTTGAACAAATGCACATAGATGGAATCAACCCACTTCTACTTCAGGTAAATAGCATTTATTTATTTTCCGTGCCCACAAATTAGCAGGATCAACCTGCTTCCTCCTTTAGCCCTGCATGATAGGCCCATCAAGCTAATCCAGAAACAAAAAGTGATTTTCACAAACTGACATGGGTAAGTTTTCAAGTCAACTCCATTTCTGCAAGAATCCTAGAAGAAGAAAACTGCAACAGGACATAAGTAAAAAGGATTACAGCAAAATTAAAGAAAAAAACCCAAAACCAAAACTGGCAGTTACTGGAGATTCAATTAAAAAATCTGATTAACAAAAAAAAAAGACTTTGAGCAGTGTTTCTTATGCCTTGGCTTAGTGATGTGACTTAGCAGAGAGTATGGGACATCACTTAGCCTTGCATCCCTAGCTCTGGCCTAGATCAGTCCTTCATGTAAAGAAATCCCTCAAAGAAGCTTAATGAGGAGTGATGGCAAGAACAAGGCAAGGGGGTCCCTTTGCCAGATCCTGGTGGATCCCAGCAGGAACATACAGGGCATGTACCACGGATACATAACATACTGTGTCATCTCCACTTCAGGGCATGTGTAAAACAGCTTGTTCCAGCCTCTTCCAGCCCCTCCACCATCTTCAACATGGACAAAGAAGTATCAGAACTCTATACGAGGGTGTTGCACATCCCCTGGCAGTGCAACTGAGTGCACTTCAAACACAAAGGGGAGCTCTGGTGTTTTCTCCTCATTCAGTCTTCAACAGGTTTTTAATTTATTTGCTCAGAAGTATTTATCTGCTATTTTTACATCTCACACTTACAAGGTTTCAGCAATTGAAAAAGCTTTAAAACATTTTCAACTCCCTGCTTCATTTTGGTGTTGAAAGAACAGATCCCTTGTATACATTATTGAACACTGAAGTCAGGGACAGAATAAAAACCAGAGAAGTTAAATCTAAAAAAATATACTCATCACTGTTCTTACACTGCTCAATAAGACCCAGACAAAATTGCCCTGTGATACCCAAACTGTGCTGTGTACCATTTAGAAATCAGAAGCTAAGGAAGATCTTTGGCAATGTTTCGTCAGCAGATAAGCTAGCTAAACATTAACCTCTTTTTTTGCAATCCCTAATCAGCGGTTTCCATTCATACAGCTGCTCTGTACTCTGAACCTTGAGTTAATGTATCTCTATTTTACAGGAAAGCTTTGCTCACATTGCTTTTGGACTCTGCAGACCTGACAAGGTGACCTCCTGCTGCCAGCTCAGGAGGCAACCTGATGATGCTTTGCTTAGGTCATGTTAGTTAGCAAGTTCATGTCAGGTCCAGTGCTTCACTTGTTAAGAATGGCTTGTGGTTTCCAAATGAAGTGCACTGTCCTGAAATTAGGATTTTACTGACTGAGAAAAACCATGATGATTTGAAAAGTCACATTAGATATACAAAAATATTTCCAAATCCTGGTGCAGGAGTGCAGCAAGCCTGAAAAAAGTTACTCGAATGGAAAAGCACACCCCAACAACAGAGCATCTATAAGTTCTCAAGAATCTTCTTCCATGGAAAAAACCCAGACATATCGGTGTTTATTGATAGTACATCAATGTGGTCTATTTTTCACATGTAAATAAGAGAGAGAGAGAGACTTGATTGTTGTAATTTATCAGTATTAAGTATTAAAAATGAAATAGAGATAAGGGACACAATAGCAGCAAAAGTGTTAGACTTGGACTATGAAGACTGAATTTTAATTTTGGTGTTTTAGAATGTTTTGTGATTTCTCAGTAGTGTGAAGCAGATGCAGTTAAGCTGATGGTAGGACATATGCAGGGTCCAGGGGTCAGAGCAGCTCAGTGGCTCTCTGGTCTGTGATGGAACCTGGGCAGCAGAATGTGGTGGGCAAGACTGGAGGACCTGAAGAGGAAGAAGCATCTAATATTACTCTCTGTCCATCCTATCCTGCCTGAATTCTGGAAAAGTTTTGCAGGCAGTGCAGGGCCAGCAAGTCCCACACAATGGAACCATTCCATCTTCCCCTCCCAAATTCTCCAGCTCTGGGACTTGCTAAGTGCAGTGACAACTTGGTGGAAGTCTTGCTTGCAGTGTCCTGGGTATCTGATCCTCATGCTTAAGTATGCCTCTGCAGATTTGGTCTGTCTCTTCTGTGTCCTGAGAATCTAGTTTTGAAATGCTTTTCCTCAGATCCTGCTTAGACATTTAATTTTCCAGGCAAGAAATATAGCTCAGTCAAAATTCAGAACAATTCCTATACTACAGAGTACTTCATCATATACTTAACTGTAACTTTAGCACTGACCTGAAGGGGATGTGAGAACATACTTAACTTGCTGTCCATCCTATATTATTTTCCTGAGCAAGGACTGACAGAAGGATCAATCCTTAGCTGAATTGATGCCTTGTCAGATTTTATTTCTTAGAGTTCAGCTGATTTTGCTGTTGTTTATCATAAAGTCCCCCTACAACAGCACAACAGCATTGCAAGAATTTCTTTTGTAACACAAGGAAAAATGTGTTTTATGTATTCTGCCATAACTCAGTAACAATAGAAAAGATACAGCCCACTAAAATAATTTATTTCTGCTGGGAAATCAGAGATGAACATTTTAAGATTGAAAAGTGAATGTTTTTCCCACTCACAAAGGATGAGAACTCAAGGGTGATAACTGTGACTGCCTTGCGGTCCTATTGCAGCTTTCATGCAAAAGCTCCCAGGTAACTTAGACCTTCTCACATGCAGTTTAAGGCAGTAAAGCATCTGTAGAGGTTCTTACAGTGCTGCAAAGCAGTTGGGTGAACATAAGACCGGGGATTATATTTATTTTTCCAGTTGTACAGCTCCAAGCATACAGACTTTAGACAGTAAGGGACAGTTGCAGAGTGCAGCGTCACATACAGACCCACATTAAGAACGCAACACTAGTGATTGCATTAGCTTTGGATTTGAGTGCAGATAAAGATACCATTCTCAGATTGCATTACAGCTGTGGCCAGGATGAGCTCTACACCAGCTCTCAGCAGCCACAGTTCAAGCCTAAGGATCTAAATGTTAGGCTCATGCAGTGAATAGCAGTAACACAGAAGCCTTCCCTCATTCTCCATGTCCTCTCTGTGTGCACCACTGCTGAGGCACACTGTTTGCTGCAGCTAACCAGCTGTTTGTAAGTGTGTGGACCCCTACTCCTGTTCCAGACATGAATTCTGATAAACCCAGTCCTGTGCATGCAGGAGGGAGAAGACCCTTGACATGGAGCTCAACACTGACCTAATGCTTTGCTCAATTGCCTTTCCAGCCCTACATGGCACCCCTCCTGAAGCTTTCCCCAGAGGCACTGGAGTCCTTCAGTCCCTCTCCCTGTCCTGGCCCTACTAAAACCAGTTATCTCCCAAGCATTCTTCCCTTACAGACCTCTAGAAAGTTTTCCTACAAGCTATTCTTTTTCACCTAGGTGTATCTGTTTCTCTCCAGGATCTTTCTGTGCTCTGAGAGCACAGAAAAGAGACTGAAAAAATAATTTAATCCTAAGAAATCCTACATAGCTTTACTCATAAATCCCCTGTGACACACTACCCTTGTGAGCAGATTTCTTTTACCATTTTTGATGTCAGTTACAATCTACCTTTCATTTTCATGTGTCAGAGGCTCCTGCTATGCAACATTCAAGCAAAACCTGGTAACTGTTTAGGAGTAAGCAGTACTAAGCAGTGTTATCTGATTTTTTTAGTGTTTCAAGAATAGTAATATACATTACTCTGCAGTAAAGCCATTATATAATGACCCATCTGGGACAAAAATTCTCATGAACCTACTGGCAAAGGGACAACCCATTTTATCTGTCTATCTCTTCTACATGAGAAGCAGAAGAATATGGCTAGATTGCCCAAAACTGCCTCTTCCAGGAAGGATGGTGAGAAGGAGAAGCCCATAGATAGACTTCCAGTATTCCAGTATTCTGGAATGCTGGCATACTGTAGAGTGTGGACAGCCTGCATCACTACAAATGTCTGTATCTGTTTAGATTTACCTCTGTGGTCACTGAGGAATAGCAAACCGTATAGAGTCATGTGTAATTACAGACTTCATCTTTCTCTGTGTGAGATGAGACAACACAGTTTTCATTAAACGTATTTTTATCCCAAACTAAGAACTGTCAACATCAGATCAATAAATTGGAAAGAAAATTATATATTTTATTCAAATTAATAAAATCTCAAATTAAGCTATGAGCTCTGACAAAGGGTCAGACAGTCCTCAAGGCCAGAGAACAGCACTGAATATTGGATGGTGGAGATTAATATTGGGTGTAAGGGAGATAAGGGATTAGCACTGCCATAAGACAAAACCAGAAAAATAGAATGAAAGAAGGACAAGTGAAAGGGAGAAGTCTGATGAAGTACTGTCATGGTCATATGGAACTGAGGAGTTTTTCTCTGCGGAAGAATGTGAAAAATGTTTGCTGAGATTCTGGGTGTTCTTGCACTGACCCCCTTCCCTCAATGGATTTTCACAAAGATGTCCCATTTCAGATGAACCCGTCTGAACCTACATGATATGTTCCTATATATGTTCATTTTGTGAGGGTATATTATGTACCCTATGTTATAGGGTCTATACTAGAGACCATATAATATGTGATTTCTGCTTTAAAGTGGCCAGAATAAGCAGTAGAAAAACAGCAGTGATGTTTTATGATATCCAACCTGCTGACACCAAAAGTGTCTTTCTGGCCTTGCAGCACAGGGAGTAAGGATGCACCTTCTCAAGATTGAAATGTCTCTGCAATTCTTGTTTTCATTGTTGCTGTCTGAGTTTCTACCAGTTTACCTGATTTGTGCCTCTCTCAAGGCAACAGTTGGTGATGATGTGAAAGCTGCACTGAGAGGTGTTCTCTGAGTTGTCTGTGCTTGCAGGTGAACACAAGATTTAGGGTTGTTAGTTTCAGTGGTAATTTTTTTTCTATTGCAATTTCTCTCTTTTGGCTTGTAGGTATGATTTATGGTTTGATTTTTCTTTTTTTGATGCAAGACCAATTATTAATTTCCTTTCCACATCAAAAGGAATATATCCCCTTTTGTGTTGGCTTTCCCCTTTGCTGTTTCAGATGATATAATAGGCCTTAACAATAACAGTTAGAATTGTTGACTACTGGTCAACAGTTAGAATACCAGGACCAGATGCAAGCTGCAGCGCTGATGGGGGAAAGGAGCTGAACAAACAATGCCAACAATGCGCTACTTGCTGCTGTGAGAGCCAGATGCACACACAGGGACAGGCAGGACTGTCTCTGAGGGTGCATCTCTCCCTCGATCTCTATCCTCCCATGGAGAAGACCTCAGAGTGATTATTTGCAGTACTTGATAAGCCTTCATCTGTTTGAGGAGCTATTCTCTTTAATCAAGAGAAGATGTTAGGACAGGCCCTCAGTACACAAACAGTAAATGATGTTAATCTGCCCTTTGCTTATTTTACACCAAAATGACTACCTTACTTATGTATGGCAAAGACAGACATCCTCCTTCCTATCCAGCTCAGTATGCACCGCCAGCAACTGGCAGAGTTGTCCCTGAAGGCGACTGATTCATTGAGAATTCTTTTGAAATCTAGTCCCACAAGCTTTCTGCTTTGCCACAAAGCATAAACTCTGATTTATCTTCATGACCATACACAACTGCAGGTATAACTGACTGTGACAAAAATAACCTCCTAGCACCCAGCCCCAGCTTTTAACTCTACAGCCATTTTTGAAGTGTGCGCCACACATAGGTACAGTTCTGCTGCAGAAAGGTGGGCTTTGGAGGTTAGGTTTGTGTTCTTCTGTGTAAACAGGGTACACAATCCAAAACAGCTGACCATTCTACCCTTTCCTAAGACAAAGTCTCCAGATAAAAAGAGCTAGAAAAAGACATAAAAATATAGAACTGGAACATTCGACTGAAGTTGATTTTGTCTCTCATAACTCCAGAAGCATGGCCCATTCTTGTAAGCATGTGGAAAGAATTTATGGACACCAGGGGTTTGAAGTGACTGACTTGAGGTCCTGCCAAATGTTGTCAGTTCGTAATAAGGTACTTACATTGTACGAATGAATCTTCACATTCATGCAATGCAACTCTCCGTTCTGCCATTCACAATGCACTTCACTAAACTTGCTTTTGCATGATGTCTAAGCATGAACAGGAATCCTCTTATTTCCAGGGATGAGGTAATTACATCATAGAAAAGTCAAATGATTTTTCCTCAGCCACACGAAGTCAGAAACTGATTGCAGGAACAGGTGTTTCATCTTCTTGTCCCGAACCATCATCTGCTTGAGATGGAAACAGGTTGACTTTTCAATAGTAGGTCATAATTGCTCCATCACAGGGAAGATTGTAAAGCCATTTTTCCTGATGTTTGTAGACATTAAGGATACCATTTGAAGAGTTTATCAAACTATGAACTACCATTAGGAAATTATGCTCCATTCTCTATCCTTCTTGGTGCTGCCATTAAAAATGTAATCTTCTGTGCCATTCTGAAACCATGCCTTTTTGGTATCTATTCTTATGCTCTAAGGACTTATGCCATGAGCTCTGTGGATATATTTGCTATTTTTGATAAATAGTTTTTTGAGGGGTCTTCGATAATGAATGCAGTGATCAGTCCTAACTGCCTGTATATATGCTTCCAAAGCCTTTCTCAAGTCGGGAGAAGAGTGTGCCAATTCCTGACAAAGACCAAGATTTGACTAACCAAGTTCTTTGATAAACTTAGAGGGACACGGTACAGAATAAGTGTTATCTTTCTCTCCTGAAGTGCTCAGTATGAGTCAGATTTAAAACAAAGCAAGTGAGGGGAAGTCAAGAAAAAAAATCCCAAACCCATGGCCTAAATAAGGAAATAAAGAGAAATTAGTAGGGTAGGGAAAGTTTTAAATAATGCAGGGATCCAGTTCTTCAAGTAGAAGGAGATTTAATCAATTTTAAAATATTTAAACTAGGAAATCTACAGTTGGAAATATTTAATATAATTCATTGCAATAGAAAAGAAATATTACCAGAGATATGTGTGAAAAAAGCTAGAATGATTCAAATCCAGGGTGATGAAGGATTCATAGTAGGCTCCCTGTTACTTTCTGGGCCAACTCTTCTTATAATTTCCTGGATCCAGCTTTGTTTTTTTTATTTATTCTGTTCCCAGCTGCCCTGCAAGAAAAAGGAGTGAGCATGATGGCTGAGGAGACAGAGGCAGACTGGAAGAGACAGAGGCAGACTGCACGTCAGGAAGGTATCTGCATATGAAATGGAACCAGAGCACTTTCCAGAAGAGAAGAGGCAGGGGGAATGCTCCAGGGACACTGCTGTTTTCCTTGGATGAGCTGGCCAGAACTTCACTCTTTTGTTTCCAGGATATGCTCTCCTCTTTGTGCTTTGCTTTCCTCTCTCATTGAGAGGGGTAAGAAGGAAACTATTTAGGACAAGGCTTGATAGTAAATAATTTTTTAAATTCATACATGACACAAGAAAAAGAAACATAGTTGAGGCCCCAAGCAAATAAAAGGAGTGCAATGCTGCATATATTTACAATGGAGCATTTGGTGGAAGATCACCCCAAGAAAATATATCTTCCCCAGAGGAAGTGTTTTCTTCCATCTTACAATTTCCTGTAGGCTCTTCTGTTATTGGGGCTATAAGAGAAGAGGCTTTCAAAGAAGTACAAAAGAAATCATTGAATAATAGAATGGTTTGGATTGAAAGGGACTTTTATGATGATTTAATTCCAAATCCCTTGCGATAGGCAGGGGTGCCCATTAGATCTGGTGAGATGAGAAATAGCTAGTCTGTCAAGTGTAATACCATTTGTCTTGTAATCACTGTATTCAGGAGCTTTCTTTGCATTCTAAAACTCTCTTATGGGTTGATCTTTTTGGGGGAAGAAGTCATTAGGCATATCCAAAATGGTTAGGTAAATCTACATTTCCCTGATCCTTTTGCTTTGCCACACTTTGGCACATCTGCAGTGTGCTGAGACAGTGAAGAGTGGGTGGCACAAGTAGAATAAGACTCATAAGTATGGTACCATAGGATGGCTTTTGCTTGTTTGCTTCCAGTTGCAAGACATTAAACATATTTTGGGGTTGCCCTTACATGTTAAACACAGCATTCACCGCTCTTCACAGGAATCCAGTGTTCATCTAGAGCCAAACACTCTGAACAGTCTGAATGAGACAGCCTGCTGAATTATAATCTATTCTGATGCTGTAGGAGCAAACTCCTTTGATGTAGAGGCATGTCATGATGTTGTTTTCTAATCTACAGAATTTGTATTCAGGCATTTTTATTACTTCCATTTGGTCTTCACTCAAAGTTCACCCTCTTCCTGTTATTCTGCTGCTAATCTTAATGTTAATTTGCTGCTAAGAACTAAAGTTTTTCAAAAGTTTCTCCTTCAACCTTTTCTGAACAATTTCTGAGTAGAGATGACTATCAAATCCTATGAGCAAGAATAAATATTTTTTAACAGACTATAGGTAGATGCTAACGTTAGCATGTTAATGTGTTGCAAAACTATGATTTTGTCTCAGAGGTTTACCTGGTGCTCAAAAGATGTAAAAGCAAATATTTCTCTAGTTGCTTCATAATCCCATTACTGAGAAGTGCTTTGGTGACAAGCACAATTTATAGAATCATTCAGGTACAAAAAGTTTTTCCAGGAGATTCCAAGTTCTAGTTCAGGAGAACGACCTTCCTCATGGCAGCGCAGACAAACTCTGTCAGTAATGCTGTTAATAGGTATTTTTCATTGGCTATGGCTGGAATGGGTTTAACTTCTATGTGATCACTCTGATTTCTTACAGCACTTCTCTGATGCATGGCTCTGTTAACATGCTGAAATGTGAAAGAAGGGGAAACATATGGTTTTGTGTGTTTCCAGTGTGGTCTCCTACCTGGAAAGGTCTTCTGCAGTGCCTATCACTTGTATCTGCCACTGACAATGTGCAAAGTCCCTGACATTGTGCTAAGCTGATCTCTGGAGAGAATGGGGAGCACTCAGGGCTGAAAAGTAGATGTAAATGTCAAGACAGTGTGGATTGTGGAAAAGAATTTGACTGCTGCAAACAGAACTGAAACTTCACCCTACCTCTGACACGTCCATTTTAGAGGATATAGGGAACACTTGAAGCATGTCTGAATCTGATAATCTTTTCCACACCTTTTGTTTTACTCTGCATTTTCATGTTTAAAACTGATTTCTTCTGCAGGAGTGGTGTGGGAACAGCTTGCACTCCAGTAATAGCAGCCCTTTTTGGTATTTAGCTACAATCAGTTTTTAGGTGCTTAAAGAAGGGGGCAACAGTTCTACAGTGTAGACTTCAAGTGGGAAGCAATGAAACACTTTGTGGCTGAAGGTGGAAGAAGAAGTTAACAGACAGAGAAAGTATTAGTCTATTGAGTTCTGAGGTGCAAAGGGAATAGTGCTGTATCATACATCTCTTCATTTACTCTTTCTGTATAAAACACCCTAACTGCTTCTCTTCTTTTTGGAAAGTATAGAAAGAAGAACAGCAGATGGTTAAAAGAGTCCTGGTGCATGAAATAAATAACAAAAAATCCCAAATAAAAACAAAAAAACCCAACAACCAAACCAAACCAATCAAACAAACAAAACCCCAAAACCCAAAACAAGCCAAACTAAAGAACCTCCACCAAAATCAAACCAAACCAAACCAAACCAAGCCAAATAATACCCCAAAACCCCAAAACCCAAACTAAAGAACCTCCACCAAAATCAAACCAAACCAAACCAAACCAAACCAAAAAAACCCCAACCCAACAACAACAACAAAAAACCAAAAGCAAAACAAAAAAAACCAACCAACCAACTAATCAACCAACTAATCAACCAACTAATCAACCAACTAATCAACCAACCAACCAACCAACCAACCAACCAACCAACCAACCAACCAACCAAAAAAAAAAAAGACCAGTAAAAAAACCACCCAAAACCCAACCCAACCAACCAACCAACCAATCAAAAGAGTAAAATCTAGCGTACTAGGATTATTAGAAGATGTTATGCTGCCTGCCTTAACGTTGTGAATATCAATCCTTTCTGAGTACATAGAGGAAGGCTGGTTACCTTCTTGTTCAAGTAATTGCACAAGAAGCTTTTTGGCTTTTTGGCTGGATACTTAGGGTATTTCAGTCTTCCTATTCTTAACTGAAGAGAGTCATACACAGATCGTGAGATTTCAATGAAAAAATAAAGGTTGGGGTGAGGACCTGGGTTGTAAATTAAATTTGGAATACCCAGAAGAGTGAAAGTCTTGAGAGAAGCAGAAAAGCTGAATAAGCACACTGATTTCAGTCAGTAAATTTGTTTCTCATAAACACAGTCTTTAATACACTTTTCAATAGAGAGTGACTTCACATTAATGTCCCTCATCCCACTGTTCCTGTGTTTTATTAGTAGTCCGTCCAGTCAGCTGTGTTAATACAGTAATTAATATCTTGTGTCTCTTGAGCCTGATCAAGCCTTCAGCACAGGGGCTAAAACCTCCAAAACACAATTCTTCCCTTCCGCTTGGCCCAAATACAGTCCTTTCCCATATCATCAGAAAGACTAGCTCAGTCCTCTTTTAGGAATCTGGTCTTTGGGCTGTGTCCTCTTTCCCTGCAGCACTTTGCTTCCTGCAATGCTGGTGAGCTAAAGGTCATGTATCTGTGGTTATGTGAACCAGTGTAACTAGTGGCAAAAACCTTCTTCAATAGAAAAATTGCCAAGTTGACAATAGGGTGATGCACCTGCTGCCTTGTGAACAATAAAAGTTTTGTTCATAATTCCGTCATGAAATTTCATTCAGAAACAGTGGTGTCCTTAGGAGACTTGTGGCTCCTGACCAAGGGCCATAATAGCAAAGAGGGAAACTGATCACAGAACTCAGGAGAAAGGTGGAACAGCCTGTGTGTTATCAGGCTAGAAATTGAAAGCTGAAGCATCCATAATTGATAAGGAGTTGGAAGTTAGAAATTTGCCCTACTATTGCAACCTCTCATGACTTCTAAGACAAGGAACATTTTGATCACGGGTTTTCAAGATATAATTAATTCATCGGCAAAAGTTATCTCTGAAGGACTACAGGTGGCTTTGGCAGATGGGTGAGGTTTTAGCATACACTGGGAAGAGGGAAGATGCCTCCTCCACACCAGGTTTAGTTGAGACCATGTTCTGCCTGAGCAGGGCTGGGATGGAATGCTCTCCTCCAGGTGGGAGAGACAGTGAAGAAGTGGTCTACAGACAGCTGCAGCAATGGAAGAAAAACTCAAAATGAATAACCAAGTAGGAACGACATTTTCGGGAAGGAAAGCACAGGTTCAGAAGAAGCACAGAAAAACTGAAGAAATAAGTGGAAAAGGCATGTCTCCCTCAGCATTGGTATAGTGAACAGTTAGTAAGAGGAGAGAGCTATGCAGTGAACTCTGAATAAAGTCCAGGTTTGGCTTTGCCAACGTCCTGTGTGTAATAACACCCAAATTACATCTTTCTGGTGTTATTTTTTTCCTTCACACTATGTCAATGTCTCTTGCTCCAGGTTTGCATGTGTCCTGGTTCCAGACAGGATATAGTTAATTTTTTGCACTAACTACAATGAGGTGTAGTAACTATAATGGGGTGTAGAACACAGAGGTTATTCTATACCATCTCATATCATTGCCAGGAGCAAGGGAAAGGAACTCTCACTTCCAGGGAGAAGGGGCTGCTCCTAGTCAAGAAAACGTGGTGGAGTGTTCTGTCCATTATTTTCTATTATTGGGGAAGTTTGGCCATGTGCATACTTTATTTTCCTATACCCTTTGTTAATAATATTTTTGCTGTTACTGTTTGTTTTCTTATCTCATTGCTGTTTCTGGTAAATTATTCTTATCTCATTCAGCCCATGACCTTTGCCTTTTGTGCCTCCAGTAGGAGTAGCATAAGGCTGGGAGAGTCTCCATGGAGCACTGAATTGGAAATTCCTAACCCACAGGAGCATGGTTCTCCAGCACAGGAGAGCCTCAGGTTTCCTGGAGCCTCCAGACACCACGGCAGTGAAATATTACCTTAATGAAACAGAAGTAACAGGAAGGAGGTCAGGTCCAAGCACAGGCTTGGAAAATGAAAGTAGTAGAGCAGAAGAAAACTACAAAATTTCCAGAACCTTTTCTAGGAAGGAGGGGTGCTCATGGCCCCTGAAATATCTGGATCTCCTTCTTTTGTCCATCCTTTCTGTCTTGTCATTCCCCTTGTATTGTGCCTTCATTTTATAGTTATCAGCCAACATTCAGCAGCTAAAATCTACACGTGTTATTCGCAACTAAGACTCGCACACTGCTGAAAACTACCTCTCTGTTTCCATGGAAATGAAAGCTAACAGCATGACAATAAAATAGGAGAAAACCATCAAAAGAGAGCAGATGAATACCTTTATCTTACTTCTACTTAGTAGTAGCAAGAAGGCAAATGCTTTCCATCTAGAGCAATTTCCAGTGGTGGATGTCAAAAATTCTTTCCAAGAGTAACTACAGCTAGCCTCAAAATGTCCTTGAGGAAATAGTTCTCTCATTTCCTAATGGACAAACAGGCTTTTTGGGCTCCCTTTCCACATAGGTGTGAACCTCCTTGTTGGAGACTGGACCTTTCAGACACTACATAGCAATGCCATACAGCATGTGACATGACAGGACTATATTAATATGATCAGAAATAGATTCCTATATGAGATGCCTATCTCATCACATCACTTTCCCTCGAGAGCAATCTTCTTCCTAGTTGCAGAAGGAAGCAAAATGGCCTCTCCTGTCTTTGTGGGAATACAGATTGAAATTAAATACCACCAAAAATAACAAGTGGGGTGTCTGACTTTTATTCTCATCACCATTCTCAGACAAAAATTAGATCAGGAAATAATAAAGCCTTTCAAGCTCATTTAAAACAATTGCCTATACCACATGCCTGACCTTCTTTCTCCCATTTCCATGGAAACAGAGCAGAAAAAATGCAGTAGAATGGGACAGAGGACAAGTATCCAAATATATGTAATAGTTCTTACTAATAATTCTCACTGCAATTTCAGATTGGGTGCATTTTAAGAAAGGGGAAAGTTAAAATCTGATGGGTATCTGAAGGTGGATCACTCACCAATACAAATCTTCTGCAGCTAGTCAAATCTCTTTATCATTCACATCACAATAAACTTCATTGCACTGATGTGAGAGTGATTGAGCACTGGAACATGAGACCCACAGAGGCTGTAGAGTCTCCTTCCCTGGAGATATTAAAAAATTTCTGGACACAGTCCTAAGTAATGTGGTCTAGGGGACTCTACTTGAGCAGGGAGGTTGGTCTACATGACCTCCAAGGGCTCCTTTCAGCTTTAACTATTTTGTGATTGATAAATCTCTTCATCTTGGTTCTTGGTTGCACCAAACTTGGCCTTGTGGAACCAATGTATTAGAACAGGCACAAATAAACACTACAGCCTTAAAACAAGTCTCAGACACATTGGAAATAAGCCTGTCTATCTATTTGTGGGTCCATGCACTTGTGCAATACCTGTGCACTTCTGTGTTTCCACATGGGGTCAAGCCTGTGGCATTGATTTAATTTGCCAAATTCCGTATAATTCTCTTTGCTTTCTGGAGTGATACAAATGCTTTAATGAATTATATTAATAATTCTGGATGGTACTGCAACTTAATGGGAACACAGCAACATTTTTTCTGTTGGTGAAATATGCACAAATGGCAATATGTGCATTCATCAACAATCCATGGGAGGCAGCAGGCTCTGGATTTTGGCTTCTGGTTCAAAAGACAGTCAGCTTCGTCCTTTTTTTTTTTTTTTTTTTTTTTTTTTTTGTAGAGAAATGAAAATAAACTGGTGATCATGGGTTCACACACACTTGTTTATTTTGTGTGACTTACAGAAGTAACAAAAAATTCCAGAGCAGTCATTAATATACAGCTGTAATATTTTAAGTAGATCAAACTAACATTAGGAAAAAAAAATGAGGAAAATACTTCCAGAACTTTCTGATGTCATCCTGGCATTCAGGTGCATGAGGTCTGACATCTGCATGGTCTGACTGTTGCAAAGGTCTGTTTGGGCTCAGAAGTTTGCATGTGGGCATCCTTTTGCAAGTTAAAACAGTCAAGAGTTTTCCAATAAAACTCTCCTAAGCGGGGTATATTCTCCAGAAAAGCACATGATCTTACACAGAGGAAGAGGGGGACATGGATTGTTAGGACTTTATCCAGCTAAACAGACTCTCACACTCATGAAAGACTCTTTGAGCAAGAAGACCAGGTGGCCTTAAACAAAAATTTTGTAAGATGCTGTAATTCTTCATTACAGCTGCTTTACAGCAACTTCATACTCTATTCTGTCCTCACTATGGACCATTCAGTCAGAAAATAGAGGAAAAAATACCCTGAGGCCAGTAGAAACCTTCAAAGTCCCTTGTTATAATACCCAACATTACTCAGAAAAGGAGACTGAGGATTTCAGTGATAAAAGGGGAGTTGCTGGGGACATGAGATGCAGAGTCTTGGGGAAAGAAGAGACATTTAAGGCTCTTACAAAGAAGATTCTGCTGGCAGGAGGAGGAAGGGAGCAGGTCACTGAGTATAGTCTTGCAACATACTCATTGGGAAAATGCAAACAGAGTAAGTGAGGGGAGCTGTGGTCTGCTTATGGATATTCTGGAAACAGGCAAACAGACTGATTTAACTGGATAAGTTATTAACCATGAATTACTCTTTCCACCTGGACAATTAAAAAGTCTGTTTATCTTTGCAGCCCATTTTGTATTTCTTCACAGACCTCACAGGTAAACTCAGAACTGGCTACTTAGGTAAGGCACTTTGATAAAGGGACAAGGTAAATTAGTCAACTTGATTACAGTGGCTACCTGCCCAAGGGCATTTGACAAAGATTACATTACACAAAGAAATAATTCAGATGTGCCTCTGAAACCACCACATGACTAGCTCTGACCCTTTATAAGAAACCTTGTCAGTTACTTACCTGTACAATTAAAAGTCTGTATCTCACTTTGGCCTGAATAGAGCCAGTTCAACTCTCCTTGAACTTTACTCAGAAAACTGTGAGTTTAGACAAAGCAAAGCAGATGTATCTTTACTGACAAAGCTGAGATGTTTTTGCAAGGTTGATCTGAACTGAAGAGAGCTGTTAAGTGATGGTGTCCTTTCAGTCCAGCTAATTTATTTATATTTATCCTGCTGGCTAATTTGTTTATCTTGAGATACTGTCCTGGGAGAGCCCTACCTTTGGTGCTAGGAAACAATCAGAGCAAGGTTGGTTTGAAAAAAAAAAAAAAAAAAAAAAAAAAAAGAAGTGCAGCATTACAATTTATCTCCTCTTAAAACTGTTTAGGAAAGCTTTTCTTTCTGCCCTAACTTTGCAATAAAGTGAGATCACAGCAAATCAAACAGATTTTGCCTGGAAGCAGACAAAGGCCACCCAGAGCAGTCTGCTGCTTCTGAAAAAGGGTAATCAAAACTTTGCTCTTGGTCTGATTGCCATGGCTATCTGCTTCTACCCTGCTAGACCTGCCTATAGGCCTCTGAGGGACAACTGCCCCCAGAACAGCCCTTCAGATCCAGTTTGTACTCGAGGCTCTCCATGTGGCCTTTCAGCCTGCATAGCTCATGATGGTTATCCTCCCATTATCAGAGCTCTCCTGTATATTGGCCTCCTTTGTTGTTGTACCCCACACTGACTGCATTGAATTGAATATGTAGCTCCCACCACCACCAGTGCTTTTTTAGTTGCTTACGAGAATATTTTAGGTCTGGTAACAAAGATTCTTCATGTATGTGAGATGAGGGTGGGTGACTGATGTTAGCTCCTTTGCTTCTCAGCTTCCCCACTCCTTGCTCTATGTCCATTTTTCAGTTAAATACTTCTTGTTTCATGGGCCAGCAGTGGTTTCCCAGTAACTTGTCTCCCAGCTGCCTTAGGAGAAAAGTGCAGGGAGTCCAGTACTGCAGGGAGGAAGGCTGATGTTCACCTTTTTGGGCTTTCTTTTCCCTTACTCTTAGTTAATACTCAGGTGCAGTACTTACCTTCAGACCTAGATGGTGGTGTCTCTGCTCTGTTGTAGGGAAGAATGAACTTCTTTGTCATGGACAGCTTCAGGTCCTCTCCTGTGGGCAAGGGGTATCCTGCAGTGGGTTCTGTGCTGCAGAGTGAGGCTGCTCGTGGCCCAGTAGGTCACTCTGCATTTGTGCCTTGCACATGCTGCTGGGAACCTATGACAGGTTCCTTTCTCAGAAAATTCTCAGACACAAGTTCTGGCTTTCTTCCAGTGACCTGAAAATAATCCACCAAAACATCAACGAAGGCATACAGAGGAGTGAGATATGGTAAAGCTGAAGGTGTTTTTGCTTGACTCTGTTTTGGAAGTCGTATGGCTTTTTTCCAGGAAATTCTTTGAGTCTTTTGAGGAAGGAGTTACAGAGAGAGTCCTGCTCATTCCTGGATCTCAGGAACCCAGGAGCTGTTTCCAGAGCTGTCTCTTTGTCCCTGAGACCAGCTCAGTTCTAATCTCTCTGTGGTGCAGTGTCTCCAGACTGATGTGGTGCAGTGTGGGGTGGTCCTGCTGGGAGGTGGCACCAGTGATGCCACGCTCAGAAATCACAGCTATCAGACTATGATGGGTGTGGGGCCATCTCCTTAAAGAAATATAACTGCATCCCTATTACTTTGACTGTTCTACTTATGAGGTCAGGAATGTAACCTTGGAAATGCTGTTCAGTTTTCCAAATATTACTTTTTGCTTCCAAACATTCATCAGTAATCTTATCAGCAATGCTGTACAGTTTTTACATTGAGCTAGATTGCCAAAATAGTTTTAGTTGGGTTGTGACTCAAAAGATCTGGTGTCTGTTCCACACTCTGCTGTTAAGCTCATCTGCAACTGTGAGTAAACTCCTTCTTCTGGCTGTAATGCAGTGAGGCAAACTAACAGCAAAGTGAGGGGATTTAATGTTTTGTTTGTTCAGATGCAGAAATTATTATGCCCCCATAACATGATAAGAAGTAATGCAGTGAGTGAAAAACACAGATAAAGTCTGCAAAGCTTCAGCATAGCACTGGGGAACACAGAAAAAGAAGACACAACATTCTGGAAAGTTCCATCTAGTCTTTCAGCTACCTGGAGCCTGTTAAAATGTTCTAGCATTTATCAGATCATGCTAATACTTAAATTTATTATGAAAAAGCTGTATAGTTATATAGTTGTAATTATAAATGTAGGTTGCAGTTTTAAGATAGTTTAAACCTCAATAGATTATATAGGCTTATAACTTACACAAACATAACCGGAGAATCACACACTCTTAGATACCTGTGTATCTGTTTCTTTCTGTTTTAAAGGAGTGAAGACCAGTATAATATTCTAGGATAATATTCTATATATTCTAGTATGATAAAGGTCTCAACTGAAAAAAAAACCCAAACAAACACAAAATCAGCTCAAGTTTAACTCTCTGCCTTTCTAATGGTGGTACAAATCAACCAATCTTCTCAAAACATACTGAAGAGACAGTAGACCAACAACATAATCTTCATTACTTTAGAAAACCATGCCAAAAATCAAGTTTAGACTTCCAAAGACTTTTACAGTGCTCACACTCTACCATTTGAATAAGAAGAAGTAATTATTTTAAAACAATTTTACTGAAAAAATGCTCTATCAATTTGTTTACCTTTCTACACTCTAACTTCACATTTACTGTGCTTTTCACACTTGTCTGCAAACCTCTGCCCCTTTACTTTATGATGTTTAAAACAACTTATGAAAGAGCCCATTAAAAGTCAGCATAGCCTCAGACTCAGGTTAGCGATACATTGGATCAGCTCCTCCTACTTAGCAGCTTTATTTTGGTCTACAAGCAATTTTTAAATTAACCTTGTCCACCTGGCTGATCAGTGACTATACCAATCCTGTGAATTGATTAAGAAGAGTTCCTAAAGAGACCTCACGTGTTTCCACATGTTTTGATGGATGTCTGTGTCCAGAGTCCCCAAACAGCCGTTGCTGTGTCTATACAAATGTCCTCGGCCTCTGAGCCATTGCTGCATCCAACCCCTTGGTCTGTAGTATGGTCTCAAACACGACATCTCCCTTTTGGAAAGACTGCCTGATAGACGACTCAACTTTAAATGAACAACTTCTCAGTTGTCTTTCAGCCAATACCAAGAATCATGGAATTATGAAGTTTGGAAAAGACTGCTAAGATCATCAAGTCCTAACATACAACAGACACTAAAGCCTTTCCTTACATTGCCCCAGAAATCCACCAAAGAGTACCATGAAAGTTGAGCACATAAATACACAAAAAGAGACAGTCAGAAACAATGAAGAATATGGGAAAAGGGCAAAACCTAAATCACTAAATTATTATATTGTCTTGTTTTGTTTTGACACAGAGTGCTTATTCCTTCTAATTAATCCTAAATACAGAACTATTTTGCATTATTATCTACATGGGATAATTAAGTTTTTTCTTATTCTGAAGATAAATCTAGACATATTTCTTGCTGTCACTGAGGAAGCTTGCCCAAATTCTTGCTCAGGTTCTCCGTGAAAGGAACCAGAGCTGTTCCCTCAGCTCTCCAACCCTGGACTGCTAGCACATCCTGTCCACACATTTTCAGCAGTGGCCATAGGACTGACTGCATCAATCTGGGGAGATTCTCACTTAAGAGATACTCAGTAGTGTTACTTCTCCATCCCACTGAAATTTTCATGGACATAACTCCCAAAAGTGACCAAAGATACAGGACTGAACTGTTATAGACAGACTGCTTGTCATCTTCATGTATTCCTGAGCACTATCCTTGCCAGGGGCTCCAGCCTGACTCCAGTGATATTACAGAATATTGAAGGAATTCAGCATCTTTTATATACGGCTTGGCACAAATAAAATATTTGATTGCCTTTGGATGGAGCAGTTTAAATTGACTTTTTTTGGAGCATGAAAGACAGACACACTCTAAACAGACTTACAGATGATGCAATAAGTACTAGACTAACTGGGAAAACTGGGAAAAAAATTTGTTTTGGAAGAATTTTATAATTTCAAACAAAAAAAACTCTACGTATTCATGAAACTGTCAGTTTTGTATTGAGATTGAGAGCAACAGGGATTGAGAGTACCTATGGCCATTTTCAACAGGTTTACATTTCTTGCTACTTCTCAACCACAGGAACCAGTGCAAAAGGTTCCTCTTAGTCCTACCCACATGTGAGTACCCTTCCTTTCCTCTCTCCATTCCTCATCGGTGGTCCTCATTATCAAATACAGTTTAATCTTCCAAGGCTTCTTATTCAGCAGCTACAATTCCAGAAATAGCTTCTGTTTTAGGTAATTGCCTATATGCTGTGCAGGTACTGGCTTTTGGTGACATCTAAATCCTGTTGTAGCAGCCTTTGTGCACTTTGCCCTGCCTTTCCTCTTCTCTCCCTCTCCTCCAATGTCCTGCCTCAACTCCAGTGTACAGTGTATAATGACAGAAAACACAGAACTTACAAATATTTACAACACCTCACAATCTACTGCAGACTAAAAAGAACATGCACTTTGCTTGTTTTTTCCTGAATCCTATTTCTTTAGGTCTTTCTGCTTTTTAAGTTACTTCTGTAAATTTATAGGGATAAAGATGGCTTTTTCATTCTGGTTTTGCATCTTGTTGATGATAGTGGATTGTGTTCACAACAGTGATATAGTAAGTTGTTAGTGAGATGACAATGGTTTTATACACAGTAGGACAAAATGAAGTTAAACAGTGCCAGCATGAAACAAACATCATGATTTTTGGAGCTTATTGGTAATCTCTCATCCAAGTCATTTGTTGATCAGAACCACCAGAATAAATGAATGATCAGATTTTGTGGACTTCTCAGTCTTTCAACAGCTGTCCTATCAAATACAGAAAATTAACTTTTGCCTGAAGTTATTCAGTTACATAAAGAAACACTAACCCGTCAGCATGCAGTCTGGACTACTGCAAAACAACTATGTGCCACCTCATTTTTGAGAGCATGTGTTTCTCTCATTCTGCTTGGTTGTACTACTAGTCCTCGATCTGACAACATTTTGTAACCCAGTCCCAAGGGGAAAAGCAAATGAGGATATTTTTACGTTATGCAATGTTGTGAATTCCTTTGTTATAGTCCTGTTTCTCCTTTTTACAAGAAATCATCTGCTCTGATTTTGCTTATGAGCACCCATTTAAATAGGAAAAAACCTCCACTGATCTCTAGTTTCAGTTATGGCCTTTTCTATTATGTTATGGAGGTGTTAGAATATAATTTGTCTCCCTTTTACCTAGCTATGAGCCCTAAGGGGGAAAAATTTAACCATCTTTGAAATATTGCGTGGTATTAGATGGATTTAGGATGACAATATTTAGTGAAATAAAAAATATTATATCAGAATATGTAAACAGAGAATGAGGAAGGGGAGGTGACCACATTTTAACTTTGTAAAAGAAGTAAAATACCTCAATCACTGTGTGGAATAGCAATCAATGGAATCAGCGTGCTGTTGAAGAATAATTTTTGCAGTATAGCCTTACTCGAAATACACTCTCCCTGCTGCTGTAATCTGAATTGGCTGGCCCCAGATTTTTCAAAGAAGATGAAACATTGTTCTCTCACAAATTTCACGTTTATTGAAAGATTTCATCTTCTTCTGTGCTATGTTTGCATCACAACACAAATCATCAACTTGCTTTGACCCTGACACCATTTTATAGGCTTAATAACAATAAATCTATGTCCTGAAATAGTTTCTGCAGATTACAGCAATCAATCAAAATTCAGGGAGCCTTAAACCATTAATGTCATTGGCAATGATCCAGCACCCTGGGAATCCATCTAAATCAGCCATTATTACTGAAAATGCTCCTTAAGAGCCTTAAGATAAAGGTAGTATTTGGGAGCATAAATTGCAGTTCTATTTTTATCAGCCACTGAGGGATGATTTTCATGGCAATGTGTTTTGTACCTGTTTAGAACAAGACAAAGCCAGAACAATTCCTTCTTTTGCCTCATGCAGCTCTTTTGGTTATTGTTACAGAAAAATAGAAGCCAATACATAGCAGATTGCTTTGCCTATGTGAAACGTGTTTGTTATGCAAAGGAGTCTCAGGATTTTTTGAAGGAAAAGGAAAGAGCTGCTGTCACAAGCCCTTGTTGTACTTCATGGGGACATTTCTAGTTCAAGGCAGTGTTCCTAAGAGAAGCTGTGCCACTTTATGAGACTACAGATATCTACAGGTTTAGTAATCTCACACTCTGAAGTTTTCTTATGCAGAGGAACAATGCAAGACTTTGGGACAAAGCAGCTTTTCCACTGAGAGATACATCTACAACTCTTTGTCTCAGAATTTTCTGTAGGTGACCATTAGCAAAGAACCAGAAAACCTTTAATGTAAAATCAATGGCAATTGTGTAACACGGCAGAACTCACGTATATTTATCTTTTATTGGTAAAACTGTTTACTTTCTACTCTGTGTGTAGATTTTTTGAAAATAGTTTTCTTTTACCTGTTGTAACATGATTTTTAAATTTTTTTTTTTATTTAGCTGTTTTGATTGAAGGATACTAGTTAAAAAGAAGGGCCATATGCTTTAGAACAGGGTCTTTTGACAGTGTCTGAACTGTGTCCTGCTGATTATTTTGCTTATTGTGCTCTGACAGCTTGTTTCCACTCAACTGTGAGCACACAATGCATCTCAAGCAAATCGATGCAGGCTCTGCGATCAGCATTGTTCTGAGAACAGCCATCATTTTGTAAAGACCTGATGTCCACCACTGGTGGGAATGGATTCCAGGCACCACTGAAGACTAGGCTGGGCTCACAGGTTTGTTAGAATCTGTCTGATTGCCCAGCAGCCTGACCCTAGTGGACAGTGCTGAGGCAGTCCAGCAGTCTCCATCTTCAGCTATCAGCCTCTCAGCAGAGATCCAGCCTAACAGCTATACAACACACTAGCATGCTAAAAGAAAAAACGCTTAAGTCATTTTGCAGAGAACTTGTTAATCAGGTGATCAGACTTCCCTAACACAAGATGTGCGTGAAAAGGAAACAGCTTTTCTTCCCCTGACTGCCTAATTCATCCACAAGTACAGCTACACTGTTTCCTTGTTCATGACTTGAGCTTTCTGCAGAACAGAGCAAACCTGAACTGCATGGACAATTTTGAATCTTCATATCAACGAAACAGAATAAAAGATCACAAATTAAATCCTGTGCTGGAAACCATGTTGTGTGAGACTCAATGAAAAGCACCTTAAATTTTTATCTAATTCAAAGTAAATATATCTATAGACATGTTTTAAGCTTCCCATTTCACACTGAAAAGTGGAGTATGTAAAGGAATAATTTTCTGGTTACCCACTCCAGTCTGACTGTTTTTGCAACTGCTTTAATTCCGTGGTAAGAGACCAGCTGAGTTTTGCACTTGAAATATGACACACGTATTGTTGTCTAATAATGGTTCAAACCAAACTTCAAGGTGTCAAGGCAAAATGATTTCCACAGCTGTCCCATCCCCAGTGAGAAGTCTCTAAACCTTGCTCCCAGTAACCAGGAGGTTACTGGGTCTATAAAATTCTGGTCCCATCAGAAGCATGACAAGATTCTCTACTTGAATCTGGATTATAGCTTGCAGAGCCTGTGCAGTAGAGAAAGATGGCTGCAAGAAAAAAATCAAACAAGTATTGTCCTTTCTCACCTGATCTATAGTTAAGGGAAGAATGATCTATGAATATCATTACCTAAGGAGCATGCAGCTAAATCTTCTTCTCTGGTTTTTCCCTTAACCTTGTATTTCCTAAAATGGTACACTTGACCTTTTATATCTTTTAAATTTGATAGCAGTATCTTTGAAAAACAGGCAGGCAATTGTGACCTTGTCAATGTCAAATAATTTTATCTACCATTAGATGCCAGTCCTTCTCATTTAACTGATTTACATTTGGGACTGCAGCTCTCCCTGAGCTAGGTGGCTGTTAATGGGGCCTGTTGCTGTGGTTGGTGATGCAATGAGCTATAAATGCTACCTTTTATCTTACCATGCAGCTTTTACTACCCAAGTGAAACGAGTTACTGGAAAAGCTGTTCAGTCAAATGGGTGACAAAGCCCTTCAACTGAACAATGCAGCCCATCCTGCATCTAAAACTTTGCTACAGGCATTGCAAAAGTGGGGACTAAAATGCCCCAAGTTCAAGACTTTGGAGATGGATAGCTGCTATTTTTATTGAACAGCAGAACAGGGTTATGTCTGAAGCAAGTTTTCTAAATCCACTGAATGAAAGCATTCAGCTAAAAAGGAGAAGTACATGAGAAGGAGAAATTTAATTTCTTGGAGTTCAAGGTATTTCCCAGTATCACAGTTTTTGGCTGGTCTAGGTAACATCTCACAGCTGCTACCCACATGACAGGACAAATGCAGGTTTCTCTGAGTTCTTGCTCTTTTAGATCATTGTGTCTAACACCTGTCAGGCTGTATGGGGCTGCTTCAGGCTCTGCTCTTCAATTCTAACTAATGGTTGTGAGATCAGTATTTGAAGTGGTGCTGTGGTGTAGAAATGAGCCATAACATATCACCTGACAATGATGAAACCCATGGACCTGGGTAGCAACAGAGCAGAGGGATGTGTCAGGTAATAACCTAATTCTCAACTGAGGGTAAAACTAGTTTCTTTCTGAGTAACATTTTATCTTCAGCAGAGCAAGCATAGGCTAATGAAATCCATATATATGGTGCAAACAAATTTGGAAGATGGAAAACCATGGTAAGTTTGGGATGAACATTTGAACTCTGAACATCTAACTCTTGACACAGTATCTCTGCTCTCAGAGGAGGGTTATCTTATCAAAACGAAGTGCTAATTTGCACTGAGTTGTATTTCTATGCAATCTAAACAGGAAGAGGGTATTTCAGAACTGGGATGTCTGTGTGTGTGGACTCCCTGTACTTATGAATGTTTACTGTTTCACTTAATGTTTGACCTTCCAGTTCTGACTGTCTCGTTCTGGAAGTCTGATCTGTGAACTCTCATCTTTCCCCTAAACTGCAAATTAAGACATTGATACCATCACATCAAAGGAGAAAAGACAATCAGGATCACCTGCATGCCGAGTATCCTATATGGCATAGGCAGTTCTTCTGGCAACTAACTCCATCTCAGAGATTTCTAACCCTCTTTGTTCTTTTAAGATTCTGTCACATTGCAGTGACACATTGCAATTCTGTCACATTGCAGTCTGGTGAAACTACATAAAGGAGATCTGCTGACGTAGTGACCGTGTTTATACTATAGTAGATAAATTAGATCATAAACTTACAAGTCTACATCTGATTTTGACAAACATGTACATGTATTAAAAAGCGAGTTCATTTCACTTAACCATATGAATAAAATGTGTCTAAGAGCTGAACTTCAATTGTTGAATGTATTTCATCCTATGTTCTCACATAGATTTATACCATCAAGAAAGTGAAAAACTGGCAGATGTGGGATACTCCTGAAGATTAATGAAAACAAATTAGTATAGAAAGACTTAGCTTTAAAGTATATATGTCTTTCTAAGTAAATCAAACATTATCTTTCTGACTTTGCACTAGCTCAATCTTAGTGGATTCCAGCTTTCCCATTTACAAGTTTTACACTCCAGAACAGTAAAAATTGTTCTGTTTCTTGAAAGAGCTTTGGGGTTGTCCCAGTTCTGATGGTGCCAGTACCAGTCAGAAGTTATGCCATAAGGCATCTCTTCTCCTCAGGTGCACAGCCCAGTCCCGTGTCTAGTGCAGGGTAAGAGGCTCCCTAGGAATATCAAGTACCCTCTGTAGGAGCAGTTAGAGGAGTGAAGTCTTAAGGAACTTGAAATAAAGAGTACAGATCAGAAATGGCACTGAGCTACCCAGTGATTGTTCCTGCCTACAGGAACTAGGAGTTCAGATCTGCTACAGCTACAAAATAAAGCAATCAAGCCTACAAGTTGCCAGGGTGTGTTAAAGAGAAAATTGGAAGGTGGGCAAAGAGCTAAGTATAGCATTGTGAAAAAATAGAAAAAAATCTTCAACAATTCTGGAGGTTTTTCTGCTCCTAATCTTCAAGCTTAAATAATGTTCTCAGTAAGTTCTCCCAGTACCTGGTTCTCCCAGTACCTGTCTCAGTCCTTCAGATTATTTCCTCACTGGATGAGGACCAGAGAGGAAGAGCAATAGGTGGAGGCAGGGTGGTGATATAGGAGAGAGCAATACTTAAACTGTTGGCTTCATTGAGAGGATAATTTAAGGATTAATGCTTACTGCTTATTGCTTTTGAGGCCATTTCTGAAGCTGAAGGGAATAATTATTATTTTAATTATTATTCTACTAAATATTGTAGAGAGGCATTTAATAATCTCCAAACTGTCCATCAGGAGGTGTTGGTTCTCTCCAGATTTCCAGGAGAAAAGACAGGCTATCTGGTGTCTGTCTATTGTTTAAAACTTCCAAGGGATAGGGAAATTATGTAATGAACAGTAGGATTACAGCTCTTTTCCAATAAAAAAAATAATGAAGATCTTGCATTAAAAAGTTGTTAAAGTGTCTCTGAGTCTTTCACTTCTGTGTAGCTATGTGCTGTCATTCCCATGGGGTCAAGGTGGAGTCTGGATGGGGCAAGAGAAAGCTGAGAATACAAAACAATCTTGTCTGTACAGTTGTCGAATAATGGTCTACAGTTAGAAATTATTTTAAGCATTTCAGCTTGATGTTTTAGTGAGGATCAGTACACCCAAGGCCTAATGAGGCTTGTAGAACAGATTGGTCATAATAGAGAAGCAGCTTTCATTGTCTCTTTTTTCATCCACATTAGTCTAGATATAATGGGAAACAACCTCAAGGAGTTGCAGCTTTGAAGTGTCTAATAAAGACAAGTTTTTCCTTCTTTGAGAAGAAATGTCAAGTAGAAGCATCTGTATTTAAGATGATAAATTCTGAGTGCAGTGAGTGAGCAGAGAGCTGACAAATATATAGTGAAGGGTTTCTGAAAACTAGCCATGGTTTTGAATCACAATTGTACATTAAACCTGTACATGGCCTGACATTATGTGTAGCTCTTAGCAGAGGTGTAACAGAGAAATATATTGCATTCAGTGTTTCCTCTTTTAGACCTTGCCAGCTGTTGTATAATTCCTAGTGGTGGCAAAAGTCTTTGAATCCCAAGAAGTCAAAAGGATCAGTAGGTGTATCAGTAGGAGCATCTCTTCTCTGAGAAGACTGAGTCAACAGGCTCACTGCAAATCAGAACACAGGGCAGTGCTGTGAGGAAGTGATAACCTTTTGGTGGGCAGAGGCTGAAATGTCTATAATCTCAGTCATCAACACCTATTCAGGCAGGCTCAGGTGCAGTCCTGAGACAATGCAGCAGTCTGGCTCTGTGAAATAGAGAGCTGGACTTGGCTGGACAGGGAGCGTGTGACTGAAGTCCCATCCAACCATGGTGATCCTATGCATGCCAGCCACAAAACCAATTTTCCAAAATCTTCTTCACTGCAGCATTACAAAGTGTGCCACACTTCACTGGTTGTCTAAGGGTATGGTTTGAGTTCAGGACCAGAAATCTCACTGGGCAGAGCAAAGAGCAAGTAGCTTTTGCACCACTCCTATATGATAGTTATGATAACATTTACAAACCCTCAGGATCTGGCCTGATTATTTTGGTGGGCAGAAAAATCAATCTCCAGCATAAATTTATCCTTTAATTTTGAACTCTATTCCTGCTTCCTCAGAGATCCTGTTTCAGCATGCTAAAAGGTAAAAATTTTCATTCATATTAGCTCAAGCAATGCAAATCATACAGTTCAAAGACTGCTATGTTAAGCTGCAGGCTAATATGCTCAAAAACTTGTTAGCTGCTCATGTTTGGTTGAGGGGGTAGTGTCAGCTACAATTCATTGTACACCTCCAAACTTCGCTTTGTAGTATAAATAAAACCAAGGAACAATATAGGCATAAACATATTCTGAGACACTGTCACATATATGCATGTATGCACATAGATGTATGTACAGGTTTACTATCTAACTTCTCTACCAACTTTTCAGTGACATTCAAAACACTGATATGAGAGCCCACAAAAAAGCTACAGGATACAAGAGAGTTACTAAAATATTTGAAAGTTTCTTCTGTGTACCGCACTGGGTTTTTCAATCACCATAAGTTAACCTAGCTGTACCTTTTCCACTCCTAAAGAAGAATGAAAGACCCATGATCAAAGATACCTCTTCCTTATTGCTGACCTGTGATTGATGACATTCATCTGACTGAAAAGTCAGGGGGAATCAGATAGCTGTGTTTTGCTTGAGTAAGTTTATACAAGATACACATTTTCTTATTGGTCCTAAAGCACATAGCATGTGCAGGGATTTGCTTCCTGCTTTCTGATTTCAAACCTAAAGTAAGAATCAAGCCTCAGTTTTCAAAGGATTTAGGATCATAAAGTCATAGAAAGGTTGGGATTAGAAGGGTTCCTAAAAAATAACCTGTTGCAGCTCCCCCGCCATAGTCAGAGACAACTTTCAGTAGAGCAGGTTGCTCAAAGCTCCATTAAGACTGGTTTTGAACACCTGCGGGAATGGGACAATATAAAGTTCACTGATTATTCTTCAAATGGTGAGAAGCAGAGCTGGAAAACTGAGGGCTTGGCAGGGCCCTGCAATTCTGGACGTCTGACTTGCATGGTGCAAAAGGCAAAAGGTTCTCCACTGCTCAAATGAGTTCTTCTCAAAACTTAACTTACTCCCTACCTCATTATACTAAAACTTAAATACTTAGGGGGTTACTGAGGTTACACAGTAACCATAGTAATCATTCTCTGATTTCTGATCACTTATTGGGACAAATTGTCTGCCGGTTTTGCTGGCCCTTTATTTTGGTGATCTTTCAAAAAATTATTATCATTTAAAAAATTTCTGTGCGGTTTAAGTAAAAAAAATGGTGACAAATTGCCTAGTGAGGGATGAATTGGAGTATTGGTACTGCTGCAAGCCCATTCCAAACATAAAATATGATACTGGTTTTCTGCCTCCCAGAGGTGTTTTGACAGCTGATAGGGCTTGCCCCAGTGTTTCAGTTTCTTTTTGAGATAAACTGCAATCATGATACATTACTAAAACTAAGAAAAATATTTCCTAGTCCAAAGTAGAATAACAACCTATGTGTACAGATAATTTCCTAAGCCATACCCTGCCAAGCACCATTTCCCATGACAGAGACTCCTTCAGCAGCCTGGTCCTGTACTTGTGCCTGGTGCCTTATGCTCATACTCCCATAACTCCTTCCTCAACACAGCCTTCGCCACCAGCAAATCTTCGTGATTGCTTTCTTCAAAAATCTAACCCAAAAATAATCCAGAACACTCTTTCTGTTTCTCCTATTAGTCATAGCTTTAAAACATCTAAGCAGTTTATTTTAAGCCATTCCTTCACCTAATTCCATGTCTCTAATCAAATTATCCTGCTGTTAGCTGTTCTAAGTAATCCTCAAAAAACTGTTTTCCAGCTAAGCTGATTTATGACAAAGTCTACTCCGCAGGCCTTAGTACTGGTGCCAGAGCTCTTGGCCCCTCCACCCTGATCCAGAGCTTGTAATGGCTTGAATGCTTTCTCTTGGGTTTGTTTTCTCTGAAGGAGTCAAGACGATGCCATGCTGCTGAATTGCTTCCACAAGAAAAGCCCATTTCAGAGCACTTCAACATCCATTTACAACAGCTCTTGACTTTGTGAGAAATGACTGCTCACTTTTAAAATTTTAAAAGGCTTATTAAACCTTAAGAAAAAGTACAACAAAAGGACTAAATAAGGAAAAATTATAGTGCTGGGAGCTGAGCTGAGCTGAGCTGAGCCACACCCCCATGACCACAAGCCACATGCCCATCTACCAAACGAATGCTCCACATTTTATAGCCTTAGTCCCACCCAGCAGTCAACTCCTTCTTTGCCAACCATTGGTGCAGATCACTTTCTTAATCTTACTTGGAGGTCAGGTGTTACACTGTGCCTCCTGGTAGCAAGCTGGCCTCCTCTGAATGTCCTGACTGCTGAGGCTACTACAAGGGGAAGGGGGAAGGGGTCTGTGAGAGGACATATTACCATAACATCACTATACATTTTAACATCCACCTAATAGCTATCTCTTAATTGTGAGAGCCAACTATTACATTACTCATCTGTAACAACTTCCTTATATATTCCAGAAAAAAGGTGTCAAATGACATGAGGAAATCTAGCAGCTGGGATGCCTTTTTCTTGCCACTGGAAGGGTGTTGTTTGGTGAGGGAAACACAAGGGTAAGGAGAACAATCTTCTGCTCACTAGAATGGCTAATTGATAATGAGCTTCTGTCTCTACGTCAGTTTATGAAATCAAAAAGCAGCTTGTCCACAAGGTAGTGGAGGGCTCTCACCATGATGCAGCCACATACTTGAAATATGACTTTTCCAAATGACAACTCTTGTTAGTATTATAAAAGTAGATAAATACTATCTACTAGGGCTTATAAATAATTAAATAGGTGCTAGAGAAGGATCTTGAACCTTCTCTACTATATTCCCCAGCAAGACATCTAGCCATTGTGCCATCATATCCCTCCTAATTGCCTATCATTGCTCTGGGCCAGTGAATGTTTCATACCGTAGAGAAGAATAACTCCCACAAAAGCGACTGGTATTAGTGGAGTCTGGTAATGATATTACTTTGCTAAACATGGTGTATGATTGTAATATCACAACACTCTTCCAGAAGTACTGTGTCCTTGGTCATTTCTCCCAGACACAGAAAGTGGAAGCTCTGCAGTCACAGAGCCTGACCAAAATGCTTATTTTAAGAGGTTTTTTTTTCACTTTTCATGTGTGTGTCTAATTTTTTACTTTTCATTTTCTATGGATTGAGTGTTCTCTCATGCCTTTCCTCCCCACCTCATAGAAACTTGTGGCAGAAAGCTGAGATAAGGCTCTGCTGAAACAAAGAAAAGAAAAAATGTGACCAATTGCAATAACAAACTTGCGCTGGGTAATTTAAGACACACTCACATGAATTCTGCTTTCCTAATATGCTGTGTTAGTCAGTGCAGTAGTCAGATAGCCACAAGAAAAACAAAACAGAAGGAAAAGAAAGAATCTGAACAGGAAAGAACCTGCCCAGGGAGGGGTGAGTAAATTTTTAGTACCCAAATATTTTAGGTGAATTATGTCTCCTTCCCAGAGTCACCTAGATGAAAGGAGACAGGCTGATGAGAGTCATCAAGCTTTCCATAAGCAGTCTGGTCTGACAGAAAAGTGTCCTCCCAATTAATTTCTATTAATACAAGTCCAAAAATGAAGTACAATAGCTCTAAGGCTGTTGGGTGAGACTGAGGAATTGAGTTTAACAGGCTCATGTAGCACAGTGGGTCCTCTGACAGAGCTTCATCTCATGCCTGGAATGAATTCCAGATGTATCTGCTTCTGCTGAACAGGAGGAACTGCAATATCTGCCTTGAAAATTATTCAGGATGATATAACTTTGTACTAGTATCTAAACAGCTGGAGGGAAACATTGGCTTGTCACTGTGCTAATCTGAAAGTTGTTACTTTTTTTTTTTTTTAGCTTTGTCTAAATGATTTTTTTAAAAATTTTGTCCTCTTTTTTTTTTGTTTGTTTGGTTTTTTTTTGTTCATTTTGGTTTTTGGGTTTGTTTTGTTTTTTTGTACCTAAAGTGTATGGAAATAGAAGGAGATTCTATTTTCCTCATACTTGTTCAAGTAATGAAGAATGAGAAAGGAGACAAAGGGCAGGAGGGAATAAAAATTTAGAAATTCATCAGGTGGAAACACAGTGACTAATCTATGATAATTCAGGGATTAATAGGCTTAATCCAGAGTGATCCTGGAGTTTTTGTTTTCTCTCCTTTCACTTCAAGACAAAACTTCCCCTTATGACTACACATAGGAAAATAATGAGAAAAAATTCTCATATTTATCCTACTTGGTGAGTGTTTTCCAGAATGGAAAGAAGGAGGAAGCACTGTTTGAATAACTGAAAATTTAAAGGACTAAATTATCAGGAAAATGTTTCTAACCAAATAAATGTTATTTTCATGCCGCATGAGTTCTGAATATATGGGCAAGCAAATACTAAATGTATTATAGTCCAATCCATATTGGATGGCAGCTAATGAGCTCTTGGCTTCAACATGTTCGGATAGAGTAGTACCCTAATTCTTCTTCCCTTTCCTGTTAATGGGAAGAACAGCAGCTGGGAGGAACATTTGCTGTGGGCACAGTGTAGACTGCATTAATGATCAAACATTTAAGCAGAACATTTCAACAGGGATGCAGCACCCATTTAGATTTCAGCTGTGAACATGTTCCATCTTGTTTAAAACTGAGCCTCTTAGAATGCCTCTGCAAAAGCTGAGAAGTGTTAGAATTTAAGATTGCATTTACCCTTGAAGCAAAAGGTCATAAGAATGAAATAAGAGTATCATCTTATTTGTTTATGTTAACAAATACGTGGTATGATTTTAGTGCATGTAGTTATGGTACTGGACACAGAGTTTGAAAGTCAGTCTCACAAGCTCTTGTAGAGATGGCATTCCTACAGATTTTTCCAAAACTTCTATTAAATCAGTCATGAGGTCCAGGACACTTAGGAAGGGAAAAAAAAAAATTCTAAATGTGAACCAAAATTCTGGAAAAATGGCAAAGTATAGCAAGACCTGACATTTCTGAATGTAGAACAATGTGGAATTGATAATTACAGGTGATGCTATAAAGGGTCTAACTCCTAAAACCTTCAAAACTTTGGCATCCAGGTCTGAATGATTTCAATACCTTTTTATTATATACTTGATTAGTCCCTTTATAATAGCTTCCGTGATTTATCATTCCTTCAGTTCTACCTGCAGTCTACGGATTTTATTGCCTGTAATTGTAGCAGCAGTTTTTCATTCAGTTGTCTGGCTGTATTTGACTGCAATGAATTTGTCTTATCACCCCTCAGTATTCATATTTCCCAGGCTGTGTAAAGAATTTCACAGTGCATCGATATATTGTTTGCATTCATGTGTTTTAAGTTAACCACCTGTTAAGTTTGTTTGATACCCTTGGGCCTTGTGTTCTAAGAAGCAGTGACTAAATTTTCTGTTCACCTTCTCTCTATCTTTCTGAAGTGGTTGTACCTATCACACCTCCTCATCAGCTTCTTTGCTGAGCTAAAGCACCCTAGTTGAACCTATGTCCTCTTTCAGTGAAGCTATACCACACCTTTGACCACATTTGTCATGCTATCTTTACTTTTTCTAGCTTTTTCATCTGCTTTTCATCTGCTTTTTTCATGATGAAGAAGACAACAACCATATGTAGTCAAAGACTCCCACTATCTTTGAAACAGCTGAGTTGTTTACCAACTTATGAACGGAGCCTCTTTGGGACGGGTTCTA
The DNA here is from genome assembly GCF_017590055.1 of Onychostruthus taczanowskii. Lineage (NCBI taxonomy): Eukaryota > Metazoa > Chordata > Aves > Passeriformes > Passeridae > Onychostruthus > Onychostruthus taczanowskii. Next base: position 4,277,548 of record NW_024502125.1, on the reverse strand, counting down.
TATAAGGGCTTTCTCACAGGTTCAGGTCTGATAAGGCAACACTGAAGTGTGAAGTTCCACTACCAGCCCAAGAAAAAATAGGTGGAGCAGTAGGGGTCTTCAGGCTGATTGTCCTCACGGTGCCGGGGAGGCTCTAGCAGTGACATTTACTTATTTGCTTATCCTATGTGCCTGAATAAACACTTACAAAAAACCCACAAAAAACCAAATCAACCAACCAACCAAACAAACAAATACTACCAAAAACTAAGCAGTTTTTAGAAGCGTTGCAATTTTAGAAGAGGAAAGGTACACCTCCCTTTGCCTTTATGAGTAATGAAAAAAGCCACTTCCTCCCCACACCCCACCCCAGCTATCACCACAAAGAAACAAGAGAAACAAAATGTTGAACCCTCCAAAATAAGGTAACCATCAAGAGAAAATTACCTCACCACCCCCTGAAATTTGCTCTTATACCAACTGTTTGCCCCATCCTGAAAGAGTGGGGCTCCTGATGACTGGATGAGACAAGCATCTGATCAGACTGTCAATTTGCCCTCTCTCCCTCACTCCCACCAGTTTTTCAGAAAGGGAGATGAACATGCAGAAGAACTTAAAAGTACAAATCCACCTTGTATTAACAATGTATAAACAAAATTTATAGCTCAGATTCAAAGAACAAAGAGATTAAGAAACTTGATCATCTGTAAGAACAGTCAAGTTCTCTAATTGGGAAAGACAAGTTCTCTTCTCCATTGCAAATGTTATTCAGGTGCAGTAGGTGCAATCAGTCAGGCACAGAAGGGGAAAAGGTTTCTGACACTAGTACAAAAGCAGTCCACAGGAACTTGTGGCAGAAAAATCAGGTAAGACAAATAACTTACAAAAGCACTTACAAAAGCAGTATCATCAGATCTAGATAAATTATTGAAAAAGATGTCAAATAAATAGCCTAAAGGATATGATCACCATTTTGCTGGTTGAACAGCATTTGAACAAGTGCTTCTCCAATAATTTGTGAAAGGGATTGTATGTCTGAAATGTAACTTTCCTTTAAACTTTTAAATGTAACTTTAAAACCTTTTAGAATTAATACCCCTGGTGCAATGACTTACTTTATCACTTACTCATAATTTTTGCACTTTGATACTGCTCCCTTGGAAGTGATAGGAGAAGACTTTCTCCTTAACAGACTATGCATGTTTTCAAGACTGGGAGGCCTGACCAGTGATTTTTGTTCAGCCACATTTAAAAATGTTGATAAAGAAAGCAGAAACCATTTAAAAATATTCTACTGTAGCAGGTAGGCAGGGCTAATCACTTTAATTTAACACCAAAAATAGTGACCTGAGTGGCAGCCAAATCTGCCTATAGGGTAGATAATTCTGGGGAGACATTTTGTGCTGGTATTAGATGGGATCAGTGAACCTAAAGAGATTTTTGGCACATGCAGCTCCATCACATGCATTTGTCCATTTCTAGTTCACACCAATTTCTGTTGTGGTTGGAGTAGTCTGGAGGGAAGGGGTATGAAATAAACAGCAAAGGGTCTTTTCTAATTTGGAATTTCCAATCAGTGTAATAGTTAGTTATGCTTTATGGTTAGTCTTTTATGCAGCTGTAAAAGATTCTAATGCATTAATTGTCCTTTTTTTATCACTGTGGTCAAATGTTTGTGTTTCCAATTGAAAAGTCTAGGCAGTATTGAGTTTTTCAGTACAATGGAGCCAAACCTTTGATTTCTGAATGGATAGGATATGGTTATGAATATACCAGTCCAGCCTGGTTTCTGTGTCATGCTCAGATCTGGCTAGGTTTGGTTTCCTGCTCTGTTTTTAAGATTCTTATGTCTAAAGCAGCAGGTCTGTCATTTCTACGATTGCATGAGACAGTTTTCCATGGTCGAAAAATCTCCCAGACTTTGATACTTTGGCGTCCAAAGCCACACTCACAGTGCAGACAAATTAAGCCTTAAAATGTGGATATTGATCTAAAAATAGTTCTAACCCAGCTATCACTTCTTGATCTGAAATACTCAGTAAAAAACAAAGAACTCAAACTGCCTACAGAAAAGTATCACCACCTTTAGAACTATACAATAACCCATATCTACCCAAAACCTGCCTTGTTTTCTTGCTTTAGACATGCAGTAATCATTGAAACAGGGATGTGAATTCAATCTTCCCTTTTATCTGCTAAGTGACAAAATAACCAGGCATTATAATCAGTTTTATTTATCCAAAGGAATATTTTATTTTATTTTATTTTATTTTATTTTATTTTATTTTATTTTATTTTATTTTATTTTATTTTATTTTATTTTATTTTATTTTATTTGTGGACTAAAACCAACAATGAATTGAAACTATTTCTGTAGTGTGGTGGAAATTGCATAAAGCATTCACCTGGAGCATCTTCTCTCTGACTTCAGCCTCTGCTCACTGAAGACTCTCCTAGATCTCATATGGGCTAAGTGTCTACTAGGATGGTCACTGCTGGCTAAGAGGCTTTATTGGATGGAAAATGAAGTCCTGCTTTTAGTTTTGAGCCTCCACATGGGCCATTCACTTCAGAGTTGGATTTGATGATCCTTGTGGATCCCTTTCAACTTGGAATATTCTGTGATTCTGTGATCTGTAAAAGAGTTCTGCTAAATTCATAACCCTTGTGAGGATTTAATATGTAATAAGTGAGGGGTTTTAAATAAGAATTTCCATGGAAGAATGATTCTTGATCAACTCTAATTTGTGCATACTGAACTTTTCCTTCCTAGGGTCTTTCAAGGTTCCTGACTAAATTAATTTCTGGGAGAGGATGGAGAGTGATGACATCTGGCTGCTATGTGTGTCGTTTTTATGACAGAGGAATATTACCTTGGATTATCAGCTGCATCAGCACTAACAAATACACCAATAACTTTGCATTGATACTGATGTTGGGCTGGAAAACTTTATCCTCAATTATCTGCAGAGCAAAATTAAAGTAAATCCAACATTTTAGAAGACTGTGTGGACATCTGGACATATTTTTGTGCCGTGATCCTTCTGCTTGCATTCAAGAAGATCCACCAGTAATATAATCCACTGCAAATGGGTAGCTCAGGAAAATAATGGAAGAAAACTTGGTTTTGATGTCATGTGGTCCTCCTCCCACAGTGGAAGCTAGAGCTCCACTCAGAGCTCCAGAGCTAGGTTTGCATCAGAAGCCTTAGAGATGAAAATGTAGATAAAATTCAGATGTGAATTATGTGCTGAGACTCTGGAGATGTCAGCTCAAAGAAAACATACATGTTGAATTGGGCATGGACACACACCAGTTAAGGGCTACATATATATTACTAGATGGGAGAGGTTTTTTTTTTTGAGTTTCTGCATCAGGCATGTTTCTCACATGCATCCTGATTTCATATTAGGACATATGTCAGCCAGCACCTTCCCTCACAGCTCTGTTACCACAGAAAACAATGGGTGGGAGTGGCTTTGGCTGCTTCAGCTGGTTTCCGATCAGTGGCCAGAACACTAAAATTTGAGAACAGTGAAAAAGAACACAGCCCTTGGTTTTTGGCTGGAGATAAATATACCAGATCTGATATAGAAATAATAAATATTGTCATGGCTTGAAAGAGAGGTGTCTTCCAAAGAAGGTGGGAACCTCCCTTGGAATGGAGAATATGACCCCTCTTTCGTCCAAATTATTGTAAATTTGAAATTAAGGGGCTTTCAGGCAAAGATATGGGAAAGGAATAACAGTTCTTTACTGGTATGTCTGTGCATAGCAAGGCAGACAAACAGTAACAACAAACAAACCAGAAAACCCAATAAAGTCTCCTCCCTGAAGCTTCAATTTCCCCTTGGGTGCAGTTCTGGTCACAGCCAGCAGGGGCGCTGCTGGCTCCCGGCGGGCAGGGGCTGCGGTGATTCCCCCGCAGCTGCAGGGGGCGCTGTGGCGGGGCTCTGGGACCACGCGGTCATGGCGGCTTGGCCGAGATGGGAAAGGATGGAAAAAAGCTTTTTACAAATTCTCTGGGGTAGCCAATCCAGGTGCCCCTCTGGATAGTGTAAAGAGTTGTAGCTGGGACCTCAGAGCAGCAGCTGGAACAGCAGGGATGAGGAAAGTCCCGGAGTAGTAGACGAGATATATCAGAAACTCCGCAGGTGTAGCAGGAGGTCTCGGCAGGCATTGGGTGTGGGGCTACAGTGTAGTGGAGAAAAAAAACCTGGAGCGGTGGCAGAGCACAGCTCCCTGCCGCAAATTACCGGCGGGTCAGGTAGGCCTCAGGCGTGATGTTAACCCTGTCAGTGTCTCAGTCCTCCCTTGGGTGAGAGAAAAGAACAAAATGCAAGCATGTAAAGGAATGGCATGAAGACATCAAAGTCCGTGTGGAAGAAGTTAAGTCCCAGATGGGAGCGAGGAGGAGATGCCTTGTTTTTTTGGAGCTGAAATCCTCTTGTAAGCTATAGAGAAAGGACTCTTTTTCCTCATAATGCATGAAACTATGGGGAGAGGAAAGTGTTCAAATTGATATCGAGCAAAGGCTTCCATGCTAAAATAAGCAGATGTTGAAATGGCTGTGATCCCATGAGAAGTTTGAACAGAGAAAGAGAGAAGAGTAATCCTGTGCTTCCAAGAGAAGAAGATCTCTGTTCCCAGGGAGGAAGATTTTAGAAATAGACAACAAGTAGAACTTTGGCCTTTGTGTGGCTCATCTTTAAAACAATACCCCATAAGTCAACATGGCCCATCGACAAGCAGTGGGAAGGCTTGTGGCAAAGGGAAGGACTTCATGACGGCAGAGTTCCCCAGGTGGCTGCTGTTTGTGACAAATTGAGAGTCACAAGAGAACTGTTTCCTTTCCTCTTGTAGAGAAGGGTCCATAACCTTAGCAAGAGGGACTTCTCTTCCTTAGTGAACTGAAGAAAGACTATTTTAGAGGTAGTAAACTAGAAATCGTGGTGTGGTTTCTTTACATTGTCTGTGAGAAAGAAAATGTTGTGAGAGGAGGAGAAGTGTTCTGGAGGGTTTGTTTTGGTTCTTAATACTTTTTTCCTTCTAGTAACTTTTAATAAAATTTTCTTTACACCCTCTTAAAGTTTTGAGCCTGCTTTGCCTTTCTCCTAATCCTATTTCACAGCAGGAAGTGAGTGTATTGGTGATTGGCCAGCGCCAAACCTACCACATTCTTTAGTGCATTGGCAGAGAAAATTTCAAATTGGAGAAATCTTAAATTAGCGAGCCTAAACCACAACATGAAATTAGTATTTCTGCCCACTTTCAAACTGAAACCACCACAGATGTGTTCTTCAGTATGTGACATCAAAAGGAAAATTCTTACTATCAAACCTTTAATTGCAGTCCCTTTCTTTTCCTGTCTGCTCCCATATTCTGGAAATGGCTACTTGGAGTCAGGATTATTCAGGAGTTGCCTCACACAGCTGTCAGAAAGGCACACAGGCAAATTGTGTCTGGTCTCTGGCCACACCCTGCTGGAAGTACATGTGGCCCAGCCAGATAAGAGGCATTTTTTCCACTGGGGAGCCATGGACAAGACCTAGCTCATCAGCGCCTGCCAAGATTACAGTGCAAATTTGACAGGCCATGACAAGATTTCAGTTTTAGTAACACTGTTATTGGTAATGAAGATCAAGACATTTTGAAATATCAATGTAATTTGTTTGTATTTGTACACAGGTGGCCTTTTTTTCCCTTTAAATCAGTTTGTACTGTCATTCTGTCTGAAATACTTACAGCCCTGCAGGAGAGTGGCTGTACAAATTCACTCACGAGCTAGGTCAGTCTGTTTTCACCTAGAAGCAAAATACTCTTGCCCAGAAATCTACAGTGCCTACCATAAAGAGGTGCAGTGCTGTGAACCCACTCTGAGGATTTTACTGACATATCCTGAGAAATCCTGGTGCTCAAGGGTTGTTTGCCAACCCCTGGCTTTCTTGTTTACATTGCTTCTTATCAGTAGAGCAACAGACTGTTTGCATAGCAGCTTGTCTTCTTTCATATCAAGACTTCTGAAGCTTCTCCCCGAAATCTTCCTGCCTTTGACCTGACACTGGATCTGCTCTAGCCACTGAAGCTATTCAAGGTCTGATCTTCCATTTCATTGGATGGGGAAACTCCCCAGGCTGTCTGCAGACTCTTCCCAGTAGAACACTGCGCTGAAAGTTTTGGTTTAACTGGAGTAGGTATGCACACACTCATGTACCCAAAACCCACCACAGAACCTGCCACCTTCTTGAATTTTTCATGTAGTAGATGCCTGGGGGATTTCCCACAATTCTCTTGCCCTGAGTACAGCTCAGTCTGACTGGGAGGTAATTTGACTAAAGTGTTTCCTATCTTAGTTTTACTATCATAATGCCCCACCCTGTGGTCTTGGCTATGAACCAAGTGGAAGGAAAGAAAGTCAAGTTCCCCGGATAAGAAAGGAAATATAGATGTGGTGACTAACAAACTGATCTTATTTGGAAAAAACAGCAGCATCTTCTTCATCCATGTCTTTTCAGTGACCACATGGCTGACAAGAGACCAAATCATTCCTCAAAAGACACGTCTATAGTCCTCATGAAGACAGGCTGTTGGGAAGCACTGATAAGCCAGGTCTGAGGCAGTGTCAGATTTTTTCCTGAAGCAGTCAGAGAAGGCAGTAGTTTCATGGCATTACTGCTTACCTGGATTCCACTGTGTGGAGTCCAGCATTACATCTCCAAGGAAGATATGGGCCAGTGTCATTTTGAACTTGTCACTCTTGCAATTATTATGAAAACCCCAAGTTCTATGAACCAATTGAAATTCCAGACCCAAATTAATTATCCTTTATCATTATGCCTAAGAGCAGAAGACATTGCAGCTGGTACTGGAAAGACTAAAACTGAGCTGCCTATCAGCAGAGAAGAGACTTGAGTTCATCTAACCTTAGCCACATTAAAGGTGCACATCTAGCATAAGCCATTTGCCAGGGCTCTCCTTCTAGTCAATGGAACAATTCCATACAGTGAATCACTGCATCCTAGGAATAGTGCCTGAGGTAGGTGGGGTGAGTCACTCTGGGGAATTGCCTGTCTCACTCTCAAGAGAGTTTTGCCAGACAGCTTTGATGACAAGCCTTTCTTTATGTGTTAAAAATTAGATGAGATGAATCCCACCTCTAAATTTTCAAATTCACTGTCTTTCTGAAACAATGAAGAGATGGAAATTGCATGAGAATGCAAACAGCTGATGTTTTTAATGACAGCCATTACCCAAGGCAAATCCTTCATGGATTTCACAGGCAGGGTGGAAGCAACTGGACAGTGCAGTCTGGGTGAGAGGTGCTTGCTCAGACTGTAGTGAGAGGTGCCAAGCTGCTCCTCTTGCCTTTGCTCCCAGGGCTGGCTCCAGTTTTGACACCTGCTGATTTGCATTCCTCTCATATTTCCACATCATGCTCTCTGAGGTCTCTACTCCCATTCACCATACAACAAGCAAGCTATTAAGAGATGCTATACATTTTAGATAGGTAAAGCTTACTGCTCGTTGCTGTGAGTGCAGTGAGGGCCCATGAAAGCCATGTATGAACCACTGCCATGGGTACGTTGCAGGCAGGGGTAATGGTTGACCCTGTCACACAAACAAGACACACAATTCCTGTGGAACTGACTCCAAACATTGACTCTCAGTGTGTCTGTTTCACGTAACACCCCATGGATGACTGCTGGAGGACTTCCACCAATTACAACATGAACAAAAATGTGAAAATTATGAATCCAGCAATATTTGTTTTATACCAAGCACAAGATTTGGAGGGAAAAAAGTAAACCATGTAGAAAACAAACATTTGTAGAGGATGAAATGCTCTCAGGTATGAATTAATTATCTTTCTTCTCAGGCTATGGACTTTGAATGAGTTAACAATACCAAACACAGGACAGTGAAATCATCATCTGAATTAACTATATTAATCTCCAGTTTTCTCAATATTTTTTGTTCAAAGACCTGAGAATGGTAGGCTTTCGATAATTTTATATGCTCCCTGTTAAATGTACTCCTGTAAATATTTGCACATTTAAATCAGTAGCCCTAAATGCCTCCATTTTTAGTATGCAAAGGTAATTTCTTTGTAGAGGACAGAATGGCATAAGTGGTGTCCTTGCAATGCTATTCTGGCAGAAAACAAGCCCTGGAATAGACATGGATAAAAGCCCACTTTTTCAAAGAAGGGCATTTCAGGTTATCTCATGACTTGATCAGAGGTCAAAAGGCTTGTCCCTGTAAAGATGATCCAAAGTTTAAATAGTGGCTGATCAATTAATATCCGTTTATCTAGAAGGTCCCAACAGAATTTCTCTTTTTGGTGGTCTATGTATTTTGGTGGTATATGTATTTGAGAACATAGGTCCTCAAAGGGATTAAAAGAGACACCAGAACCACGTGGTGTTCCAACAGTTCTTGCTTTTTGTTGTACCAGAGGCAATAGGGAAGGCCTGATGCTTCTTGCACAGCTCACATTTTTCTGGAAGCATGTCTGACCTCCCTCCCCCACAAGATGTCCTGCAGGGAAAGCAAAACCACTTATTTTTAGCCTTCTTTCCAGTCAGGGATGCTGGCAAGTCCCTGCTGTTTGCTATTTCCACAGTTTGCACCCTCTAAATGAGGGAATGGGGCCCCTGTGGTAAATGTTAGGTGGATCCTAATGGCAATCACTTCAAAAGAGACCATGTGAACAAGAGTAGCTCTTCCCCCATGGCGGCTGGGAGGGCCATTATGAGCAGTGATAGGTGGCCCAGGGCTTCAGAAGAACTGCTGTCCTGCCCCGTCCTTCTGTGCCCAGCTGCAGCTCTGGGAGCAGCTGTTAGTCCACGCAGAGCCATGGAAATGGCAACAGTGAGTTTCAAAACTTCCCTCCCCTTTTTGGCTTCACAGCTCAAATGAAGAGATTTGTGTGAAGTTACTCACACACATTTTTGCACGAGTCAAGCAACTTTGGGAGAAGAAATCCTAACTCATGAGCATTTCCAAGCCTTTAAAAATATCACACCCGTTTGTATCTGCACAAAAATAGACTTAAGCAGTTTTCCTATGATTCTGTGACCATCAGGTTTGGCAAGAATGCAGAGAGGGAAAATGGGGGAGCGTTTGTCTGCAGACAGTAAAAATAAAATGGCATTTTTGCAAATTAATTTTCTAGTCTGCCAAGTGATTTCTATACAATGTATGATACTGGCAGGAAATCTGGCAGTCTGTAAACTTTTCTGGATTTTGATCCATCAGTCTTAATTTCTCTCCAATAGATGATAATAGATGCCGCATGGTTCACCTCCTGCCTCACCTTCTTTTTCAGTGATGACTCTGTGGCTGCAGAGGCCTTTGTGGTCTCCAACATCAGTTCAGGGGGCAGAAGTGAGATAAACTCAGTGTCAGTATAAAAGAATCAGTCTTCTGAGAAAAACTGCAACAGATACAAGTGCTGGAGGTCTACCCCACTTGCTATTAAGCAGTCTAAAAATACAGTAATAGCCCTTAGTCTAAGTTTCTTGTAAGAATCTCTAAGGGCCAGTGACAATGTTGCGGTTGCTAAAAATTGTTCAAGTCTGTGCTGAATATTTCAGTCCAGGGTATTTCCACATTAGTGTGAGCAATATGTAGCAAATTTTAGAATGGAAAACTTGGACAGAATGGCAATAGGAATCTCTTTCTTCTTCCAGAGTAGCTGGCTGACTTCCCTGGAGGACATCTCTTGGGGCAAGATAGGAATGAACTCGAAGAAGTCAGATACCATATATCAATAATGGCGGGAAGCAAACAATATTCACACCTGCCCTTACCTTACACAATCCCCTCCCCCCCATACTTCCTCCCTCTTCTTCAGTCTTATGCTGGATTTCACAATTAGATGGAGACAGGAAGCTGGTAAATGACTTTCAATTGCAAATGCTTGACAGGCTGGCTTCATGGAAATCAGTGACAAAACTCACACTCTTTTCAGAAGAATCATAACTTTATCTGCACTGCAAGAGGCAGATCACAGATCATGAGTATTGTACTGTCTTTGCAATAGTATGAGATGAGCAAAACCATCATTTTGTCACTGTTTGACATGAGATTATTTTGGAGCTACTCAACTACCTCATTCAGTTTAAGACTGAATGCCACAAAATGGCTGTGAGTCAGCTGAAATTATTTGCTCCCTAGTTCCTTTAATAATAAGAGCATTTGGGTATCATTTTCAAAGGCCACATATCGACAGGAAGAGTTAGGCAAGGATGCTGGTAAATAGATATCACGGTCCTTACTGAAGCCTCAATAACTTAACTGCAGTTTCAAAACAACCTTTATTCTGCTTGAAGACTTATTACAATTTTTAAAGCAACTCAAAAACAAGACACTGCTCCATCAACTCTACAGCTTGAACAAAATTTTAAGGAGGCATGTTTTCACTGTTGCCTTGTAAAGGCAATTTACAATCTGCTTTACTCTTCACCTCCTCAACGACAATTTTAAAACAAACTAATCTTAATGTTTTAAAGACATGTAACAGAACAGAGCTTTATTTTCAAAAAACAAGAATAAACAACAACAAAAAAAATAGCAGCATCTTGGGCAGCTAATGCAATCTCTGCAATCTCATCAGGACAAGTGCAATGTAACCTTACCAACTCCTACAGTTTAGTCTCAACTGCAGTAAACAGAACATGACTCTACATAAAATGTTGCACTTTGTAACCTTGTCCCATGGGAGGCATTATGCTTTGAGCTGCCCATTTCTAAAGTGACCCTGAAAAAAAACAGTATCAGGATTCACTTTCCCAACTTAATACCATGCATAGCAAAAGCACTGTGTGAAAATCGGCAGTTTTCCCCATTAGAAGCATCTGAATGTTTTCCCAAGCATTATTATTTCATTGCCAATTACAAGACAAAGCCATTTTTTCACTACAGAACAGTTGACACCAAATAGAAAATCTTAAGATTTGGTTTTACAGATTGCTTGACAAGATAACAGAACCATACAGACAAACTTCTTTTTTTTTTTTTTTTTTTTTTTTTTTTTAAAGAAACTATCCAACAACACAGAAACTCAGTTTGCTAACTGTATCTGGAAACATGCTGCACCCACAAAGGTCTAGTGTGCATGTGTGCGTCTTTAAACAAAGTTAATGATATCACTTACTAAATTCAGCAAAATGATCATGTTCTGTGAAAATGCATCTATATTAGGAACTGTTCATACATAAACACAGCAAGTGTGTATGAGTATGCACAGATATGCATCCCCAACCTGCAAATTCATATTTCAACTGAATTAAATCAGAAACTCTTAATTTTGCCTGGGAGTTTTGGTTCTCTTTGCTATGTCTCATGCCTTTCAAAGGCCTTGTAAAAGAGATGCTGCAGTGCAGCGTAACTCAGGGATTTAAAATAAAACAAAAAGTTATGCAAATCAAAAAAAGGAAAAAAGTAACAGAGTAAAGCCCATCCATTAATTATATTTGATGAAAAAAACTATGCATCAACAGAAATACAGAAAAACACTGTGTTTCTTCAGTTATATCCCCATGCTTTTTTTTTCTGTATATAGTAGTCTGAGATCAGATCAAAACTGGAGTGAACAATATGTTACATTAAAGACAAACAACTCTGCAGTGAATAGGGCCTTTGGCAGGACTTAGCTCTGTGCATTAAGGAGAGAAATGCAGAGGCCACACAATATGTAAGTACCAAAGAAAACCCACTCATGCCAATTTGAGGGCGTAAATGATCCCTGCAAATTGCACAGACCCTGTGTAGGCAGAACATCCCCTTAAGAAGCCCTAAGCATTCATCCTTACAACATAGGGCTTATTTCTCGTTTTTGCTTGTGCAAGAAAAGCAAGTGTCAAATCTGCACACACACTATTTTTTTTCTGCTACAGCCACACACAAAGAGAAGTTGCACAGCACACAGGAATGAATTATATTCCATACTGGGCTGGGCATGCTAAGGATATGGCCCACTGACATAGCAGGGGTTTTCTTAATATGAGGAAAATTAGATCCAAATGCTTTAACTATGATAAAATTTCTTGACAAATATATGTGAAACATCAATTCAGATTACATATATTTTGCCTACAGAGAAAAAATACAATTTTACTCTTAAAATATTTAACATTCAGAAATTAATATATGTCCAAAGAATATCTTGGATTGCTATAAGCGTTAAACTGCTGTATACTGAACTAATCTGTAACTTCAAGCCCAGTAGTATAACTGGCATGCTAGAGTAATTGTTGGTGTTTTTTGTACTATAAACCAGTTATAGTTATTAGTATAACAGATTTACATGGTCCTAAAGGCCTGAAAAAAGTGTGGAATGAGAAAGGGAAGGCATGAAGACTAAACTTCTATTCAGGAAAAATATTCAGAATAATTTTCTAAGTGATGATTATCAAGAAACAATATTTGTTGGATCTTGTTTCCTGATATAAATAAGAAAATACACTTATAGAAAAGTAAAGACAACCAACCAAAAAAAAAAAAAGAAAAAAAAATAGACCACAAAGTCTGAGCCTTACAGCCTCAGAACTGAAGTAACAATGTAAAAATGAAAAGATAATATAAAGATTATTGGAGACTGGCAAATTTCTTCTTATTATTTCCAATAGCTTATAAAGCATTGCATACTTTGAAACAAAACACAAGGATCTCTAACCAGAGCTATAATGAGAGAACTCCATGGGTCTCATTCTTTTGATTGTGTGTGCAACTCTCTTTATAAGTAATAGATCTTATCTTTTGCATCTTGGGGGAAGAACAATTTTATACGTTCATTTAGTCAAATATTTTCCAAGATTTCTCTGAATGTCATTACTTTATTGATTTGCAATGTGTGAATTTTCTCAGAGGTCAGGACAATAAATAACCATTGCAAACCATTGACAATGAACTATCTCAGGATTATGGGCAACTCTGTTTTAATGAGATTTATGTATATTTGTTTCCCTTAACTGAACCATGATTTTGTAAGTCTCTGATGCCCTGAAATTATGGAAGTGTTCACTTTGATACTGCCTCAGCCTACAGACTTTTGAAAATACATATCATAGCCTAATCATTTTCAAAAAATATATTTTCCAGTCCTAATTAGTTCTCTATTGTATCCAAATGGTCTCAGTAGAGGTGGAAGCTTTTTTTTTTCCACAATACTAATACAAAAAACAAACCTAGGCAACAGATTAGAGAAACTTCCTTCATGTGAAATGAAAATACCTTTACAGGCTGACAAAAATTCTGTCACAGGAGGTCAAGAAGTAATTTATTTACTGTGAAGGTGGATTCATTCTGAGATCCAAACTATCTACACTCTACACTGCAGTAGCAAAATATCCCCATTTATTTCTGCAGTCACTATCAAAGAAGGATACACTATTTTCCTTGTCTTCCATATAGAAAGACAGTCATGATAGAAGTTCAAAATGCTTCAAGAAGCAAATGTAGCATGGTACCGTATTCTAAAGATATCTCTGAAACAGTATTGTTGGACTCAGTGATATTTTGTAATGTTCATATAATTTTATTGAATTAAGCAGCTTTGAAGCTTATCAGGCACTGCCCAACAAAGTATTTAGTCAAAAAAAAAGTATGAACTTTTTAAACTTTGAGCTAGTAGCTCAATATTCTATACAATGAAAATTGTAAAATATTTCATAGTTTAAATTTTCAAGCCAACCCTTGCTGGCTCCCTGTACATTAAAACAAAACAAAACAAAAACCAAAACCAAACAAAAAAAAAACCCAAACAAACAAACAAGAAAATTATTAACAAAAAGTAATCACCAGGAAGAATATCCTTAGGGAAAAGAAATTTTAAAAAAAGAAGACAAAAGACCAAGAAAAATAAGCTTAATCTGTAGATATGCTTGAGAGAAGACTACAGCCTAAAGAAAATTCAGTATTGCATAGCATAGTCTAAAAATTCAGCTTTCAGCAAACAGAAAAGGAAAAAACGAAGCAGTTTGGTATTGACAGTTTCCATCAATGACAGTCATCCAGTACTATGTACATTATTATACATTGTATGCCATTGAAAATCCTGTTTTCTTCAGTCTTAAATATATTCTTAAAACAGGATTTTTAATCATCTAAACAAAACGCTTCCTGGCACTTTGCCATTACAATTACTCTGAGCAACACACTGTAACTGAAGTCCTTTTAAAGTGTCCCTTAGACATGAAAGTGCCACTCTGCTACATATCATTCACCAGAAACCAAAATAGAACCACAATGCTGTATGTCTGGATCCACTGAGTGCAGCAACACCATTCCAAGTCAGATTGTGACCACGAAATTCCAATAACTGAATGACACAGACCTCTTATACCTTGTGTCTGGATAATCCAATGTTTTAGCTGGTAAAGCTTCAGAAGTGGTCGTAAACAAGCACCATGCTTAAAGGCCTCTATGTACCTGCAGGGAGATCAGGTTTGGATTTTTCTCTTGTGTTTTTCTTTTATAATTACAAAAAAAAAAAAAAAAGCACTTCAGATTACAAACATACATTCACAGCATAACACTGTGATCTCTCCCACTGCAGTTGTGATGGAAATATTTAGTCCCATCTGAAGACAAATAGCTTTGATACTGCAAATTCTTGAGTAAAGCTGAAAGAAGCCTTTTCTCTCCAGAGGCCTCAATGTTGCCAAATAATTTCTTTAAAAAAGCCAACAAACAACCCAGAGTATTAGGATCTTCATCGCCTCTGCTGTGCATATACTGGGTAGGCCAGCGTGACATTGAGAGAGTCATTGTGCTGCACAAGTGACGTGTGTTGGTAATGTAGCACCAGTTCTTTGAGCGAGTTGTACAAGTTATATGGCTCTGCAAATCCATACCCAGTAGGTGTTTTGTTTATCACACAGTGCTTTACTTCACCATCCACCCTAAAAAAAAAAAAAACCAAAACCAAACAGTTTTTAGTTTTTGAGTACAGTAAAATTAAGATAGAAAATAACGTATTAGCAATACATCTTAAGAAGCTAGTCAGTACATAGAATTCCTCTGTTTTGTGATGGGATAATGGTAAAAACCTATGTTGAGTCCAAATTTGTGAATGTCATCCTAGCTTAGGGAGGAAGGAGATAGGCAGGACTTAGCAGCTGCACAGAAAGGAGGGTACACATGTTTTGGTTTCCCCGCTGAGTGAGGCTCCTCTGTGGGAGTGGCACAGGTTGGAGCTGTGTAGGAAATGGAGCAGCAGTAGGAAAGGCCTCAGGACTCCTTGACCTGCTACTAAGCCTAAAGGTCCAAGAGGAATTGTGCATATGCATGTGACTATCTGCCCCCAGCTGAAGGTAGCCCCTTGCATGTTGGTTATATCATTCACAAGTTAGGGTACATACACAACAGAGCAGGCATAGCAGCCTTGTTTGCTGCTCTCTCGAACAAGGAATGTTCCATCTCGTTTTCCCCTCAGCAGATTTTCAGCTTGGCTTCTATTGATATTTCCCACATTCCACGTTCTCTCATCATGATGGGGCAAGTCCTCATCATCTTCTACCATAGAGTATTGGCTGTTGGAAAGAAAAAATGTGTTTGTGAAACACAGAACAAAATCCACTAATTAAGTAGTCTTTATTCCATATTACAGTGGTTAGCAGGATGCCTCCTTGGTAAAACTAGGGATTTAAACTAAGTAATACTGCACCATTTAAACCACTGGATGAAAGTGAAATATAAGCTCTGTTTCTTGTTTCTTTGAAGAACACTCACATAAATTTTAGGAAGAATATAAAAAGATGATGTGTTAGTTTTCAGAATATGCTGTGAGCACTTTAATACTTTTGCCATTGCTCACTGTTTTGGTAAATAGCAAGCCCAACAAAATCAGTACCCTCTGAGTCAGCTTCATTTCCAAAGATCAGAACACTTGGTCAGCAGTGAAAAATCATGCAATGTATCAACTACAGCTGCTGCCTGGAGAACCTCCGAGCAATTGCACAGGGAAGCATTAATTATTTATACGGGAATGGCTTTGTGAAAAGGTGCAAGAGTAGTGTGCTTTCTCTCTCTCTCCCCAGCTCCCTGCTCCCTATAAGGAGATTATGAAAATATCATGCAATACGTGCTTCTCTACTAAATCAGCCACCAATCATAAAGCTGATTCAGAGTTACAGAGAACCTTCTGAGCTAAAGACAACCATGAAAAAAGAAGCGTCTGGTTCAGCTGTGAGGCTATCACCTTGGAATTCTGCAGTTCCAGAGCTCCCCAATCCCACAACAGCCTGCAGTGGTTGGCCCTGCCTTTCCTGTTCAGCTTGCAATAAGTCTTTGTTAGGCTAATGCATTTATTCTCTCTGTAATAGGCTTTTAATTAGTTTTTCTTGGTCTAAGAAAAAATGACTTCTCACTCATCCATGGTTCTGTTTTTCTGAAGATTCTCAAAGTATTCTACAGAAACCAGCAATTGCATGCAGAATTCTATTTTTCATAAGGAGAAAAGGTTCATTTTGTTTCAGACAACACGATCTTCAGGCCCCTTATCCCATCACTTTTTGACCTGGATGACATTCACAGACATTCAGTAGTGGCTCTGTTCTCAACCAGCATCTAGAGAAAGCAATTCTTGTTTTCCATCCTACTTATTATATTGGGGGATTTTTTTCTGCACTACAACTTCAGAAGAAAAGCCATATTCTAAAAGTTTAATTTTTCAACAGTTACCAGACTTTCCAGAAAGGAGTAACAGAGTGAGAGAAAATGAAGATTTTCTTTAAACAGTTTACTTACTATTTTGATGCTACATTAAACCCACCGAGTGTTCTTTATCTACTGTTTAAGTGGTAGGAATACTAGTGGGAACAGGTGCCTACGTATTTTACAACATCTCATCTTTGAGTTGTGCTAAGACTGGTAAACCAACATAGCTTTAAAATGTGCATGTCATTTTTATCTCCTGCTTCTACCACAGTGATAAGCACAATTTCCAGGATAACAGTAGAAATTTATTTATTTACAATAAACCAAGCCAAACGAAAACAGATATGGACAAGGCCAAAATGCAAGGCAGAATGCGCTAGAGTAATTTTCAGTCTGCTGCTTTCCTATTATATTCAACCAGGCAGCATAAAAGGGATACACAAGAAACTACATAGGCAGAAAATGTTGATACAAATACTACTGAGACAATTTTGATTTTTCTATTTGTTCATTTTTCACTGTTACTGTGCTTCAGATATTATTTTGTGTCTTGCTTTTGTTTAAATGTGGTCTATGTTTACACAACCCAAGCACTTTTTGTCTTTTTTTCCCTGGAATGAAGTGAAATGTATTCATCAGCCTAGCCTCTGTCAGAACCTACAGTAAACTAAATTGTTTGAAATGACAGAATACTACCCTGCCATTTTCCAGAAAAACAAAACAGATCACAAAACCAGAGGATATTCCTCAGCACATACAAATTTATCATCTCCAACAGCAGTGTGACACAATGATGTGGGTACCCCTACACTGGATAGCATTATGGTACCCACAGTTGAGATTTGGAAAAAAACCTCATGCCTAAGAGACGTTCTGAATAATTTATCCATCCATATGACATCTCTCTAAAATACTAACACCTTATGAACTTAATTTTGCTGGCAAGAAAAAAAGACATAGGTTATATTTCAGTGTTTGCTTTAGTAACCTTAATATGCATTTCCCTGAAAAAAGGAGAGCAGAGGGCTCAAGATAGCATCCTTTCTAATACTTGCATTATGTAGGCTGTCGTGTATTAATAGTATGCATTGTTACTGAAAAACCTAGGCTTGATATTTCCTCTGTGTGGTCCAAGATTTAAATAAGCCTTATCTCACTTCTGTATTTAGGTGATTTGAAACACCAGAAAAATCTAAATCTTTCAATACTTACTCTTCTGCATTTTCATTTCCAAGCCATTCATTTAGCTTCTTTTGCCGAACACCTTTTTGAGTCAGCCACCTGGACAATAATTGCAAATGAAATTAATTTTTAGTCACAAAAGTTGGATACCATTAAAAACCAAACAACTTAAAATTTGTTAATTCATGATACTCACATCAAGTACTGATCTCTTGTCTTCCTCAGCTGTATGAGGTCTGGCTTAATGCTGTTCATACGCTTGTCTATCTCTCTATATTCAGCTGCTTGCTTTTTTAAGTCTTCTTCTAATCTACGCCTGCTGTCCACAATTTCACTTATCCGAGACTTCAATTTTTCATAGTTGTGCATGATTCTAGAGGGAACAATGTGGTAGGTTACACTCTGATTTCTTATTCATAACTTTATTGTCTGCTATTTAGAGGTGTAGACACCTAAGAGAACAGATTATTTCTCTAGATGTAGTTATACATTTTGCCAGTTCACACCTATCCTATTTGTGGCTTCTTTGCTTACAACGGAACAATTTCAAACTTGTCATCTTGCTTCAGTTTTAGGCAGACCTATACTTGGCATTGTTTGTTTTTTCAAAAATGAAATGATATTCAAAATCAAATACTGACCTTTGTATTTCTTTTTCATTTCCTTCCCGTTTAAATTTCTCAATGTATTCCTTACTGTATCTTTCCTGTGTTTGGCACTGCTCTTCAAATATTTTTATTGTTTCATTAAATGCCTCAATGGCTGTTCTTTTCATTTGAATTTCCTGAAAATAAAATAATTGTTATTGAAGCTGTTATCAGATAAAGGGGAAGATTTATTGGCTTGTATTAAAGAAACACTTCAGTATATTGTAGAAGAATTTCCTTTCAATATCCCTTTACCAAAACGTATTCTGTCTGCTGAGCCTCATGGCATAGAGACAAGAGGCCTGTGCAAAAGGTTACCATGATAAGATTTCCATGATGAGGTTTATCAATAAATAGAACTGCTAAAAAAGGGATCAGTTACCATCTTTGCTTTGTATAAATAAATTGATGCTTAGAACCTTATGGCAGTGCACTTTGCCCTTTATATGAACTCAAGTCATTAGAGGCACACCTGGCTTTCTGAAATAAAGGTGGCATTGACAGGTCTCAGGAGGTTGTCTAGTTTACCCTCCTTCCCCTACATACCTAGTTGCCAGCCAACTCTTAAGTCATTAGTTCAAGTTGGCAGCAATTCTCCAATTTTCTTCAATTCTTTTTAGGTGTTTTTCCTGCACACTTAAAGAAGCGGTCATGATTCTGGAAGTTTAAAACTGGACTTTCAGTGGCACTTCAAGGCATGGCTAATAATTTATTAAGCTGAAAGAGGCAGCTTTTCATTCCTGCATTTTGTCTACACACGCCATCTCTTTATCCTGCATAGGTAAACCAGACCCTTCAAAAACTCAAAATAAAATGCTATGCTTCCCTGAAAATATGCCTTGAAAACTGTAACTCATCTTGACGAGGCCAGTATGCAGAAGTGGTGTAAATCAAGCCAGTTATGTACTTGCTTTGGATGGAGCTGTCAGACTTGGGCAGAGGGTGGCTTAGTTTAGAGGTGGTGGCTGTTCAAACATGACTAAGCAATTGCACTATTCTGAGCAAGCACATCAGGGCAATGCAGTGATGGTGGAAGAGAGGAGTAGGAAGATGACAGTTATGAATTCACAATAATATTCTTCAAAATCTGCAAAGTCTTCCATTCTCCCTTTGGTTCAGCTTACCTGAGATGTTCTTGTGTAGTCTTCATAGAGTCTGTCATATTCTCTGCTTTTTTCTTGGAACTGGGTATTATATTCATGTAATTTCTTTCCTACTGCTTCAATGCTGTCCTCTTTTACAACTTGATCCTGGAAAGATAAGCAGAAAGAAAGATATTCTGTAAGGAAACAATTATATTGCCCAGCTTTTCTGGATAAAACTGCTTAAAAATGCTTAGATAATTACATGGAAATGTGACTCCTCTTTCACCAATATGAAGATACACTAAATGCATAATATGCAAATGAGATATTAATGACAAAAAGGAATTTTGCATTGCAAGTGCTTCGCTTTATACTGAAAATTACATATTTCACCATTGAGTGAGATAATTATTGAGATGTCTATTTCCTAACAGTGTATCTGCATTATTTGAAGCTTTAAATATTTACATGCAAAACATGGAGTTGGTTTTAAACAAAAATATCCCACATGTACCCACATGATTTTTCAAACAGTAACAGAGCTGAAGTTCTTCATGTTTGGCAAGTTCAGCAATAGTTTCTTTGTCTTTAAGTGAAATGCAAAGAAAATAAACTAAATTACCTGCTGGTACTTAGATACTGGATAGAGTAATTTTACATCCAGTTTAGGATTATACTGGGCCAGAGATTCATTCCGGTAGTGGTTTATTAGCTCGACCACAGAGCTGAACGTTAATGGGTCAGAAAAGCCGTATTTTCCATCTCGGTGAAAAATTTTGATTAATTTGTTATTTCCTCCTTTCCTGCAAATAAAGTATATTGAAAGGTTAGGCATGCTTCAAGTACTATTTCCTAAAGAATACTCTGCATTAAGAGCAGTTATTGCATTTTACTATCAAGCATTACAGACCCAGTGTAACTAGTCTTACCTCAGTGTCAGTGTGTAGTCCCCATGCATTTTGGTTGAAGCATCTCGTACCAAAAAGGTACCATCAGCTGTGTCTCGAAGCTTCTCATTTACTTCTTCTCTAAAATGAAAGCAAAAGTAACCAATCATTTCAATCAGTTCTCACACACTTATTCTTCCACAGTGCACTAAATTAAAATTCACATGTTTTGAAATAAATGTGTTTTAGAAGCCTTCTATGTCTCCGTATTAATACAACTATATATTATCTTATTTAACATTGTTAGAGAACAAGCAGGATAAAAAATGGCACACTCTGTGCTCTCACTACTGGACAAAATTATTATTCATGCAAAGCTCTTTCTGCTTGTTCATACAAGCCTATGCAACTGGAGCGGCCAGAGCTGGTCTAATATAGCTATATATAGTACAGATAAAAATGTTGCTAATATATGGCACTTGTTAGTCTGACTTGCTGACTATGGTGCCTACAGCTGAGGTTCTGAATGAAAGACAAGAACAAAATTCTTTCTTAGTGCTATCTTTTAATGTTAACATTTCATATAAGTCTTAAAGTAACAGAACAATCATTTTCCATACTACGTTCTAAGTGACTGCCAGTAACTTTTTGTCATATTTGGAATAAAACCAACTGTAATATGTTTATGGTGGGAACTATCATAAATTGCTCTTAAAACTGTGAATTTTCTACACTCAAAGCCTAATACATATACACAGAATAGCACAGCAAGATTAGCACAAAGCCAAGCATAAGAAATACATGTCTGGAGGTGATTTACCTTGAGATATCCCCCCAGTACCATTCAGCGTCTTGTAAAGACATGTTGTTATTCATGCTATTGTTAGTTACGGTATTAGGTTTCGGTGGCTTAGGAGGCAGTGCTGCAAATGAAAGGGGGAAGAAAAGTTGTAACTCATTGAAAACATGACCATATATTCCTTGAAATTACACATTATTACATAAATGTTATAATTCTATGAGTGCATGAAAAAAAAGAATTGGTTACCAAACAGAGTTGTCCGTCATTAACAGAGTTTAAAGGACACTACAGGAATAAAGGAATTTGAAAACAAAATAATTCAAAACAAAGTTTTACTGTTAACAAAAAATGATGTTATCTTGCAATAATATATTTTAAGGAAAATATAACACCATACTCAACTTCTGCCTCTGTGAAGAAAGCATTTGAGAAAAAAAAATCTGAAGTTTGCTTTTACCTTCTTTCACCATCTTTGGGTGAACACAAGTAATAAAACATGCCACTTTTTTTTATCCTTCTATGTAATTATCTTAGAGGAATGTTGCTATTTTCTTACCTAGAAGCTGAGTAATAAAAGATGCAAACCCATAGCAATACAGTATATTTGAAGAAGAATCAGGGGTTTGAAATCCTTAGCATTCTGTACAATGATTTTCAAGAAAACCAAAAAAAACCAAACCCAACAGTTTAAGAAACCCATCCGTGACCCAAAATCCCTTGTATTAATCTTAGTATCCTACAGAATAAATTGTGTTCCAAATGCCAGGACTG
>NW_024502125.1:4228095-4255527 GCF_017590055.1 Onychostruthus taczanowskii | reverse complement strand
CCCCCCCTTTTCAATGTCAAAGCTGCATATGTATACCAGTGGGTGCCAGAGAAGATACTGCAGCACTGACTTAGTAACAAGGAGGACTACACTAGAATCAGGATTAAAAATCAACTCAGCTCTTTCAGTTCTCCAGTAAGTACAACATTCCTGTCCTGTATATTATGACCAGGTTGAAAAGACAATGTTTTTAAAGTTGCAAGGAATGTCAGGATAGCATAATACTTTCATATGATATGAAAAAATGATGCTACCACAGGCATTCAATTAGTATTGCTAGAATTTAAAAATGTTTTTTCCTTAAACAATCCAAGCCAATGATTTGGAACCACTGTTTCAGGAAATATGAGTGTTACTACAGCATCTCCTTTTAGGCACAGTGTGGAACAGAGAGCAAAAATAGAAATAAAAGAAATACAATTTTTACATTATAAAATAGCAGGACTAAAACTACATCTGACATAATAAAATCAAAACAGAAACAGGTCAATTCAGTAAAAATTCAATTAAGTAAGCAATCAGGTATTTTAATATGTTAAGATTCTAATTCAACCATGCACTAATCCATAGTTTTATTCTAATTTATGAAAAAAGGAAAATAACAAAGTAAAGAAATCCTACATATCCAGTAAGACTTTTTCAGCAGCTATTGTAAAGACCAAAATTAAGTCTTTAATAAGACTGCAGTTTTACCTGGTGGATCCATTTCTATGTAAAACATCAAGTCTGTGCCACAATTTATATCTGTCTTAGGATATTCTATATCCAGTTCTTCCATATTCCAAACAGTATTGTACATTTGTATGAGTTTCACTGAGTAAGCTCAGATACAAGAAAAGAGTCGGGCTGTCTTTGTAATGGTGTCTTGGAATTCATTTTAAAACCTATAAGGGGCTGCACTGTAACCTATTACATCATAATCCTCAGCCAATCATGTCAAAATAATGTCACCAAACCACTCCTGCTTTCTCATTTTGTTCTACATTAATCTTAAAACAATTTCAGTTTTGGGCAGAATCTACATTTAGCAGAATTGCAATATAAAGCTGGTATTACACACAAAAGGAGCAAGTGGAATCTCCTTGCCCATATTCCTGGCTCATTTTCCTGACTTTGCAGCATGGTACAGTCCAATCCTGGCAGGATGACAAAAGGCTGATATGCTGCAGCACGTAGCTCTTAGACACAGGCGCACACAACACTCACATAGGGCAGCTCCCTTCAGAAGCAGGTTGGTCACATCTCAGGTGCATTCTCCTGCTTAAATCCCTGAAGTTTGCCATTCAAAAAGATTTAAAAGGCTTCTACAACTACTGCACATATTAGAGATGTATTAGAGAAGAGCATGACTGTGTGTGTATATCCATTACACACTCATTTTACACAAACACACAGAGAGATGTATATATCCACATCATGAAATATGGATTATGTTTTTAAACTCTGCATATTTCTACTATTTTTATGGGGACATAGGTCTGATAGAGTTTATATTATGATATAAATGTGCTTACTGCAGAGATATCTTCCCCTCTTGCCATTATTATAACCACTATTCAGATCAATCTATATTAATTCATTTTGAAATCTAAACCCCAAATATTGTAATCTTACATTCAGCTGATTCACTCAAACAATGGAAGAAAGTCATAACTGAGCGACATCTTCAAAAATGGTTTTGCTGAACATAAAAAATGTTGTGAGGATACAATAAGATTTAGTCTGCCTTTTCACACAGTTTCTCTACCCTATTCTCATTGATATATTTATCAAGTTAATTGTTTTTAAAAGCAAGAGTCTCTTGTCAGTGTCTCCTTTGCCCCTTGACTTCATGTCAGCAGCATCCTCCAACCATTTAGAAATATTCCATCTTAACTTCCCCCATCACTGACCGTAACTCTCTCTGACCTCTTGGAAGAAACATGGACAGACTATTAACTTCAGAGCAGAATTCTATGTAAAGCAATATACTCGCTATAATCTATGGGGGGAGAAAACCAGAGACAAAAATAACTACAACGAAAACTAGCTGCCGCAACTATCTGTGCCTTACACCTTAAGAAATTGTGGAACAGCTGAAATGTGCTCTATCTCACAAATACTCATTAAAAAAAATTAATACAATTTATATGATTTCCAAATATTTCACCCATGCCCTCCCCCCTCACCCCACCACTGTCTGCATCCCTGAGCAGGTTACCCCTTTCAGACAAGCACCAACATACAAGAGCATGTCTGGAGTACAAACATATACAAAAAGATGCAAGCTAGTTTGCTTTGTACATTAAGAAGCTTCATTTTGAAGTAGACTGTCCCCTTCCTGTTGAGGTAGATATGCTCCAAAGATTCTTTGGCATTTCATTTTTGGCATTTCCAAAATGAAAATCACCCCAGACACAAGTCTAAAAGCTAAACTTGGGGTCTAACCCACCTGCTACCCAAACAACTAACTTACCAAATAATTATTTAAATTCAGTTACAAAGATTTCCTGCAAAAACTGCATTGCTGCTTTTAAGTCTCATATGGGACCGGTAAATTTTTTTTATTCCATTGAATAAAGACTTTCAGGAAAAATTACTTCCCTAGAGTTTCACTGGTGGCCAAATCTAGGACTGAACAAACTTGTGTAATCAGGTTAGTACTCAGCTCAGACTAGCCTAGCCTGCAGGCAAGAAAAGACAGAGGAGGCAGATAGGCTATTACCCATTTCATATATAACCTGGAGAGGTACTAAAGTACTAGATTTGAATTCATGTATCTTAAGACTTTTAAAGCTCTACCTGGTAATCAGTTACAGTATAATACTTCCACAAGATGATGAAAAAAACACAGAAATTCAAAATCACTTACTTTGTAAATTATGCATCGCAAATGATCGCTCTTGTAAAACAGTCGAAAATGCAATCCAATATTGGTTTCATCTTATAAAAATCTTGTTTAAAAATAAATCCTAAAACCTCCATTTACTAGGAAGCTTCTCTGAAGCAATGAAGAAAAAGAGATTGCTCTGCTTTCCAACCAATGTTCCATAAAACCCCCTAAAACAGTTGTAACTTGCAGTGAGAAAATCCAAGCCTTCTCTGTCAACTGCTTAAACCTCTGTGCTGTGCAGAAGGTACCCACTTACTCTGGCTCATCATTAAAAAGTGAACCTGACTTCAGTACTGTGGAAAAAAAAAAAAAAAAGAAACCGCCACCCTCAGTAGCTTGCACGTCCCTCTCAGATAAAGATCTCAGTTTCATGATTAACTTGGGTAGGTTCAAATATTTGCTGAGCCAGGAATTTCAGCTGGGGGATGGGAGCCAGATTCAAAGTAAAAGTTGTCATCAACTAACAAGTGGCCAATGCAGAGCTAACTTTCTCATTTTAGCTAGGTAAATGAGAAGACCATTGTAAGAAGCCTAAAAACAATCCCTATCACTGGCTGCTGCATGCAGCATTGAAGATGAGAAAAGCACCATGAATAGCCAAATACAGGAAATGGCTAACTGCAGAAAAAAGCAGAATATAAATTTTCTTTGATGAGAGCTGCATCTCTAGAAACAGCCTTGTGCAAGCAAAATAGCCTACTTGTAAGCACAGCATCACCTTGTACATGCTCATGCTGGATCACAAATATAGGTGCTGCTTCAAGACCCTTAGTCTGAGCTGTGAGACTGTTTATCAATTTTCTATATACTAAAAATAGTTTTAAAAATCTCTCTGTATCCATGGTGGTTTCCAGTATATCAGGATTGTTCATTTCTTGGGCAGGCAGGTGGGAAAAGGAACTGTACAGAGAGGGAGGAGCTTAGGTTAAATGTATTTTCCTTGCCTTAGTGTTTGGTGGAGATCAAACTTGCTAAAGGAACAGAGCAGGAACTGAAGAGCCTACTTTTCTCTGCCTACAGAGGTTATCTTCTTTGCCAGTTAAACTTCTACAAGGAAACAAATTCAAAGTAAAAGAAGCAGACATATTAAGAAAAGGGGAGGAGGGGACTAATATTTTCCTCTCACTTCTTGCAGTGAGAATTTCTAATAAAAACAGTGAGAATTTCTTTGAGATCTGTTTGTTGCTCTTAAGGCAGTCAAATAGTATCAGAAAGTTTTTGCCTTCTTAATACTTCAATACCAAAATCCTCCTACACTGTGAAACACCACTTGCACCTAATAATGAAATCCCAAATACCTGCAGTACACTTTGATGTTTTGCACTTGACTGATTAGCTTCACCCATAACAATCCCTTGCTTCCCTAGTTTTAGCTTCTGCCTACTTGAACAATTGTCAGTTCTAAATATAATTTAAGTCTGCAGAGTCATAAAGGTACACCCTACTCCAAGTGGAGATGGAAACCTGTTTCTGAACCAGTTCAGCGTCAGACTGTACTTGATATACTTCTTTACTGTTACAGAAGGAGTTGAGAACTTTTCTTGGTTTTTAGGACCACAACACATGTATAAAGTCAGAGAAGAAAAGATAATGCAAACTTGGTTCACTTTTTCTCAATTAAAAAAGCACAGATAACCACACAGAGATAATGAGTTCCTTATTATCTGGCAGGAGCCATACAAGTGTCTTGTCAAAAAGAGATTCTGGCATGCACACACCTGTATTTTCAAATATTGCCAAGTCTTTTCTTTTTATCTAAATTTCAAAATTTTGTGTGGTGTCCATTTAATTTGCAGCCTAATATTCCCTGCAGTCACACTCAGTGTACTGCTATTAACATAGCACATTTTTTTCTAAAATATTATGTCTGAAGCAGGAAAAGAACTTATCAGGTTTGACATGCTTCCACATGTTTTACACATACATACCTGCACACGGACATAACAATCTGTAAAAATGCTAACAATGTTTTACGTATTGTTTCAGTCTTATAAAATTCTTGCAATTAGGTATTGAGAAACGGTACTGAGAAACACAAAGCACTGGCTTGTGTGAAAACTTAAACCAAGGATACAGCATTCCAAGTATGGCGGTTAGCCAAGCATTGTGGTTTCCGTTAGGTCAGGGATGAAGCCTGACTTTTATTAGCTTAGAAGGGGAGCCCTCTGCTGGGTAGGACACGGACGCACACGGTCCCCCCACCGTGGGCACCGCATCCGCTCTCCCTGGCACTTGCAGCCTTCTGCATGATCTAAACCCCGCTCGGTGTGTCTGGCAGTCCAGCCAAGACTCTGACATGATGCAGATAAGTTCTGACAACTGATAGCATTCCTGCACATCTGTTTATGTCCCCAGGACACCACCGACAGGACTGTGGTCTTAGGCTAATGCCTGTCTTTGAGAAGGAATCAAATTCCAGGAGGAACTGGATCAGTCTTTACATCGCCCTGCTCTAGCTGTTATGCCACCACTCTTGTGAATATTTTTTGTAGCCAAAAGCAAAGTTTCTGCACCTTGGTGATGCAATCAGGACTTGCACCTCATCCCCAACAAGTGAGCAGTTACATATAAGGCAGGCTTACTATCTCACTCTTTCTTGCATATGATGCGCTGAGTAATAAAAACTTCTTACCAGGCTGCAGTATTTCAGCCTGAGCTGTTATTTACAATGTTACATACAAGCCTGGGAAAAAGGGATAAACTGGGATAAACAGCCCAGATAAAGCAGCACAGCTCCAGTCAGTGCACAGGCTATTGGAGGTTTTGATTCATTGATACAAGGCAGCTCTTTGCTGTAGCTCCTCTTCTGCTCTTCACCAGCAGTGCTACAAGCTCCCCACATCCCCTGCTCTCTCACCACATCCCACTTCCTCTTTGCCTTCCTTAAACAGACATTTTTCTCACACACCCCAGCTCCAGAAAGGATCCCTATCTCCCTAAACTCCCCACACAAAATTACTTCCCAGCTTCCTCTGTGTAGCCTGCCTTCACAGCTACGAGTGCTAAACAGACCCTGTTGCTCTGAGCACTTACTACACCTACTATGGGCAGCTTTGGGATCTTCATCCAGGACAGGCCACATCCAGGAAGAAAAACCACGAG
This sequence comes from Onychostruthus taczanowskii, assembly GCF_017590055.1. Lineage (NCBI taxonomy): Eukaryota > Metazoa > Chordata > Aves > Passeriformes > Passeridae > Onychostruthus > Onychostruthus taczanowskii. Next base: position 4,249,553 of record NW_024502125.1, on the reverse strand, counting down.
CCTGTAAGATCCTTGACAATTAACTGAAAAACTACCCCAGTCTTCTATACCTACAAATATAGCCTATTTTCCACTGTTTACCTTCAAAAGTCTGTACAATGCGTGAGATCTTGTGAAACCTGAGCAGCACTATTTGCTAGAATATGTTACAATTAAGCTATTTTCTTCTAATAGTACTGTTTTGGATAGCACATTTAGAGGCTTGTACTTTGTTTATCTTTAATTTAAAGTCAGTGCAGCTGTACATTAAGCTGGGATGTTCAGATGGGACACAAAAATCACCTGCCTTGCCCACCATCATCATCTTTTGTCTCTCCTACTGACAAACTTGAAGAACGAGACAAGAACCAGAAAATTGATCTAATTTTTTCCAGCCTTATTTCTCCTGCAACACTACTGTGTCTTTATCTGCTACACAAAAATCTATGATTCTATTAATAGGTATTGTTAACTTTAGTATTTTTGTGTAGGACTAAGCACTATTTTAATCCACAAACTAGAATCTATAGTTTGCTGATGAACACCATGACAGACAAAATACCCCAATCCATATGTTCTGCGGTAAGTCATGTAGTGGTCTAGGAGTAATTCTTCTTTTTGTGTTATGACACTTAAGAAGAATCACTCTAGCTAAAAGATGTCCAACTGAAGATGCCAAATTTAAGATACTAATTTTAAAATACAGTAAGATGTAAGGTCCAGCTGCTTGCTTTCTAGTGTTTTCAGGTAAGGAGTATAATTCAGTGGGTGATGTGGTAAGGAAAAGATCCCACAGCTGTGCAAAGATCTACCTGCTATTCAGATTGGTTCTCTTAACACACCATTTAATGTATTTATATACTGCATGAGATACCACTAGAATTTCATGCACAGCTTGTTTTAGACAGAATGTTCTCATCTTAACAAAAAGAATTAAGAAGGAAGGAAGCCATCACTCCAGCCTGTGAAAAAGAGAAGAAACCTGGCAGCACTAGCTTCCCTGTTATCACCTAGTTGTCATGACATTATTTTCAAAAAGTAAACTTCTTTCTGCTTAAGACCTCTCAAATTCTCCACTTGTAAAGTTCTATTTAAGATTGTAATTATCAAAATACTTACATGATAAATAAGGTATATTTTATTGGGACCTTCTTTTTATTAGAGTCTATCCAAACAGTATGGAAAATCAAGCCACTAAAAGCAATAATCTTAAAGATGACAATTCTGAAAAACACTTAGAGTGCTTTTTATAGTTCTATGAGAACAATAAAAACACCCACTCCAGATATTCAGGTCACTGAATGCTATTGGTGTGGAAATGGACTCATGACCTAATCCTGCAAACTTACAGAACATATTAGTAAGAATCAACTTTAGAAAATTATTCAAACTCCTTACAGGCCTGAGGGCAGAGACTAGCTAACCAGACACTACAAAACCTGAAAATTTGCATCTGAGGTTTTTTTTCCAGCATATTAGTACATGTGCAAATGTTCTACTAAAAAACAGTCTACTAGACGTGATGGACTTAAATGCACAGGGAAGGAGTTCTATTTTTGTAACAGGTCACATGAAAAATCCTAGGACTGTCAAAGTAAGCTATTGCTATATTAATTAATGCAGCATGCTATATTAATTAATGCAGAAGTAATATTAAAATCAGGTGTTCCATTATACTTATTAATGTAGTGTCAAATCGTATAAAACCGATGGATACAATGGCATTTCTTCAAGCACCCTAATGACACTCAGAATGACTAGATTCCTTGTCCTCCTTAGTAGTTCTAATGTAACACCTTTCACTTTTATACTTTCCTCACACGAAGCAACTTGGGCAAATAAGCAACCAAGTGATCTCCTAAATGAAACTTATAAAATTCTTCCTTTGAAACGGAAGGAACTGTTGACCCCACCTTTGTAACCTCCCAACCAGCTTCTAGACTATAAATTTACATACTCCTAAGCATTTGCAAACATGTAGCTACAAAAAAATGCTATTCGCATGAGACTATTATAACCTGTTTTGCTTTTTAAGGCTTGCAACATGTGACAAAGACAATAACTCTTTAATAATTAGCTGATATTTGCTGATTCTTAGCAAAATAGCACAAATACTTTAAGTTTGGACTCTCCTGGTTGTTACAAAGCATTAGTCAGAAAAATATACACAGTGGTTCTGGAAATCCCTGTTAACTACTTCACCAAAATTGAAACTAAATAGGAAACTGAAAACAGATGTACACAAAATATTAGGGAAAGTTTCCTAACTAACAGAACTGGCAAGATTAGAAAAGCCTTTCAAACAGAGCACTAGGAACAAAAATTTTAGCCATTTTAAATTAATCTTCATTAGCTGATGAAGAGGATTATACAATGTGCCTACCTGAAATACAGGAAATAAAGCACTTTTCTGCAGTGTTCTAGCTCTCCAGATCTTAAGTAACCCTACAAATCCTACTGCCATGAACTTTATTTTGTCCTTTGATTACAGAGGTGGAAAGGTATAGGATGACCAATGTTCTATTCACCCTTTCCTTTGTTAAGTTATTCTCTGTTAATAAGCTGTAAAAGGAATTGCTTTCAGCTAATATATAAAGTTCTCTGCATTAATAATTTCCTTTGCACATAGTTAGCAACTCTGTCTTGCTTCTACTGAATACTTGATTCAAACCTAGGGATTTTGCATAAATTAGAGCTTTACTATTTGTTGACTTAATTAGATGTTAACTTACAGAAGCAATAAAAGCAGGAATTAACTTTCCTGGATGGGCTCATATTTTTTAAGTTTTTTATTGATATTGATAAATAAATATTTTGTATATCTGGATTAAAAAATTTATGAATGTAAATAATGTCTCCATAGGGTATAGCAAATCTAAGAAATTTGCCTGAGAGCAAATTGAGAGCTCAATAAAACCCTGAGAATTAGCCCCCACACCACTGTATGATATGCATTCTACTTGTTTACAGGCCTTAAAAAACTCACAAAATCCAATTTGCTGTTTATGAAAGAGAGCGAAAGTCCTAAGGCTGTACAAACTATTGGCACTAAAATGATTTTAATGAAAAATACTATTTCTTATAAAACAAACATTGCACACCATTATAAAACACACAGCTTCTGCTTAGCCCTGTAATTGTGCACTTTTGTTTTGCATTAAGTTTGATTTAAATAGAAAAAATGGAAGCATTTACTGTCATTAAGTTGAATTTTAATATTTAAAAGTACATATAACTTTTAAAATTAAAAATATTTTTTACCTGGTACTGGCTGTCTCTCGTTCCATTCACTTGTGATTAAAACCTCTAGGATTTTTATGTGGTGTTCTGTAGTATCAGAGCTGCAAGAGATGGATTAGGCAGTAAGAACTAGGAGAAATATAAAAGTTTACTTTAAATTATTTTAAAAAATTGAAGAATTTACTACAATGCCCTCACATCAGAAATAAGGTCAGAAAATTATTTAATTAATCTTATTTTGTATATAAGTAATTCATATTTACAGTACAAAATACGGTAAAGATGACCCACATACCTTGCTATCTGGAATTTGAAAAGTAGAGGGCTGAAAATTTCAGCCAGAGATCTTGCATTCAAAAGATTTTTACTGGAGGCTTGACAAACTCTGAGGAAATGTTTGAGCAAATACTGGAGCGTGAGCCAATACTGAGGAGGTATATTTGGAGATCTGATCAGTTTCTTCAGCAACTGAGCATATTCCTCTGAGCTCTGCACTTCTGCAAGCAAACAGATAAATGATTCTTGAAAGCAGCACAGGAATATTCAAGTAAAATGAAACTATATGTGACTCCTTTAGAAATACCAATTTTACAGCAAAAAAAAATCTGTCCTTCTTTAGAAACAAAAGATATCTTTCTTCTTTTAAAATAAGAGAAATGCTCAGGGAAGAGTAAAGAACAAGTATTTAAAAGTCAAATGGAAACAGATATGCATTTTGGTAAAAACCACAATGTGTTCAGAGTGTACTGGTAGAAGTCTGTCTTGTGTTCAGCGTCACACATGATTGGGTAATTCTGAGATGCACTAGATAAGTCTCACAGGTGCTGTTCTAACTTTGAAGGTTACCAGTAACAATATCCTGTCCTGAGATATATAACAGAATACTTGGCCCGTGTTCTGGAAGCCTATAAGCTGTACTTGTTTGAAATGACCACTGTAGATGACGAATCTCACATGCATGTATTTCTCACTTCATAATCTGCAACCCCAGTGTAACACAGCACTACATGACCTCTAATACATTTACTTTGTCAGCACTGATAAAAAGTTAAAAATTAGCTTTCTGTATACAGTTAAGTCCTTGATTTTTCCCCCTAGTTCTTCTATAGCATTTCTAGTTACTAAAATGAAGAGAACTGTGTTATCCCTTATATTTTACATTATGTTTGCTGAAACAAGTAACTGAATAATGCAGAATAATGTCTAGATCTGAACTGAAACAGCTTTCGTAGAAAAGGGTAAATTTAGATTAGAAAGAAGTATATTTGTATTCTGAGATGCTGCCAGGTTGTGTAGAATTTTTACTGTTCTGTGGGCAACAGCTGAACCAACAGATATCCAGAATTCTAATAAAAGCCTTTGTGTTTGATATTTGAAATAATTTGCAATCATACCTTGAGATACAGAAATCATGTCACTGTAAACAGCTGCTGGAATGATGGGATTCGGCAGGTCCAGGATATACCTCTTGAGAGCATCTGACAAAGTGTGAACATCGAATGTCTCTAAATCTAATGAAGAGGCATCTAAAGGGAAAGAGCAACATACTTTTTGGACTTCAAAAAGTGGAAAAAATATACAAGCTCATAACAAGACAAAATTGCTAACTTATATCTGCTTCATAGGGAGCAATTCATAAAAATGTAAGACACCAAGAAATATCCTTGAGATGAAGAACACACAGAGTTCAACACCATGCCCAGTCCCTTGGCATCTGATGAGCCAAATGGTTTCCATAACTGTGTGTAGCCTTCTGTCACATACAATTCAGGACTGAACTCAGAGTAATGGTAGCGACTTGTTGCATCTTGGCAATATTATGGAACATCAGAATATTTTTAACAGGTCTCTGTTTCATGTGTAAATATTTTGTGTAAGAAGTAAGTACTAATCAAAGGTTTGGTCAAATGCAGCTTCTCTACAGGGAGCTACTTCTATTATGACTAAAAGTTTGATTAACATCTTGGGGATCCAAGTCTGCAAATATTTATGTAAGTAAGTCGAAACAAATATACACGTGCAGAACTGTGTGCTTGGTGGTTTATGCAGCTGTTGAGATTTATCTTGTAAAACTTGATACCCTTCCAGGATAGTTATGACTTGGGATAAGGTTTGGCAGTGTCACATAAAGCACTACCTGTTAGTGTTGGAGCAAAGAATATCAACAGCAAAAATAAAAATGGGAAAGTACAGAAATCCTTGTTTAGTGAAAGCAAGGTTAGGGCTCATCGTATAACAGGAAACTCTGGCACAGTAAAGTCCTAAGTGTATACAAAAAGATCCATGTTGTGTACAAGAATTTAGAGGCATTAATGCTGATCAACCTTCTATCTAGGAAGTCTCTTGGTAAAATAACTATTGAATCTGTTTGTCTAGTTTAAAAAAAGGGAACAGGGAGGTAGAGGACTCAAATAAATGGTGTGTATACCAATACTGTGAAATAAGGTAGCCAAGAGGGGGTAGCGAGAAACTTAGTGCTCCTCCACTTCCTTTGTTCTCCCCAACAAAGAGCTTGCAGTATGAGCTCAAATCTTCTCAGACACCAAAGAATTTGCATGAGAGAAAAGGCATAATAAACGTCTTAGATTATATAAAACTTACAGTGTGGGAATAATTTCTGCAAGAGCAATTAGGTGTCAGAGAATCCACAAATTCTTAAAGAAATAGCTTTTATTACTTTTGCTGCTTACTGACTGTTTTTTTAATTCATAAGCCAAGATGCAATCATGCATCTTCAGTGTTGACCACTTCTCTGAAGTATGACCCAACTTACTATAATGAATACATGAGTAAGAATATACTTACTCTGCAACTTTCTGGGTGTAATATCACAAACAGACCTGAACTCGTCCATCTGCTGAGCTGACAAGATGTAAATCAGCTTTGATTTTGGAGCTAGATAGTATTGTGTTGATGCTAACAGACAGTTATCCATTTAAAAAATGGAGAGCATTTCAAATCACTAATGCAAGTTCACAACTTTGAGACCAAAGGTAACTTTGCTCTCTGAATTTGCATTTTGCTAATTCAAAGAGAGCAGGCAGAGGAAATGAGATCTGCCTCTATCCCTGTACCTGGATACTTACTGCACCAGCTCTGACCTGAAGATCCTAATCCTATCTTAAACAGAAGTCAGAAAGAGACACTGCTACTAAAGGGAAAAATTCTGTTTCTGTTATTCAAACCTAACTGTATTTTAAGTAGGAATACATGTAAATCATGAGTTTTTAATCTCAAGCAACAGATAAACCTATCAAAAAATTATAGCTCAATTTAGAGACTTAAGAAAGGATTCAGATAAATAAAGAGATGCAATCATATTGGTGCTACCAAAAATCTGGATTTATGTGGACTGAAACACATAAATACAACACTGAAGAGGTTGCTGCTATCATGAGGCTGCTAGCACCACATTTTCTCTCCCTGCTTGTACACATACACTTCTTCACTCCTACCACAATCAGCATAGGACAGGATGCTCTTTTGTTCTGAAAAAACAGACAACTCAAATAATCTCTTATTTTCTTTGTTAATGTTTGCAATTATTAAAAATGAGGAGACTAAATCACTGAGTGAGTTTGCTTTCTTTGTCCCTTTGGCAACAAGGCACATAACCATTTCCATTTTCTACCCCTTGTATTTTTGCACTCTTTTAGGCAAATGAAAGCTCACACCACATATTGCACCCCAGCTTGCCAAGTTGTGGTCAAACTCTCCTCCTACTCTCATTCTGAAACAGTGCTGCCATGCCAGTATATTCTGTCCTGAAGAAGAAATTAAGTAAACCAAAAAAAGAAGAGGAAATATATTTCAGGAAACTTGAACGGGTATGTGGTGTAGTTGCATTTTACTCTCTGAGAACTCAGCCTACAATATTAATTCAATTGTCTCTTTCTCTTCAGTATCATTCTGTAGCAGGTAGATAATGGGCTGCTATTGACATCCCACCTACTGGACAAAAAAAAAAATGCACCAAAGAACTGTATGTAAACAACTGGCCATTTGTTTACAAAATAATAACCTGCAGCCTTTCAGCAGTAATGTATCTTTACCTTGATTCAGAACAAAACATCTAATTTTTCTCAGTACAGCTAGACTGTCAGTCTTTGAACAAGTGAGACATCAAGAGATTAAAATATATACTCTTAGAAAAAAAAGTGCAGTTGAGCCATGAAAAGCGACAACTTGTACAAGTGAAAAATATTTTTCATATCAAGTGTAAAAGTTAGAAAACTTTTTTTATTTATATATGTCTTTTTAACAGTATATTATTAAGAACCAGCACATATGAGTGAGAGTGGTCTGACCACAAAATCTGTCTTGTGCTTTAAGGAAGAGAACTGTACTTACCACTTTCAAAAATTTGTCTTAATTCCACTGTGCTGCTTGAGCCTTGTGCTCCATACAAAGCTGAGTACTCCAGACCTTCAAAACAAAATCGATAGGATGTGTTCAGCGACTGTTGCCCTGATGCAACACATTTCTGTTTTGTTCAAGAAGTACTTACAGTATAAACTAGCAACCTTCTTTCACCTACCACACTACAGAATGTGATTTTTTTTTTTTTTTATGGCTGTAAGACACCTCTTTGTGCACTCAAGCTACTGTGTCTGCAGAAAGAGATGGCCAAAGAAGATCAGAGATGCTAGTAGTCCCACATATTCTGTAGAACTGTCCACTGGCCAACTGTAAAAGGCCAGGACTAGGAAACAGATTCAGAAATATATACATATATATATCTGTGTATATATCAGATAATGTGTCTAATAATTCACCTGAATTGTTAGAAAAGACATTAGTAAAGTGTTTTCACATGAAAGATATTGTTTACAACTTTCCCACAGCAGTGAAAATAGAGAAAACACAAGGAAAGAACCATACACAGGGATGCAGAGCACTAATGATTTAACACTATCAGTGCTTTCTCCTGAAAGCAGCAGCTTCTTACTCATACTTGTGCTAAATACTGGCCCTACACGTTGATATCAGCAAGCTTCTACTCTTTCAGGAAAGGCCTACGCTCTTCTAAAGTGCCAGAGGTGTATGTTAGAACCCATGTCCCCAAGGACAGCAGCTTGATTCTCATCAGAATACCACTTTTGCTCTTGTTTCCCAGCTTAAGGCCACCAAATGAGCAGGACTCACAGAGCTGCTCCTTACCTCACCAGCACTATGAAAGACACATCAGAGGAGGTGCCAGGAAGATAAAAATAGGGCAAAAGAAGTATGACATCGTAAAAGAAAGAGGAAAGCCTCAAAAGGATGGAGAGACATCAGCACAGGAAAGCTGGTGAGGAAAAAAAAATCATAAAAATAAAATGTCTGGCTCACTATACAGCAGCAATAAAGAATTGGCTCCTGAAGAATAAAACCAGTTCTTGAAACCTTTTCATATTTTATTATTTTCTTTTGTCCCCCAGCTTTGGGGCAAAGCATTACTTTTTTCCCTGTGTCATCAACTCAATGTTACACTTGCATTTACATAACCAACTTAAAGTGCTTACTCATTAGAAAAAAGCAAAACAATACCAAACCCTTCTCCCTTACCTTCCAATAATAGTTATATTAATTATTAAATGCCATTTGAGGTAAGCTTTGGTTTTGCTCCTATAGTCCAAATTAGCCTCTAATGAGCAAAAACCAGTGTAACAAACCTTAAGGGAGATTATTTTGGATGTTAAGTAATGTGATGCACTATCAGCTCTAGAAAGAGGACACGCCAGCTCTGGATCCAGTTCTGCAGTCTTGCAGCAATAGAACACTTTGGTAGATTATTCTTCATCTTACCTTTCTTTTCAATTGTCTCTACTATCTTGACAAGAATTGGTGGAGCAACATCAGGAGGTGTGAACTGCTCTGTAAGGTCTGGAAGTGAAAAAGCTGTAAAAAAAAAAAAAGGAAGAAAAATAAGCCAAGCTGCAGACGAATGCAGTTACTTTTATGAAAATCATATGTAATGCAACCAGTTAATTTTCAATCACAGAACAAACATCCCAGTTGTCAGGGATGTATGAGAAAACTCCATACTTAATCAAAAAATGGAATAAAAATTATGACAATTGAATTTTTTATAATATTTTCTTTCAGGAACCTCAGTCCTAGATTCACTCTCCATATTGTCTAGAAAAAGAAAACACAATAAAAAGTTTGCAATCTATGGATGTGCAGAAATACAATGCAAGTAAGGAATGAAAAAGTCTTTCCATCTGAGATATTTACACACCTTGTGCACCAAGTGAAGGAGCTATTAAACACATAACTGTCTGTGAGTGCCTGATCGCCTGGGTAAAACAGACTTAAAAAGGTCTGAAACAGCAGTAGAAACATGTATTTCACACTCACACACAAGCTCAGTAACTCCTGTGCGTTTCAATTTTCAAGCATCATACTATTAACAGTATAGTTTACTTGAAGCAAGAATTTTCTTTTCTACATGGACTAGTTAGGAATAAATAGCAGTATAATTGGAAAGGGACACTTTGCAGATTCAACCAAAACTGCACACAGGTTTTATACAAAGCCAGTTTTCATGCAATCTGGTTTCTTAATGGAGAGAACATAATCTTAAAGGTATGTTCTGGCTCTGTGAGGAAAGATCTATCTCTAAATACACAATTTTTGCCAAAAAGAATAATTCAAAAGTTTTAGAGTGATCTTGTTTAACACTTGGAAACAAAAATGTTTACATAAAGACATTAAACTACTGCCAGAACCATCTGGCATAATTTGATGGATTATGATTGATAAACAAAAATTAATCATTGAAGCCAAAATTGCCATTTTCCTAAGCAATAGTAATCTCTGCTCAATTGAACTCACCATGGACAGAGAACAATATTTGAACACACATACACAAAGGTGCCTGTATGGATATGTATAAATACATATATGCACACCCTCCGCCCCTATTTTCAGAAGACTGAAACAAAATTATGATGATAACTACGTAGAAGGAGAAAAAAAAACCCACAGAAAATTATGAACTGAGAAAGAATATATATACACTGAGAAAGAGAGAGCAGACAGTTTTGGCTGTAATTCACCCTATTTTGAATTACTTAACTTCATAAAAATGCAAACAATTTTGCTGTGGTTTAACCCCAGCCAGCAACCAAGTCCCACAGAACTGCTCAGGCACTCTCCTCTGGTGGGACAGGAGTGAGAGTCAGAAGGGTAAAAGTGAGAAAATTAGTGGACTGAGGTTTAGATAGTTTAATAGGGAAAGCAAAAGCCACATATAAGAGCAAAGCAAATCAAGGTATTAATTCAGTACTTCCCATGGTCACACAGATGTTCAGTCATCTCCAGGAGAGCAGGGTTTCATCACTGGGTAATGGTGACTTGGGAAGGCAAACACCATCACTTTGTGCATCTCTCACTTTCTTATTCTTCCCCCAGATTTACTGCTGAGCACATTGCTCTGTGGTATGGAATGTGACTGTGTCAGTTGTGGTCAGCTGTCCTGGCTGTGTCCCCTCTCAACTTCTTGTGCACTCCCTGTCTCCTCACTTATGAGGTGTGGTCTGAAGCAGAAAAGGTCTTTACACTGTATAAACCCCACTCAGCAATAATTAAAACATGCCTGTGCTATTAGCACTGTTTTCTGCATGAATCTGAAATGCAGCCCAATGATAGCTACTATTAAGAAAATTACTTCTACCCCAGTCAAAACCAGCACAAATATAAAAAACCAGTAGGACAGCAAGGAAGGGACAGAAGTTTGGAAGTATAGAGAGATGAGGAGTGAAATGAAAGACAATAGTAGTAATGGAAATGAAGCATACCGGCAAAAAGAAGGAAAATTATGGTACCATAATGATGGAAATACTTTCCTAACCCATTCATAACTGAGGGTATTAGAAAAACATTGTTAGTTGTAACAGATTAACTTAGGAGGCCTGGAAGATAACCATTCAGGAGTTTCAAAAGAGTTGCCTGTGCAGATCTCTGCCCTGCTGATGCTTTTTAATGACTTGAGGAAAATAAGAACAATTCCCACAGATCCAAAGAGCTCTAATACCTGATCCATACTCTGCAAGGACAAGTAACATGCCTACAGGCTAGTGTCATTATAAGTCCTGGACAAAAAAAAGAAAAGCCTAAAACTAGGCTCATATAATGCAACAAAAGACAGCAGACAGCACTGTAATTAAGGATCATCTGAACAGCTTTTTAGAAGACAGGTTCTTTCCTTAGTGGCACCTTTGTGAGCTGAAAAAGGCCAATGAGTAAACATAATAAACACCAAAATTCTGCCAGACAGTTGACTTAGTATAACACTTCGATTAAAAGCTAAATTCAATGCAAGCATGTTATATATGCAGAACAAGCTACTCAGGGAGCAAATGGACTTTTCAGCTCTTTGCATCTTCAAATCACTTTCACATTCCATTTGGAACATCTCTTTTATATCTGCTCATCAACACAAGATGGGCTCAAATTGAAAATGCTGCACTCTAAGTAGCCTCTGCTGAGGCACACTGAAACACAGACCAACAGATTTGTAATATTCAAATAGTTCTTTTCAACCCCAAAGTATGTATCTATCTTATGATATGGACAAATCTATTGAAATAATAAACAAAAGATTAGAGTAATATCAAAGGGTATGCTATGAAAATTCTCAGATTGTGAGATACTAATAGACTCAAGAGAATGTTAAGGGTTTAAAATGGATCCCTTACATGGTAGCTGGGGAAGAATAGGTTTTAAGAACAGAGTTTACATATTTTTACCTATGAAAGTAACTTTCTGGTCCCTGAGGGAGCTAGTTACATTTAATTCCTCCCTCTTTCATAACATCAACAAAATTGCATCATCTCTGAACAAAGATTCTCATTTCCTAATTCCAGATGGAGGCAGCATGCAGCCACAGTCAGCAGCCTAAACTGAAACAGAGGAAAGAAACAAAGAAGGATAAATAGAGACAGAGGATGGAAGTTAAAACTGACAGAGAGTTGAACCTTATCAAGTGACAGCTTGGCAGTTCAGGGATGGCACGTCTAGGCTACTGAGCAGCACAGTGCTTTCTTCCATTAACCAAATTGTGCCTTGAAATGATGGCAAGACATCAAGAAATACCTTGATATCAACAAGGTGTATTTAGAAAAATAATTCTAATTTTCACTGATGTAGATTGTCTACACAAGGGATGGAGCCCAAGGAAAGCAAAGAGGAGACCCCAGTGTCAGGGGAAGAAGCCCCTTGCAAGGTGAAGACAAGACAATACAGAAAACAGTTTGTCTCTGTAGACTTTTCCTAAATTACCTAAGCAGAGAGAGCCTCTTCCTGCAGTCTTTTTGGTGCTCCATGCTGTTCATCTCAACTTTAAGCAGAATTTTAGCTTAAAAAGGTTTGTATCATAATCTGTCATGAATACCTTTGTTGTAGAGTATTCATCAACCAGTAATATTCTTATTGAAAGCCTTTTGGAAGCTATGCATTTCCCTTTACATTAATACAAAATCTGTAATATATCTACAAAACGTGTATGCAAACAAAATGCGACATTGCTTAAAATGATGAGTTTCCAAAACTTCTCTGCTAACCTAAAATATGCATTTTAGGAGTTCAGAGGATTTCTGATGCCTCTTCCTCTCTTTATCCCATTCCTTTCCAAAACTGGAAACTTATATAACCAAAGAAACTGCTGAACTTTTAGATATGAAGTTCATATAAGACTTCAAGTGAACGACAATCCCTTGCATAAATACATAAATACTTATGTATTTGACTGAAAACTCGCGATATCAATCTCTTTTTTAAGTTCTACAGCAAAAAGACACAAACAACAGAGACACACACAATGGCAAGTCCAAAACCTGCAGTTATCAGCAACTCCAAAGTTACAGAAGAAAACATCTAAGTCACACAGTTACAATGCTCAGCAATGTAGAAGAAAAACATTCACTTCATCAGCGTGTTGAAGACAGCATGAACAAATTAAAATCATTTAACCTCCCACCTGTTCTAGGATTTCCTACTCACTGTGTCACCTTCAATATAATTAACGCATAACATCCTACTGACTTTTGCTTCAAATTTCCCAACTTTTGCACAAAAAAGAAAATTAGGTTCGTTTAAGAGTAAAAGAATTCACAAGACACATGTAGTCAGAAAAAAAAAAAAAAAAAACCAAAAAAAAACTTAACAGTACTCAAAGAACTGAAGCCACTTTATTACATTTATAGAAGACAGCCCAATTTGGGAACAGTGTGCTTCAGTTTCAAAATGCTGAGAGGAAATCTCAGCAGCTAAACGGAAGAAAACTGCACGTAATTTCTGGAAAAATATTTTTTTTTTTTTACTCCAAGAGCCAGAATAGAAGTTATGATTAAAGAAGTCCTGATTCTACATTATGTGTACCAAGAGAAAACCCAGCATGCATGTTAAGATTTGCAGAGGCAAAGGAAGACTTTTTAGATACGTCAGTTATAGTAAAGGACAACTGAAAAAAACCTTACATGCAACCTGCATTTATTACCTGATTTCAAAGTATTCTTTTTCTTTGAAGAATGCTGTAGGGCAGCAAAGATGTTTGAAGAACCAAATCCACTCTAAAGGATTTGAGCAACTTTGTAGATGCCTTTGCTAAAATCCTGTATCAGTGTTTCATTAAAAGCAATATTTTTCCCCAAATGCCTCTGTTTTGTTCCTTTTTTTTTTTTTTTTTCCTTAATCCCAGGGTGTCAAAATATAATGGTTCTCAAAACTGTCTTCTTTCTAGGTCTAGTAGTGGGTCTCCAGATAGTAAGGAAGCTTCTGGTGACACTTGATAAAAGCTGGGTTTTCCACTAGCTCTATTTCTATATTGCCACAGTGAGAATCAATGAGATGAACCACAAGCCAAGGGTTCCCTCCAATCTGCAAACTCTTCCTTCTCCCTGTTACACACAGGACTGAACAGCTCTAAGGCAATGGCAGTGTGTGGGAGATGAGAGCATTCCTTACATTCAAGGGTTGCCAGCACAGCTACAAAGTGCAAGATGAAACCAGCACACAGCTGCACCTTTTGGAAGGGTTCTCAGGAAAAAGATATAGAGTTAGTACCTGGCAATGACAAGTGGAAATTTAAAGCTGCAATTTGGCTTCAGATGATTCTGAGACATATCTTTCATTACTGCTAGAAGAAGAATGAAATTTAAAAACATATATAATAAAACCCCTTAAAATGTACAGTATACGGCATGAAAGGAAGTTTAATTTCTACATATTTACAGGAACTATATACTAACTCTACTTGAATTTATTTTTGAGTTAAGATTACTCCATGAATTTTCTTATTTTTCCAGAAATGGCATTAAAGTTTGTGCATGCATTTTGCGCTTTTTGATGATAACACAGCTCTATATAAAAGTCTACTATTTCACAGCTCAGGTCTTAAGATGATCATAATACTTATGGTACATGGAGATAGATATACTCTTTATGCATACAACTGTGTCCACTCACATAATGATTTTCTGTATCTTTACACAGGTCCCTTGTTTGGAAGTCATACAATAACTCCAGACATGAAAGGCTTTACCAGTACTTAAATCAGCTCTATTAAACATAAACATATTAATTAATGCAGAAGAAGAAATGCAAACGTAAAGATAATGGTCAAGCAAGTTGTGATAATGCGCCAACAAGATTAGCCAACAAACTGTAAAGAAATGGCTTTGTATGTAAAGAATGTAAAGATGGCTGCACAAGCACCTAAAATACTTATGCCAGTGGCACCTTCAGTATAATGCATTATGAGAGGTGGACAATGGGGAGTTTCCTACATAGTTCAACACCCATGTTTGCTATTGAAAATTCTGGGAAACACAGGAGCTTACTTTCTTGATTGAAATACTAGTATTTCAGCAGTTATGTACTCTACTAGATATGGGAAATGGAATTCAAACAATGTGCCACTATTGTCATCCATCTTCCTTGAAACAGAATCCGGATTTCAATAAGGAACCATAATGTCTGAATTCAACAGCTTATCAGTATACAATGTTGAATTCCAGTGAAGATGCATTAGAAATTAGGGCAGATTGGCAGTTCTGCAGGGCCTTTCAGGCAGTGGCATGTATTGAGCTGTCCCATGTACTCCTCCAGGGTGCTGGCTGCTAGTGACTCCCACATCAGAGACAGCAGAGCTTGAGGAGATTGGGCTGGGAACACACCAAAAACCATGCCTGTGGAAACACAAGTTCAGACCCTGGAAAAGTGCAAAGCACTAGGAGGTACATCACCACACAGATGATGGCACAACCTGAAGCTTCTCCTGGCCCTGTGGTGGCAGCTGGTACAGATGCTGAGCCTCAGCTATCACACCCCTCTCAGCACCTGTGTAATCAGCTGTAGAAGAAAAGGCCACATGAGCCTCACAATACATCTGAGTGAAAGGAGCCTTACTGACAAAAAACTCTCAACTCATAGTGAAAGGGAATTCTGTGATCCACTAAATGTTTCTCATCAATCTAAAAAAGTAGTGAGTTCCTGCAAAATGTTTCAGTACAAGAGTATGAAAGGCTAAAAAAACCCCCTAAACTCTAACTCTGGAGATATTTTCCATAGAGGTCTGTTCTTTGGGTTCAGTGTCAGACCAACACAAAAGATAAGCCTAGTATTAATTAAATAACAAAGAGCAAATCACCCTGAGATTTGAAGAGCTCAACCTTGCCTTGACATTTGCATTTTCAGATAACCTAATTGTATTTACCAAAAGAACAATGTTCAGAACTGCCCAACTGCCATTAGGAAAAGGTTTTCACTGGGCAAAGATGAAAGACAAAAAGGGGAGAATGAAGAGAAGGTGTTACTCTGTGTCTCAAATAAATCAAAGACTGCAACACATAGCAAATTCAGCTGCAACTGTTGGTAGAGAATACCTCCTCCTAGCCCCTACTGAGATGATTTAATTTGGCTATAGTTAAATGCTACTAGAGGTTGAAAGCACCATTTAAAGTGTCAGGAGGAAGAACTGTTCAGGGCTCAACCTCTTTCTCCAGTACTGGTTTCACTAGAAAGATTTTAAAACACAACACCATTAATGGAAAAATAGGAAAGAGACTTAAGCGTCCATGAATTTGACACAACATTACAACTGTCTTGACAAGTCTGCCAGCTATTACTCGTCTCTTACTTTTGTGAGATATCATCAGTCAGGCAGGGTGCAGACTCAGAATATCACAGAAGTCTTGGCAGTAGAGAAGACTAAATTCAGGAGAACTGAAGACAGGTGAAGAGTATTGCAGCACTAGAAAAAGAAATGGTCATGCCTACCGACATTATGAGCCTTTGGGCTCAGAAGAAGTCAATTTATTATGGAGGCAAAAAATGTCTGAGACTCAGGATTTATTGTGATATGAATGACCCCAGAGCTATGAAAAGAAATATAGAAAATTATGCCTGCTGGTGACTTTAAATTACTAGGGTACAACTGCAAAGCAGAATGAAAATACTACCATTTTATAAACCTTGAATATTATGTACCCAAGACAGTCTACTTCTTCCACTGGCTAACAGGTGTTGGGTATGAACTGGAGGACAAAGTGGTAAATTGATTTACATGTTTCCTGTTAACAGAACACTGAACTGGCCAGGAAATTCAGATCTGTACTAAGAAAACAGTTTATTACATCTGCTGTCAGTCCTCTTTTTACTCTGTCTTCAACGATGGAACACCTGAATAAAGCCTTTCAAGGGCATTAATGGCAACATTTAACCCTCATGGCAAAAAACAGTATTCTGGCAATACACTTTCAGACTTCAAATATCTTTGTAAAGCATTCATAGTTCTGCTGTGATCCTACATCAGTAACACTGAGTGACAACAACTTATCCAAGCAGGTTATTCCAAAAGAGTGACAACAGCAGTTCACATAAGCATCATCTACTGACTCGTCAGTCCCAGTTAATGCCCAAAACAAAGCAGACATCTCCAGATTCCTCTGTGTAAGGTGGGTACTAACAACATAGCTTATACAGTTGAAAAAGGGACCTCAAACTGACTTTTATAGAAAAATGTACAAAACTTGTCATAATGCTGTGACACTTAACAGAATAAGGCAGTCATTTACTCAGAAGGTCAAACACACCTATATTAAGACTAGGTAGGACTATTTATAGTCCTAAATCTAAAAGGGTCAAAATAAAAACTGAATGTTACTTCATTTCATCCTAATTACACATAGTATGTCAAAAAGACAAAGTTACCTGCATAAATCAATGTTGTAACTGAGACCTGCTTTGCCTAGATGCTTCCCAGGGTTATCAGCACACATGCAAGCAATGCTCTGGTTAATAAAGCATCATGTGCATGGGGACTATGCGAGGAATTTTGGAGGCCAGGAGAACTAATTCCTCTCTTCAACCCAGTTTATGAAGCTGTGCCAGCTGCACTCTCAGGGCTAAAAAGAACAAGGGGCAACTATGTGAAAAGGGGTGAAACAAGCCCTGGTAAATACAGATTAGTACAAGAAAATAATTCGTAAAGAATAGATGGCAGGACTAGGCAGAAAAAAGCTCTGGTTAGATATTGAAAGACTTACTCAATAAGATACCAATCCTCTGAAAGAAATCCAGGATCTTTTTACCCTTCTCTGTCATAAAAATGAATACTTGTCCTAGAGCTGCTGCAATAATCAGCTAAGAATTCCTCTAAGACAAAGCAAAATGAAAGTAGGGAAAGAAAGAACAAAGTGATTGGGTCCGGCTTGAAGAAAGTTTAGTTGCAGAGATAAGCAGAAAAACAAAACCACAAAGCAACGTAGGATAGAGAACTATATTCCTTTATAACAGTTTAATGCTTTCAATAGTGGCTGATAATCATGTTTCACACTTATTAATTTAATATTTCATAAAGCCCTGTTTCTATCATCAGTTGAAAGGGAAGTGATAATGTCTGTACTGGGAAGAAACTCTGTACATAATATTTTATCAGATTAAACCTCAATAACTTTATGAATTATGACCTGTCAGACATTTTTCTCATCTGCTACAGAACACACTTCTTAGAAATAGAAGCTATAATTAAGACAACAGATGTTCTTTGTTGGCTTCATCTGAAGCATGGATAATTTTTTAAAAGCAGCCTACAGTTAAGACAGTATTCTGCTTCCCTCTATGGGTGAGCTTTTGCAATACCCTTTTTCCAAACAGAATTGAATTTAATGGTTGCAGCTATTTACAACTATTATTAGAATGATTAGAAAACATGAGCATTACTGTTCTGAGGAAAAAAAAAAATTATTAACTAAGTAAAATGTGCTGGCATGAAATACACTGCATAATGCCATACATAATGCACACATAGTTTTGCAAAAGAAACTCCCTCCCGCAAAAAGCAAGGAAGAGGTGGGAAAACCACCTGCTTATTCAACTCTCTTTTCAAGGATCTGTGAGACAAACAGAAAGAAAAAAGTAAGAAATAAGCAAGAACATACTAAAATATTCCTTTCTGCTTCTGCATAGAGGGGACACTCAAAAAGGCTGAGGAGGATAGAGTGTGGGTCAGGATAGACATTGCTGGAGCTGAAAAACAAGCGGGCTAGCACTGGGACTTTGACACTGGCTTCCAGAAGAGGCACATCTCCCCTTCCTCAAGTGGTTTGGAGCACTGGCACAGCTTGAGGCTTCTCAAGCTTTTATCAGGCATGGAAGACTGGCAAATAATTCTTTCTTACCCTTCACTCTGAGGGATCAACCTAAGCCCTGTGTGACATGCAGAAGCACAGCAGTAGTAGTGTTCTCACATTCCCTACGAGCATCACTTTAAATGGAAGGACAGGTTAATGTCTCTAAATAGAACAAGCCAGCATGGATTTCAGTGCATGATTCCAATGACAGAGAAAAAAAATAATTTAATAAGCCAACACCTGTTTTTCATGTCTTGTTGACATCTGCAGGTTCCCTGCCAGCAGTTTTCAGTCAGAGAGATACCAGCAGATGAGAGTTAAGCTGTGATGCAGGTACCAAATTAGTGCATCACCACATGCAAGGAGATGATCACAGAAAGGAAGAAACAGGACAGGGTCAACCAAGTAGTTGAGCCTATAAAGTGCAGAACTGCCTTTTTCATGAAGTGAGCCTTGTTGCATTCCCTCCTCTTCCTTCAGGATTGCTGTTCCAGGACTGGAAAAGAACTGAGATCTGCAAGAATTTGAGTAACTCAGCCTGCTCAGTTCTCCTCAGAGACACTAAATGACAATTTCAGATTCTGGCAGTGGTTTGACATGAAACCATACATACTATCCAGAAGGGAAATATATACCACTGAATGTTCAAGTGTAGTATGGATAGTGCTGGCATGAGGACAAACAGCACATTCCACTGGCAGCTGCATCTTGTGACTTACTTATCAAGTTCCCGGTGCTTCAATGTTATTATTGCCATTAAACATCCAGATTTTAGTGGTGGTACATAGAAGTCCTTATTAGACAAAATTTTAATAGTTCTCAAAACAAAACCTCCCTCACTGGCATTATGATTAACTAAGCATTCCCTTAGAACTGTTGCCAGTTGCCTTCCCACAGACTACCTCATCATTCCCAAGGATATTTATGCCATGATTTCTATTAACTTCTGCACTCTAGACTTTTTTTTTAACAAAGCAAGAGTGAAAATCCACTAAAAATATAATTTATTGTAAAGTGACTAGATGTATGCAAATAGATATCACATGGTACTTTTGCTATGGTCACTCTATAAGGAATGAGCAGCCAAGCTCCCTCTGATGCCTGCCATACTACAGAGACACATAAACAAAACTATATGGTAAGAGCATCAAGACCACCACCAAGGTCAAGTACTCAAAATTTAAGACCGCAAAGAACAATGGCTGCATATGCAATTTCAGTTTGTGCTTTTGTCTCTTTTCATACGACATAGAATTTTTCCCATGAAATTACACTGCCCATTTCAGTGCACCAAGACCAGAGCTCTCAAGGGATAAAACTTGGCCGAAGAACTGAGTACTTTAGTACCTGAAATGTTACCTAGACTGTACAAGGACACATGGTCATGCAGTAGGCTTATATTCTCCTGTTTATTTTGCTCTTCAAACATGAATTTTCAATCATCTCATCTCAGAATGGCTTCCTATGTAAAAGTACTTTGGTCCACAATTTGTTCTTGAGTTCTTCCTAGCAAGTTGGAGAGGAAATACATACTGGGTTTTTCCTGGAAACATTTGACACATAGGAAAGGGGTAGTTGCCTATCTTTTAAGGGAAGGAATACTAAGGTCCATCTCAAGAGGCACTTGAAAATTTTGGTTCTGGCCAACCAGTGGAAAGTCATTGTGAGATTATTTCAATGACCTCTATCAGATAAAACTTCAGATAGAGCAAGTTCATTTAAAAAGTAGTAACATGTAAATGACAGTCTGGTGCTATCCTACAAAGATTACTAACCTCAATTTCCTTTCCACATATCAATGGTGACAGTTAGAAACAGAGTTCCAGCAGCATCTGCTCTTTGTAACCAAGACAGGTTACGAAGGTGGATGAACCTTCACTGTGAGATACCATGGTCGCTGCAACACTGTTGAGAATGACCTGTCCTATCTCTAAAGGATCCTTGTTCCTTATTGTTGCGTCCTTTTTTCCAGTAACATAAAGTTTCTTATGCAGGGCAAACACTGGTTTGTGATAGTATCTCTGCTTGAGAAGAGCAGAATTTAAAGCATTCCCTTTTTATTCAATAATCATAATACACAAAAATTCAGGGCAGTATGTTGTTTTGCTCTGAAAGAATGCTTTGTTTTGTTACCTTTTTGCTGTGAAGAAACTAATGGGAGAAGAATGCCAACAAATCCCTGTCAAACTATCCACAGACAAGAAATCTAGAAGAAAAAAATAGGCTCTTCACAGCTGCAAGAAAAAGATAATGCGTATTACTATGCTTGAGAAGTCAAGTTGTTTAGATGTGGAAGATTTACATAAAAGAACTGGCAGAAGCTGCTGACAGATAAAAGTCAACACGGCTCCTTCATCTTTTGGGAATTATGGGAAACATTTGTAAGTACACAGAAAGTTAAAAATAATGAGTGTACAGCAGTCACCCAGAAAAAAAAATGCAAACAATGGCAACAGCTCTCCAGCACCATGACTTTTATTCAAAAATTGAATGTGTTTCAAATCAAATCAAACATGTTTCCTCCTCCTCTAAAAAAAAAAAAAAAAAAAAAAAAAAAAAAAAAAAGAAAAACTTAGAGCCGTAGCAGTAGCAACAGAAAACTGCATTGTTGAAAGACAGTCT
>NW_024502125.1:3406230-3579235 GCF_017590055.1 Onychostruthus taczanowskii | reverse complement strand
GGGGGGGGAGGGCGGGGAGGGGGTGTGGAACAGACGGCTCTTGTTAGGCTCCTGATAGAGGAAATTGGCAGATGACTTTTTGATAGAAGGAGCTGGATTTCCTTTTCTAGAAATAGAATGAACTCCTATTAGCATTGATAGATCTTCTCATGGAAAGACCCATCATAATTAGTTATCATCATTTATCATCATCAGAATTTCACCAACAGGTCCTAATCACTCCTTTCCTCAATTACTCACAGAAAAACAGATGCATGTTAAAAGTGTTGAATGCAGGAGACCACTTTATGCCTGGTAGAAGATATAGAGTGCCTGTGGTATATTTAGACAATTAATTTTACTTTTCATCGTACTTATAATAAGAAAAAAAATTGTGCTTATTTTGCTTTTTAAATCACAGCAGTGTAAAGGCATAGTTTTTGAAAGAAATTGAAGAACTACTCTTAAGGGTGTAGAAACTCTGGGGGAAAATCGCTTATATATTCCCTTAATTTGTATTTTCCTTCTCTTCCTCCACATCTCCCATATTCCAAAATCTTTTTTGACACAGGATATAGTTCTCATCATATATTTATTACATGAGATTATCTGCTCTTTCTTCAATCTATTTCATCTGTATCCAGCTGGCAAGAGATGTTGAAGAGGTGCGGATGAGGGCTGCATGGCTCCTGGGCCAGGACACTTCTGTACCAGCATTACCTAAGGCAAATCAGAGTTGGCACACCAGATGTGACACCCAGTAATGCCATTTTCTCTTTCTGTTATCTCACTTTCTGAGACTATAACACAAAGATGACATTCCTCATTGCTAAGGAAAACCAGACTCCCTGAACTACTGGAGTTGAAGGGGACTTCTGGGTCATCTTGTCCAAAGTCCTGGATTGGATCCCAACTTCTCAATGCTTTAATCGAACAAACAGGAGAGAGAAAGAAAGGAAAAAAAAAAAAAACCTCACAAAAAAACAAACCACACAAAAAAACCCCCCACCAACTTTATTGCGGTGACAGATCTGTTTGTTAAACATTATTTAAAATTATGAAAGAGAAGATATTTATCCATCCCTCCTATCTCATGTAACTTCTTTTATTCTTTATCCTCTGTACAGTGGAGACAGCTGTGTGTAAAAGTCAGCTGGGCAAAGGAAACAGGGTCAGCTCCATAGATTATTCCTCTTACCTTAAATCCTCACTCATCCCTTCAGTCACAGGGGCACACGGAAGGCAATAAAATGAGTAAGGAGCAAAAGAAGCAAAGTTCATAGATAGGTTTATATATGTTTTCATGGCCAATAAGAACTTCCCCATTAATGAGCAAGTTAATGATCACATTATCTTTAGATTGTGGTGCCTAACTGCCTACTGGACTAAACAGTGAGTTCTAAAAGTAGTTTACAAAGTACTAAATGTGTCTATTCTGAAAATCAGTGAGTAAAACCTTTTTTAAATTAAGAGACATGGATGTCAACAATCTCTCTTCTCACCCTTCATGTCATACTGCCAGTTTGCAGAAGGCTTAGTTACATCAGGTACTTTGACCTCCAGCTCTTTTACTAAGGATTTTATACCAGATGGTTAGATAATATGCTTTACATGCCCTGCCTCATGTATTCCTCTTCATTTTAGCAGCTTATTATGAACTTGCAGTTGTTTTATTCCTTTTATGTACTCTTTGTATTCTTTTTATGCATATATTTTCTTGGATTATCAATTTATGTCATTCATTGCCAGTATTTTTATTTTCAACAAAATTGTTTTGATCCTTCAGATAAATGTGTACACAGAGATTTCCTGCTACATAGCACAAACTAGGAAAAGCAAATGGACATACTTTATTTCAAAGAGTAATAAAGAAGGACAATTCAGAGATCATTGCCTGACTGCCTTTACATTCTGATGTGCTTGAATCTTGTCTGATTAGTGAAAACAAGATTAAATATTCTTCAAAATTGAAACAAGATGGAAGTTTGTATGTATGGTGTCACCACCTCATCTTACTCTATAGAGGAAAATTATGTCAGAAATTATTTGGATGCAATAACATTTAATGCCCATGTGTTTGTTCTAATGAATTCATTTTTTCCTTTGCACTCAGTTGTAGCAGTGATATTGTGTTAGAGTGCAAAGTCTGTATTTTAATTTAATTTTCTGCAGGCTTTTTTGTTTCGCTCATTTATCTTTCCTTATCCCTTGAAACTATCTATAGTAATTCAGTTCACTGCAGCTGGACCTTTTGACAGACCCAGAAATAATCAATCCCAGGCACTGCTGATTCCAAAGTCAGCTAACAACTAACTCATGATTCTTACCATTTTATGCTTTTTAGGTTAATGGAGACTTTTGGACAGCATTTCTTTTTCCTTTGTCTTGTCAAGGAATTCATCCATTCTCTTTCCCTTCTACTGAATCACAGTTTGAGTAGTGGTACAAAATCAAATCACACAGAGATATAACAAAATAAAATTTTGGGTTGTTATTTCCAGTCCTAGTTAATGTGTCTCAAAATATTTCCTTCCATAGTACAGTAGTGTCACTGAATATGTCAATATGGAAAATGTGTTATTTAAAACCTTTTAAAATATGAGGAAAAACTCATGTAAATACAATATCCATTATCCTTAAGTTTATGCAAATGGACAAATGCTTCTTGTTTACAGTTAAGTTAGGATACTTAATGTGATTTGAATAATTATTTTTTTTCTGCTGAAGACAGTGTTCATGAAGATTTCCTGACAAGTGGCAACCGTTTCTTAACGTAGAGGGCAACCCCTCTGCCCCTCCTGCCCTTTCTGTGCCTTCTGACCAGCCTGCAGCCATGGATAGCCACACTCCTGTCATAGGATTCATCCCACCAACTCTCAGGAATGGTAACTGTCTTCAAGGTGTACTTCCAAATTAAAATAGCAAAAGAAACTTTCATACATTAAGTGCAAACAAAATGATTTTTTTTCTGATTTTGACCATTCAAAATTCCTATGAAATCAATTGTATATTTTTTGGCCTGATAATTGCTACCAATTATCAAGCAAAGAATGAAATAAAGCCAGACAATATTTTTTGTCTTTGATCTGATACTTGTGGACATCATTCTCTGCTCTGCGTTTCTCCAATGCTTCCTCTGTGTTTCAACAAGGATAAATTGTCTTCATGTTCAAGGGCCCTCTTGGACAATCACAACCGTATTTCCACTCTGTGTTAAGAAGCTAACTTCTGTCACCAAAGGGCTGTATTGTCTTCCAAGTCTTTAAATGTTTTATTCCTTCCTTTTTATTTCCTTGTACTTGATAGGAATTCACTAAACATACTGCAGAAATACCAAGTCACTGCCATACAGATTCCTTCTTCCATCTTTAACCCCTTCACCTGGCTCTATCCATCCAGTTTTGACATGTGTTTATCTGTAGGCCACCTGGAATAGTTCCTGTCTTTTTTTCTTTGCTTGGGCAATACAGAAGAGAATAAAGTGCAAATCCCTGTAGGGGACCCCATGTACAATTTGTAAAGTCAAAATGAAAGGAACTGTAACTGTATGTCAGCAGCCTGCACTTACTTTGTGGAGTATTTGAAGGCTCAGATACACTGCTTAATGACCCTGCTATGTCTATAAATTTTCTCTAGTTTTCTTAAGGATTTTCTCTGGTGCATTAGAAAGAAATGTGCATGGATTGACAACAACTAACTGTTCATAATAATTTTTTTTTTTTTGCTTGTTGAGCACTGTAAACAATTACTGTTAACCTCATGAAGGTTAAAGTTTTGTGACCAAACAATTTGAAAAGGCTACCTGCTTAACTGTCAGATTTTGCAGCCAGGGAAACAAATTATATTCTAGTCCACATCCTCTTGTAAAATAGATGTCATTTAGGAGAAGCCCTTAAAAAGAGATTTCTTAATTGGAAAACATCATTTTCAGTCACAAGTGGCTGAGCTGAAGTGTGTCCTCAGAATACCAATATGAGCTGAAGCTATTAAAATGTCATGGTTAACCTTTTTTTAAAACCTAATTTAATTAGAGAAATAATAATTAGAGTATTCTTGACAGTTAGAAACACCTGCCTCAAATGAGCAACATGTAAACTCTCACTTTCAATGGCAACACTCTACTGGAAAAGCATCATATGAACAATGAGATTGAGTTAGATAATACTGTGATTAACTACTGGTTTTGCTATTGGAAGAATTTGCTGGACCATGCTGGAGGGCAGGCATAATTTACTTCCTGATCACACCTAGTAAAATGTTCTTGTACATATCAGCAGCTCTTATGCATAATATAAAATAAAAAATCAGACTAATCAATGTTCCTACACAGTGTAAGTTTCCTTGCTTTTTCTCAAATCATAAGAGCAGAGACCTCACGAACTGAAGGAAAGCAGCAGCATGGCACCCTACAGGGTATTTTTTCATTAAACCTGCATGAGTTAGAACCTTGCTCTACCTAGCACTTTGCAGGTATACTTTCACTCAGACAAAAATAATTACATCTCATATCAGACATGGAGACAAGTTTCCGTTTAGTGCAGGGGCTGCTGGAATAAAAGCAGTCCTATTAAATGGAACTGGATTACCTGAGGCAAACTGTGGCCCTACATAAAACGATGTTGGCATCCTAACATGAGAGATATGTGGAGGTCAGCTGATAAAATATCTTGGAAAGCTTGTTTGATGGCTTATACTTGGAAATTAATATCCAAAATAATCTCACACCAGCTGTGGGACTGGAGAATCACTGTTCTTCAAAAAACAGAGTCTTGCAACAGAATCCTTAGAACCAACAATTTTAGGAAGACACTTTAATACTTAGGAAAACAATTATGTTTAAGGCCCAGTGGGATCACCAAATTCAGTGAGCATGGGATTGTGCAGGCTACAGTAGCGGTTAATTTACTTGAAAAGTAAATTTAAAAAAACCTTCATGTTCTTTTAATTAGATTGATGCTGCATTTTGGAATTCTCCTGACTGGATGTCATGCATCTAATCATGGTGCCCTTTTCAGTAACGGCTCCCCACATTCCCTAACAGAGGACCAGGCCTTTATTTTGTTCTTGATTCTCATGGGAAAATAAATGTCACTCAACCTTTTTTCCCCACAACCCCCATTTTCCAGTTCAAATGTTTAATGGGATTTCACCAGAGGGGAATCACTGGAAGAACCAGCAAATTTACATTGCAGAGATTTGGATCCTGGTCTAAACCCTATGAAAACATCCACCCCAGCTCTGCTGTGGAGGACAGTGTCATTTATGAAACAAGGAAGGGCATAGGCTGGGTTGGACTAATCTAAGTATGGCAGAGCTAAGAGTTTCTCTCAACCTCTGTGTCACTGACCTCCCTTCATACAACACAGCTGGTACAGGAATTTCTTCATGGTATTTCTGTGTACTGTAAAATCTCATTGGCATTGCCTATTGCCTGTTCTTGTCAACCGCCTCCTTCCTATTCTTTCTCACTTCAGCAGATTCCGACAACTAAAAAATGCTGGAGTCAGATGAGTTAAAAAATAAAATGCAATGAGATTTTTATATCTCTGCACAGAGATATGTACTGTGATTTTTGTCTTCGGGTAGAGAAAATTAATAAAAGGACTAATGGAAAAGATATGCTAATCTACAGCTTTGAGAGTGCACTCAGCCTTCCCTGAAGTTGAGATTTCAAGGAATAAATGACTCAAATCAGGCTATGGAGACAGGTCAGGAAATCATAGCTCTTTTAAGGCATGATTGCATACTCACCTCTGTAACAATTGCTACAGATTGTGACTGATTTTTCAGCTATCTTTATACTGATTTATAAATGTTATATGAAAGAAATTGGAGTAAAAGTGGCTTTTAATTCTAGCCTCCTGTTACATAGCAAAACAACATACTCAGGACTGCCTGCTATTTCCTTCAATTCCTACGCCTCTTGGGAAAACCTTGAATAGCAGTGCAGTCTATTTCCCTGGTTCACACCATGACTTTTTGAACAGGTCACTTTTGCAGGTCAGTGGCCATTTACAACCTGTCCAGGTGTGCAGGCACTACCCTGACACCTTCTGCTCTCCGCTGGCCTCCCAGCATGGGCAGCAGTGCCAGCAGGGTCTCCTTCACCCAGCCAGCTTGTGGGAACAGTGGTTCCTCATTTGATCAAGCTGGGTAGAACCAAGAGTTGACTAGTGAACCTGACTGGCACTTGTCCATATTGTTGCATATCTGAAGTAGCCTACAGCAGATATAAGCTCCTCTGTGCTGTTAATTTCTCCACTCACTTTTGCTCCATATTCTTCATAAAATCATGCAATGGCTTGGGTTGGAAGGAAAATTGAAGATCATCTAGTTCCAAGGTCACCACCGTAGTCAGGTAGAAAGTCATCCACTAGACCATGTTGCTCTGTCCTGAAATTCATGTTATAGTGGTACTTTTTAATATTCTGACTTTTAAAGCAGATTCTGATCACACTTACATACATCTTTAGTGTTTCATAATCTTAAGTCTGTTGCCTTGACAGCCGTTGCTATATCTAGCCCTAGTCCATGTTGGATCTCATCACTGAGTTGTATGAAATGGTTGTGTAAAACACAAGCATGTTAGAATCTTCCAAAATCAGCCACTACCCAACAGTAAAAAGAAAATGCAATTTCAAAATACAGCCTTTGCTAGGGGACACCTGTGCTAGGGATGAAGCAGCAAGTTTGAAAAGGAACAAAGAGCAGAGTTGAAAGGTGGGAAGGGAACACATGGAGGTGCAGAACACTTTTAATATCAGAATAACCCATGTAGCTGATCTCACAGCCAAAAACTCATGAGGAATACTTGACTGCTCTAGGTCACTACATGTTCTCAAGGAGTAGCTGCAGCTAGAGATGGGGAGCTCTCATATCAGTGACCATTGCTGTAGCTTAGTGAAGGTTTATAGAAGAATTTGCTCTGTCTTCCCCTAGCTGACCTGCCATTGCCAATTATCATGTTCCTGCTGGTTCTGCACTGGTATATGTGGTCAGACTGCTAAATATTTCTTTCAAACAAGGGCAAAGCTAGACAAATGTCATTATTAACTATAAACTGGCATAGCAGAGTGATATGAACTACACATCAATTCAAGACAAATGAAGAGTGGCTCTTAGAACAGATAAACGCATCAATCAATGCCTCCTCAGTGTACATCACAACCTGAGAAGAGGAACAATTTCTCAGGTGCATCTGTTTAGAGAGATTCTCTAAGCAACACTATTCTGAATAACTCTACATTTACTACCACATTGCTAGTAATATCTGAATCAGTTTTATAGCAGGTAGTTCAGGTTCTTATAGCCAAGTGCTCAATGAAGGATTTAAAACCCACCCATGAAATCAGAGTACCTGTATGATTAGCAATATTGCTAGCATTTCCCAAAGCCATTAATTTAAAGCTGTTTTGGTGATGTCTGTGTTGTAATACAGTCACAGAAGCAATGACAGAACTTGCATCAGCCATATGCAACTGTCCTGGTCTTGTGCAGGTATGTATGTATGTAGTGGTTAAATCCTACATCCTGTCCTTGCTAGATTACAAACACTGAGATTGTATTCCCTTCAACAGCTGTGCAATTTTACACTTTTATGCCTCTGCTGAAGACTACAGAATTCTATACAATATTGTTTAACGCCCAGTTTTAACTTATTGGGACAAAACAAGACTTCCAAATTCATGAGCTGCTTCTCCCTGCTCAATACTTGACAGCTGGGCACCAATTTAATAACTTTTCCCCATTGTCCTAGTGCTTGACAATATCAGCCCTCAAAAGGTTTCTAGTTCTGTGGGAAATGCAATCCTAAAGACTTCATAATTTTCAATGCTAAAATGGGGATGTAGCATCTTGCTCTTCTGTCCATGGCCCTATGCCTTGAGTATACAAAGATCTTCTACCAAATGTATCTGTGAAAACTTATTCTTCTTCCTTTGCTATCTGAAATTCACCTTCTTCTTCTTGTATGCCTCTTTGGGCAAGTTGCAAAATGCAGCTGTGGAAAACAGAGTCCTTAGCTCTTCCTAAGGTTTTTTCCTAAGACTGTGGTACTACCATAATCTATTTCCAGATATCATGGACTTTCTGGGGATGACAATATTTTCAAGTCTGTCTCAGTATTTTATTCAGTAAACAGGATAAAAGATATTCACTGTTCACTCACTTATCAGTCTTGGAATCTCTTAGTCACCTTCAGTTCTTGGTGCAGACATGCAGAAGACAGATTTAGTAGAAAATGTACTAAACCCTCCCCATGCAATTTGTTTCAGCAATAGCAGCTCTTGTTGTCCCAGTTACACATATGCTTAAACTCCTTTGTTCACCTGATGCCTCTGTGCAGCAGTTCCCCCTGCATCTGATGTTGTTTCCCTAATCCTCTCAAGACTATACTTTCATCTTTTTTTTATTGCAAAGTGCAAGGCTTCAAAAGCCTGGTAGATCACTTGAACACCTTGTGCCACTGACTGCATATGGATGAAGGATACTGGCAAATTACCAGGATAAGAAAATGTAGTTGTGAGACTATGGAACACAGCCTAAAGCAAGAAAGCAAGATGCAACATGGCATTGTTCTTAAAGGAAAGATCTATTTTACTTGGAGATAATGTCTCCCTTCTACCCTGGAGGTAGATCACATTACTTAGCCAAAATTTGCTTTGTTTAGTGGAGTTTACATTCTTTACTCCTGGGATTATGAAGATTTGGACAATGAACGCTGCTCTGAACAAAACGCTATTCACAGAAGTTCTGATGAACAAAAAACCACAGTTCATGAGTACTTTATGCAGTTATTTACACTGTACACTGAATCAGACAGAAAGCAGGTTTTTGAACAGGTATATCCTGAAACAGAATCTATTTTTTTTTTTCTTAGTAGAGTGTTAGATAGCTAACTGCCAGGTGAGTGATTTCTTTTAAAGCATGTGTATCAGATGTGGAGAATGCAAGTATCTTGTTATCCTTGCCTAGTCATGGAAATGCAGCTGTAGCAAATCTTGGCAAGAGCACAAAACTCCACTGCTTGGGAAGGAAATATAAAACCAGAGTCAGTGGATTTGAACAAGCAGGATAGACCTACAAAACACCTACCACTGCTGCTTTGGTGTCACATTGGAAATTACTAATATGGCAGAAGCACAGAGGAACCCAAGAAGAGGACTAGACTCTACCATCAGGAGGGTCATGGAAACAGCAGCTACTACTTTATTTCCACCCAGGTGAAAAGTAAAGATCACAGTAAAAACAGGGAATGCTGTGCACAGAAATAACATTTGCAGTGATACAGTGTTTTTAAAACACATCTAAGAGAGGCATGTGGATTCCTTTATTAAAAAGAACTAAATCCAGCCATCTTTTTTTAAAAATCTTTCCTTGAAAATATATGAACACCTACTTGTTGCAATGGATTGGGGTTTTTTCCACATTGTGAGTCATATACAAGATATTTTATCTCCTTGTTATGTGATTTCCTACTTCAACCTACTTTTAAAATTAGCTAATATAACAAGCTGCAGGATAAGTACTTGAACACAAGGGGGTTTTTTTCAGCTGAAGACTAATTTATAATAATACATATAGAATCTGCACCAGTTCGCACTGCAGGGCCCTGGAAAATAGCATCTTCCAGAAATGCTAGCATAGTGCATCTCTCAATATCTGGTAAATTTCATTGTGATTTTAAATGGGAAATTCCCCATAGCTTTCTGAAAGAATATATATAATGAATACAACACATTATTTACATAAGAATTTAATCTGCTGCTAGACGACATGGGTTTCAAAATTAGATTTGCCTGTATAACTCCTTTCCTTCACTGATAATCAGAGAGAATCACAGCCATTCCCTTCAATTTATTTAGCACAGTGGTGGAAGAGAAAAGTTCTACTATGGAGTAATCTCTGCTCCACAGGATCAGTTAGGGAAATTCATT
Source organism: Onychostruthus taczanowskii (assembly GCF_017590055.1). Taxonomy (NCBI): domain Eukaryota; kingdom Metazoa; phylum Chordata; class Aves; order Passeriformes; family Passeridae; genus Onychostruthus; species Onychostruthus taczanowskii. The sequence continues at coordinate 3,569,321 of NW_024502125.1, read as the reverse complement.
CAAGGGAAAGAAAGAAAGAAAAAGGGATTATGCCATATGCACATAAATTAGAGATAAGACAAATACTACTTACACTTGAGAATTTGCTAAACAGAATATGGAGCCTACTGACTTTTTTTTTTTTTTGAGATGTAATCTAGGTTGCATGACACTGAAAGAATCTTCTTGTTTCATTAAGTAGAAGTAGCCAAGGATTATAAAATACAATTTTATTTACTGTATTATTTGTCTTGGGACCCATAGAGTTTAATACTGTCAATAATGACATAATGCATTAAAAGAAATATGACCGGCAGGTAAAAGGAGATGATTCTGTCCTTTTATCTACTCTGGTGAGACCACTCCTGGAGTTCTGAATCCAGCTCTGGGACTCCAGAACAGGAAACATGTGGACCTGTTGGAGCAGGTCTGGTGAAGGGCCACAAAAATGATCAGAGAACTGAAGCACCTTTCCTTTGAGGACAGGCTGAGAGAGCTGGGCTTGCTCAGCCTGAAGAAGAAAAGATTCTGGGAGCACCTTCTCTGGCCTTCTGTACTTAGCAGGGTGCTTATAAGAAAGATGGGAACAGGGGTTTTTTTAGTACAGCCTGTTGCTGTCAAGGGGTAATGGTTTTAAATCAGAAGAGTGTAGATTCAGACTAGATATAAGAAAAAAACTTTTTATGATGAGGATGATGAAACACTGGGCCAGGTTGTCCAGTAAGATGGTGGATGTCCCCATTCCTGGAAACATTCATAATCAGGTTGGACAGGGCTGTGAACAATCTGACCTAGTTGAAGATGTCTCTGCTCACTGTGACCCTTCCAACCCAACCCATTCTATGATTCTGTGGTTGTGAATCTATTTTTTTTGCAGTCAAAGATGGGATGAAAGCTGCTTCAGGGACCAAAATCAATTGAGCTGTTGTTCCATGGAGCTCAGCTGTTGTGCCATAGGGAACATTAGCAGAGTCATCCCAATCCAAATTATGCTGTCAAGGGTACCTCAGCTGCCACTTATGTAAATAATCTGCCTGCAGAAGCTCCTTTCAATAATTCAGTAATGAACTTTTAAGTTCAGAACTAATTCCATACCTCTTCTACCAAGTGCTTTAGCACACATCGGTACTCTACTAACTTCCGAAGTACGTGAACACATGTTTTTATGTCTCCTGAGCTGTGTCCAGCCCTTCTACCTTGATCACATGAAGTCCAGAGAATATGGCTCAGGGTTGTTAGCAGTGTGAAACCTCCAAAGGCAGAGTATGGCACAACAATGATAGCAAGTCCAGCTGGTGTCACTTTTTTCTCTGAGGAAGTCTCAGTTGTGAGATACTGCAATGAGATCTGAGCCACCAGACTTTGTGTCCCTGGAAGGGTGGCTCAGCAAGATAAATCTTTACTAAGATGGCGAGTGTGGTATGCTTCACTCTTCTAAGAGTGTTCTTCACTTTTCTAAGAGAGTGGTATGCTTCATTCTTCCTAATATAGGCAGTACAGAGATAGAATTTAAAATTATCAACATTACTGGTGCAGTCGTTTGGTCATGCAACATATTTAATTAAAATTCATGTTTAAAACTAGACTGAAGGTTTACTGAAATTTTACAGAAAATAGATTTTTTTTTTCCCCCTAGGTAGCAATTGAAAATTAGTGACTGGAGCTTACCTGTTACATGCTTTATGATGTTTTTCTAGAGTGTGTCTCTGGACTAATATTGCAGTCATTTCTTATTACAAATTGATTTACTCTCTTGCCAAGTGTCCTGTGAAAGGTACATGAACCAGCTACAGCAGATCAAACATATATTTTTCAATTTCCAGAACAGGTGTAGAAGTTCAACAGATTAATATATTGTATAGGAGACACAGGGATTTTTTAAAAAACAAATAGCCTAATATGTTTTATCTATTTAGATGGCACTGCAAATTTTGTTCAAGTCACATCAAAAGTTGCAGAGAGAAGAGTGACTCTCCATGGATGTTTGCACTACAAAAATATTCATGATCTCCACAGAATGTAAAGCAACTTATTAATCAGATTCATCTGATTAATCTGATTCAAAGTAATAGATCTGACTATTAACCATACTTCTCTGACTGGGTGAAAGTCAGGCAAAAAACTGTGACCTCAGAGAATTAAGATGAAGACACTTGTTCATCTTTCACAAAAGAAGTCGAAGTGTTCTGTACCATGAGATGTGCATTAGCTCAAGCATCACTCAGGTAACCATCGCTGAATGCACACAAGGGACTTACTTATTCCCTGTCTCAGTTATTATTTCTGAGCAAGCTGTTGATTTAATACTACATGAAGAAGGTGAGACTAATATTCAGTAACTGTGATGTAAATTAGCTGAATCTTTCTGACAGTCTAATGATTGCAGTATCTCTTTTGTTTTATTCAAGCAATTATCGATAACCTGGCTGTGTAACAAAGTTGTTTTCGGTCCATTTGTGTGTTAGCTGGATAAGGCTGCAGGAACAAGCAGAACTGCAAATAATTGTGTCAGGGTGCTTCCTTGACAGTGCTTTTCTGAATGTGAATTAATAACTGAGAACACTGAATAAAACTGTCAATAGTATTAATACACTAAGTAATACATGAAGGTTCCTTTACTTGTTTGCATCACCTTGTATTCAGCTGTATTTGTCAGGATTCAGGTGCCTGCTTGCAATGCAAATATGCAAAATTACAGAAGACTCTGGTCACATCCACAGCAATAATCCACAGGCAGCAATATGACTACACATGTAAAATATTCCATCTATATTGTATGAGTGGAAGAGTCATTGAGCGCAGAAATGTGCAGGCTTAGCACTTTCTCGAGATCACACTCTGAGCTGTGTCGTTCTCTGTGCTGCTCTGCAGAAGGCCTGCCACCTGCCCGAAGCAGGTCAGGATGCACAGCTGCAAATTTTGTTTAGGAAAAAGGCCCAAAGCATACATATTCCATACCATAACAGGTAGCTGTTTTTAACTGTCTGCTGGTAAACATTATGAAGAACTGATTCTCAAATTCTGTCAGTACCTTACCAAGATGCTCGCAATTAAAATAATGAACTCATTATGTTTGTAATTAAAATAACAAAATCATTATGTTCTTGCAAATAGCATCATTTCATTTCCCCTTTTTTGCTGTTATTTAGCTCTTGCTTCTGTTTCTTCTACCAAATGCAACACGAGATAGTCTGTGAGGGCTGGGGGATTTACACAGAAAGTGTTTCCTTTTAGCAGAACAAATAAAGGGCAGACATTCCACTCTTTCACTGGTACACAGAATCACCCTGTCAGTCCTGCAATATGTTGTGCTGCTCAAGAAGGTAGGATGTGGGTAACACGTATGCAGGAGAAAGAGGACAAACAGCATCTGAGGCATAAAGAGGTAGAGGGACTTAAAGCAGAAGGAACACAAGAATTTGTATTTTTTAGAATAAATTAGGATCTTACACATATCTTATCTAGCCTTGGAATTTGCACAGTTCAGGCATAGAGCAGTTTGTTGTCTCAGGTTCTTTGTGCAGGTGTGTCACCTGTCAGGAATGGAGTGCCACAGCAAAGACATCTTTGTTCTATAGCAGGAAGGTACCGTGTGACTCCCAAAAGGCATTGATGCTGATGTGGACTATTCCTCTGGATAAAGAAGGGATAAATCACACACAGAAGCAAAAACACATGTCAGTCTGAGACAACTCATCTGGTCACTGGGATGTGCTAACATCAATGGGAGAAGTTTCTCAGATGTTCTGACTGTGAAGCAGAAGGTCATATTTTGCTCTGAGGGCAACTTCAAAAGGAACAAAAATACTTGGTTTTTTTTGTTCTTTCAGTAAAAGAAATAGGTTTAAACAGAAAAAAATATGAGTTTTCCACTGGAGAAATAACAGTGACAGTCAAGTGAATCTTAGAAAGACAAAGAATTCTCTTGGACACCCGCGTTTCTCCGGGTTTACAAAATACAACTCAGTATGTGGTTCTGAAAGCAGGAGCAGAGGCTGCTCCATTCAAACTAAGAGGGGCAGGTAGTGGTAGACAGAGGGGAGTTATTCCTTCTGAAATAAATTCCACAGCTAACAACTCAGCACAAGCTCTTTCTGTGATGATTTTAGATTTAGCTTCAAAATGTAAAAACATTTTTTTAGTGTCATCCAACAGATGTATGCATCATTTAAGTCAAACAAACAGGCAATTATTTTTTCAGTATCACACTGTTCTGACCCCTTGCAACTTTTAAGATAGGATTAATCAAGCTGTAATCCATGGACTGGCACAGCCCACAAAGCATCACAAATTTTTCCTTTTTTTTTAATGAAAAGCAAAAAAACGAAGACAACATACACTTATTTCCATGTAGCAGGTATGTGGCCATGCCTACTGTAAATTTAGTCAATGTTCAGCTCTCTCCCAGAATCTGAGGAATACATTGTGGTTCACTCACCACTAAATGTGCAAAAGCAGTCTCCAATTTTCCACCAAAATTTAGAATTGATGGACAAAGGTATTTTCAAAGTTAATAATCTACAAAGCAAAAATATTGAAGACAACTAAAAGCTCACTTACCTTGTCTGAAAGAAAGGTGACATTTCAAGAGACCTACACAGTAACACAACAATCCTATTGGCTTGCACTTTTCACTGTAGCACAGCTTGGTACCAACATTATAGGAAAGGAACTTTACAGATTAGCTTCATAAAGATCCTTCTGTTCTGGTGACTTTTGCAGCATCTGAGAAGCTGCAGACACATTACATTACGCTTGCATGTGTTCTCTCACTCGCTCCCCAGACCACCTACCTTCATTGCAAACCACAGAAGAATAGATAGCATTTTACTCAAATACATGCAAGTAAATATTCAAATCCTTTTGTGACCAAATAGCAAAGATAATAAACCAATCATCTTGATTTACATTATATGTTTCCTGCATTATTTCATTCACAAGTATAAATGCAAAATTATTTTAACTAACATTAATTTAAAAAATTCTCTTTTAGATCTTTGTCTTAGGTTCTGGGGAAAGTATAAAATTGTGAATATGTTTATTTTAGATATTTTTTGATATAGATAAAAATTAGAATATATATTTGGATAAGGATAAAAATCTTCAGAAACATATTTGCCAATTTCACAACAGTAGGTAAAGATGTGTTTCATATTAAAGATTTGCCTTTCATCTGAAAGTCACCATTTTGGTGGGGCTCATCTCTTTATTCTTTTTTTTTTTTGGTGAAATTTTATTTCTTAAAGCAACATCTTTCTGAGATGACTGTGCATCATTACATTATACTGGTAATGACTGTGTATCGCTACCCTGGTAATCTTGCTTTGAGATTTCACACTAATCATTTGAATACTAATTCCAATCCACCTTTTGATATTCTTCTTTTCCACTATTCAAACAAGTTTTTGATTGCCCCAGCTCAACACTGGAGGGGACAAAGGCTCCAAGAGAGAAAAGAGAAAACAGCTGATTTCCCACAATGTCATGCAGTAAACCACATCCTCCTCTCTAGCAGCAGCAGCTACTACTGAGGAGGTTAGGAAGTGGTCATAACACCTCATTGTTAAAATCTTCTAGCCATTATCTGCACATTATTTTTAATCTGTACTTTGTGTCAAAGCACAGTTTTTAGGAAGAGAATCTGTGAATCTGTTCAGACCTCAGGGCCCTGTGCACAAATATTGTTTGGAAAACAGAAGATAATGCCTTTTTGTTTCCCTATTTGTAGCTGCAGGTTGCTGCCTTTATAATGCAAAATGTTCTTCTCCAAACATGATTTTGGTTTTTTCTATTTTAATAGCATAAAAAAACATATTTTAACAATATGTTCCATTGTTGTGTCTTTGATTTCATGGATTCTTTGTGATTTGGCTTAATAGGAGGTACTGTAGTTTCACAATGAACTTTCAATAAACCTGTCGAAATGCTGGTCAAAAATCTATTTTCTGTTTTGCTTCTTGCTTATTGTCAAAAACTTTGTTGATAACAACATACGATCAGGAGCTCCTTTGTGGTTTTTAAGGAAATTTTGTTCTCTTTATATAAATGCTGCATACTGGGAACACGATGTGCTTACTGTTGACTCCTTAAACCATAGAAATGGAAGAGGAAGAAAGTAATTTAGCAGAGATTTGAGCAGTATCAGCTTCCTTGTGCTATTCTTTTGTTCCGGTTAGGATTCAGTCTCAGCAGGATCTTGTATACAAAGAGATGATGCACTTTACACAAAAGTCTTCCATACTGGTATTGCTGTGTAGGGGTGAACAGCTCTATCACCCTCTCCTGTCTCATTGCAACTCCCTCTGCCACTAGAAATTCCTTCACAGACTTTCAACAGCATGTGAAAAGTCACTCAGAATAAAAAGAAGGACTAAATTAATCTGCTTTGCACATTTCTTGATTACTTTCCTTTGCCAAAGGAGTATCCTGGTGAGAACATATATTAGGTTGCACTATGCACAGATGCTTGCTACGTATGTGTGAGCAGTGATGCCTCTGCCACTGCAGCAGGATGGGCTGGCATGGGCACGGCTGCTCACCACAACAGCAAGTCCTCCTCACATTCCCTGCTGGAAGACATCATGGACATGTAGCAGCGATCAGTCTGTAGCAGTCATTTATGACACCCCAGCATGTTATTTGGGGTATCCTGGTTTAAGTCAGCCTTCCTGGAAAAGAAGAATTGTTAGGCATCAGAACAAAGAGAAGAACCTGTTACAGAGCACTTGGTAATGAACTTGGTTGTAATGTAAGCTGTTTATGCGGTTAGAATTTCCTTGTCTCTTTTACCTTATGTAAGGTATTAAAATAATTTTCTTCCCCTTTTTGAAGATGCATTAAGATAGTACTTTTAGTCCATAATGTAGGACTGAAATCTGCAAGTGTTCCTTGCCATAAAAGTCCATTCCAGGTGCAGGGGATCTCAGTCTATCAGTGCTTATGTGCAGGACTGGCCCACAAAGCTAACTAATGTAATAAAAGCTAACAGCATGTAATAAAAGTTAGGTAAAGGCAGTCAATCAGCATCCAAATAACTATTTTGCTTTTAGCATATCTGCTGAGACAATTCACATCAATCCTTACACAGCACCTCAACCCTCATCAGCAAAGGAATATCAACGGAAAAAAAAGACCAACAGAAACAAGAGAAAGAAAAATAAACAAGTATATCCACAGAAATATAGAGGATGTTTATATCCCTTGCATATAGAACCCAAGGAAGCAGAACTTCAGCACTTCCTTTCTATTACAGACTTTTGATTTAGAACACATTCCTGTGAATTTATCATTCACAGTTGCTATGGAAAACCTTTGATGCTTATCCAGGGTAAGGAGCAGATGAAAATGAGAGTGTCACAACTCAAGTAATTTGATTGGAAGTTCACTGGGCCAGTGCTTTTTCCCCCCCCTGTCTACCTGAAGACTATCCGTAATGCTTATGAGCACTGTGCAAATATTAACAAATCAGCTGAGGATTTCTGAGCTGGCTGGAAAATGACGAACAATGCAAATAAGCAGCAGGAGAGGTGGAAAATGCATGCAAATCAACTATACTTTCTGGTCTATAGGTCCCAAGCCTCATTACCTTTGAAACTTCTGCTTGAACATAAGCAGCACTTTAGTGTCTTTCTCAAATTTGGAAGCAGGATCTGCCACCCACAATTTAATGAGCCTCAAGGAGATCAAAAGAAGCCAGTGAGAGAGATTTCTATTGTCATCTTAAAATAATTTGTTTCTGTATTTGTTTATTTATGAAGCTTTATCTTATAATTATTTTTCTTTCTCTTTTATAGATACAATTTTTATGGAAGTCTAGGAAAGAATAGCACTGCTGTTTATTTGAGGGATGAGGAAAAGCACTAATGCACCTCTTATAATCAAAGTAGAATGTACTACTGCTTATAATATACTGCTTTTCGTCTTCGATACACTCTGCAAACAGGTCAATTTTAAACCTTATTAAACCTTAATATTAGGTACATGAGATAAAGTTATCTTTGTTTTCTATGTGGGAAAAACTGTGACTTTTACCACTCTGTATATGAGAAGACTACATTGAAGTTCAAAATTAATATGTCTGAGTGGGGATACGAAACTAAACGATCAGAGCAATGAGATGCTTACTCTTATTACTCCCTGTCAGAGAAAACTGTAATTATAAAATATGGGATTCTAGAGGGACATTTTCTTCCTAAGAGGAGGAGAGGTTGAACTATAGAATATATATATATATATATATATTTATTTTTTTTTTTAAATTACTCTTGGCAAAAGAAATCTCAGAAAATATTACTATCATGTGACAAAGAACAAAAGATGAACAGGTAATCTCAGTACAATTTCCTTGAATGCCCTTAGAATCAGTCATTACCAATAGACACAAATGCTACATTTTCTTCTGCAGAGCTTTATTTCCTTCAGTCAAAGGAATGGCTATTCACTTTTCATTTTGTTATTTCCTTTTCCAGCACACACTTCCATCCTGCCTTTGGCACCAAATATTTGATTGAAGAAACACAAAAAACTTCAGAGTTTTCCCAGGAGATCAGCAGCACTGCCAGTTTAAGGAAGCTCTCTGCCTTACAGAGCCCTGCCCTGGGCCATGTGTCAGAACCCAGCATCAGCAGCTCCGGCAGAGATCCCTGCTACTGAGACACTTCACAGATGCTAAAGGCAGAGGTAGTTACATACTGTGTGCTGAATAATCCTCTTTTTGGTTACTCACAATTACATCCTGACTCCCCATCCTACCTTTCTGAAGAAAGACCAGACAATCACTGAGGTAGGGAACTGAGCAGAGTTGGTGTTAAGATGTTGCTGGAAGACCTCTGATACACCTCTCAAAATCAGTTAGGCCACTGTACTCAAAATCTGCTTTCTCTCTGTGTCCTCCCACACTGCTTACGGAAATCACAACTCAATCTGAGAGAAACCATGCTTAAAAAATGTGGTCCCACTCACATTTACTCTAAAATTCACAGGATGGTAGGACAAAGCTGTGTTTGCAGCTTTATTGGCAGCCTTAGTTTTAACACTGTATGTGTTGTATGTGCACATACAAAAGTATTCTAAAAGCAAATACTGTTGGGTTGGCTTTTCCTTTGACTACACGAGATGTTGATGAGAATTCCACTGAGTACAACCTCTGAGTACAGATGGCAGGAAAACCAGATAAAACACCATCATTATTTTAATCCTGAGGCTGAAGTATCTCCTCTGAAGTGTACACATGTAGAATTTAACATCTTATACAGACCAAGATTATTTCACCCATGCTGTACATAAAATAAAGTATATCAAATTCAAATTGGAAAGTTGAAGGTTTATGTGTTCCATTTGGAAGACAGAGGTATTTCCCAAAACAAATGCAAATCTTGCTAAAAGCTAAAATTACCTCACACTTTGGTCGCTGCAAAAAGGCATAGTAATAAAGCAGTGTATAAATGAAATATGCTGTGTTTTTCCCTTTGATGCGCGTCTTGGGACAAGTACTGACAATCCCTGGCATTCAGTGACACCTAGTGGTGTTTTCTTGAGTGGGAGAAGCCCGTTCAGTCCTAGTTTGCTTAATGCGACACAGCTATGTTAGAAGAATAGGTTCTCTGAATGCACGGTGGCAGATTTCCTCCCTACCTTTCTCTTGCTTTCTGAATCTCTCAGGAAGATGAGAGAGTACAGAAGGACTTCCAAGTGAGAACTACACCTTTTATAAATGAAAGAACAGTTTCCTAAAATACGGGAATGGGAGAAAAAGGTGTTCCATACATTGATTAAACCCCACGAGATGTCTGGAAGAGGGCTTCAGCATCCTCGGAAATCGCTGTGCAAGGAAACAGCACATTGCTCTGAAGTCTGCACTGGGAATCAAATCGCTCTGGACTTTGGGTGTAAAACTGTGGTCAGCCAGTACCTCTCTTCAGGAAATTGCAGCAGGCTTCTTTACAAGATTCCAGTGCTCTCAGGAAGTTTTTAAATATTCTGCTGGTGTTTTTCACTTGTGCTAGTCTTTTCTATGATCTTTGCCTCACATAATGTCCTGTTCCTGGCATCCAGTGAATGTTTAATTCGTAGTAAAAATAAATCTTTCTGGCCTGAATGAAGCTCCTTTTCCAGCAGGTGTCACTGTGAGGTAATAAACACAAAATCCAGGCCCCTCACCGAGATGTGGGGAGCTGGATGGGACGCAGGACACCCCCACCCTGGCTGGGTGAAGAATCCATGGCTCAGTGCCCTCAGAGCAAGGAATATTGGCACACACTCCACGGCCTGACAATAAAGTGGGTTTGAAGATGCAGCCACAGGCCTTTTCCAGTGCCTGGCTGGGGAATACTTGTTGGGTTTGCCCCACCTGGGCCCTGCCCTTGGCCTCCAGCAGCTCCATGAGCGTCATGGGTGGCGGGGGCTGCTCAAAACACATCCTTTCTTTCGGCTGTGAAGTACCTGGAGCTGTACACAGGATGAATCCCTGCAGGCTTTAGTAGCAAAGCCTACTTTTTCAATCTTGGGCTTCTGCTGTGTCATGAAATCCTTAATTTGACAGCTGTGGGACTCATTTTCCAGTGCAATAAGACACTCAAGGCTGTGACTGTGTAGCTGTTTGGCAGGCATCAGTAAGCCAGATTTGAAAATGTCAGCATAATTTAATGTTTTGTTGCAGCCAAGTTGAAAAATTCCATTGGCTGCAGAACTCCAACTCAGGTTTGATAGCTTTATTAATCTCCATAGTGGTTTTATGTTTTTATTGTTGAAGCAATTCAGTATCTATATGTCTGAGAAATTCAGTCATAATAGCCTTTATGAGCAACTCAATTATGTAAATTATTACATTACTGTTATACAATATAAAACTCAAGTAGACTTAGATATAAAGATGGATGAAGAATTTTTGACAGCACTCTTTCTCTGAAAAAGAATTTTCGACAGCACTCTTTCTTTTTTTCCATTTTGTGGAAGTGTACCAGCTTTGCTAACCTTCCTTAAAAGGGAAGAGAAGGAGAACAGGAGCACAAAAAACTAACAGCATCCAAAAGCTGAAGAGGAAGGCACCCTGCTGGCTATCACCTGCCCTCTACTTCCACTCTTGGCTGTCTCTTTTCAGAGTGCCAGGACTGTCAAGCTCCTCTGAGCTGGAGTGTTCTTTCATTTTAAGTTTTTCATAAGAAATTTCAAATATACCTTTTTTTTTAATTGGTTATTGAAAAACAGAGAACATTTCTGTAGGTATAAATAATATCCTATTTTTGTCTACTTAGAGATTAAATATAGTTTTATCTAAGGAAATATGTAGTAGGAAAGTGCAGGAGTTTGTTTCTTTCTGTTTAAAAAAAAATATTTTCTAACAGATGTTGTGGCAGGAGAAACCAAATTAAATATTTTTTCATCAAAAAAGGAACTACTGTCAAGAAGCTCTTCAACCCATAGTATATGGACACAGGGTTACATAAAATAGGCTGCTGCAGATAAATTACAGATCAGCACAAAGAGTTTGCACTATAATATGACTATAATATTCAAAACACTGCTGTTTCCTATAATTATAGGATAAGGAATTATAGCCTGCTACATGCAAAGGTAGTCAAGTGCCTTTATTTACCAGCAGCTATCGGAATCCTACAGCTTCCTTGTGCAGCAGTCTCTGAAAAGCCATTCTCAAACAAAAAAAGTTCTGGCACATGTCAGTAACTTAGAAATATCTCACTATATTTTTCCCTTTTGAAATGGGCTAATAACAATCAGGAAATGTTAGTTTGATTTGCACATTTGAACCTACAGGAAATATCAAATCTTCCACCTTATACGTCTACAGTTACAAAGAAAACAATGGCTCCATCAAACTCCCTAGAGTGTCTGAAAAGCTATTTCAAGAAGAGTATCAGAATCTCCTTCAACTTTGAGATTTGCTCTTTAAAGCAAATTGAAGGTGATGTGAGAGAAAATATTTCTGAGTCTTTTGATCTCAAAGACAAACTTCCTTGAGGTGAACAAACTAACTAGTACAGGAAGAACATTAATTGCTTCTGGGCTGCACTATAATTTTCATTTTTAAAATTACTTAAATTGAAAAAACCCTCTCCTTTAAATAAGTTTTAAGAAAGTAATGTAAAGACATGTGACCTTTCTTGGATTTTTTCCCCTCTATTAACTGCTTCTTTTTTTGTGATAAGCTTATCCAGTATCATAAGTAAGAACTTGATGTACAAAGATCTACAAAGCCTACTCAACACTACTCAGAAGCTTATCAGAGTTTCAGATCTGTGATGTGTATGTTATTTTTTTTCTTACTCTTCATGATTCAGAAACTCAGTTAAGCAAAAAGGCATTACTGGATTTGTGTCACCATGAGGCACAGCCAAGTTTAAGCAGCCTTCACGGAACTCAGGTTTTGAATGGAAAAAAATAGTTAAGGGGAAGATAGAGGGACAAGATCTACTTTCCACCCAAAGCAGCATCACTAGAGAAAGGTTGATAACTGTACAATTGCATGAACTTTGGCAACAACAGCCCCAGCTCCACTACTGACTGGTGTGCAGTGCCAGGACCATGGCTTTTTAGGCCAAGCTGACATTACTCCCTTCCATTCACTGTGTCTTACCTGGGCCTTCAACAGAAACAGAGTCAGTTTACATTGGATACTAGGAAGAAACTCTTCACTGTGAGGATGGCGAGACACTTGAATAAGTTGTCCAGAGAAGGTGTGCATGCTCCATCCCAGGAAGCATTTAAGGCCAGGCTGTATGGGGCTTTGAGCAACCTGGACTAGTGGAAGGTGTCTCTGCCCATGCTAGAGGGGTTGGAACCAGAGGGTCTTTAAGGTCCATTACAATCCAAACCACTCTATGATTCTATGACAATATGATTCTGATTCTATGACCATGGGCATTGCTTACGTCATATTTAGTGTTAATGCTGATGATTTCCTACTCAGTGAAAAATTCTAGGTACTTCAATAACCACAGAATGGAAGGGACTGAGGAACACAGTGGCAGAGGGCCATCAAGAGCTGTTACAAAACATTGGACAAACGTTGGATTTTGCATTTCACTACCTATCCATGCTTATTAAAAGATAGCATTAAAGGCCATTACACCCAGCAAAAATTATTGAGTTGTGAATGCCTCTTGTGCTAAGCATTTGTGATGTCACTTGTAATGCAGTATAACAAAAATAAGGAAATCTAAATTTTCTTGATTGAGCTGTGTGATGGAATGATTGCATGAAAGGATGCTTCAAATTCTTTTTATAATCTAGAGAGTCTGTGGTGTTTAAAGAGAATATTGCTGATCTCTGAGCTGTCATTAAACATGGAACAAGGGTCATTACCACAATGACTCCAAAGACAAGAGATTAAACATAAAGGTGTCTTGCAAAATTGTATTCCACTGAAATGAAAGGAACTTCCTTTTCTTCTAGATAAGAAGAGAAAAAGTTCCTTTGTGAGTATTCCTTTAAAATTCTGCCTCCAAATTATTCCAAAATATAAAACAAACTAGACTCTCAAATACTTTCTCACAGATAGCTCTCAGAGATGCACAGTTATGAAAAAAAAGCTTTCCCTCAGGAGTATTGCCAATCAAAACCAATACATTTTAAGTTGGAACCTGACCAGTTTACAAACATGCTGATTGCAAGTGCCCTCAACAGTACTGGCAACCCAGAATCTCTCTTCCTTCATTTAAGAGCCTGAGGCAGAAGGGGTAAATGAAATAAAATTTTTCTCTGTTTATTGCAATATTGTTTCTTCTTGTATGAAAGGAAGAAACAACTTTGTTTCACTTCTAGAAAACTGAATTTACAGCTAAGAATTGTATTAATTCTCTTAGTAAATTGGGTCAGATAAAGTAGCTTTTCTCTTCTGCATAGCTTCTGCAAAACAAGCTCTTGTCAAAACAAGCCATCTCTGTCTTTCCTCCATTCAGAGTCGATGTGTCTCCTTCCCACGGCAGAGCAAGCTCCTGTGGTAGGTGGGGCATGACACCACAAGGCTGCTTACATAGCACATAGACTGCCTGAAACTGCTTTTCCCAGATGTCAGGAGCACTCCCCTGTTCAAGACGCTGCTTTGGTGAAAGACAGGGTAGTAGGTAGAGAGGCCAAACTGCATTCACATTCCTCTTATAATCCCAAAGCCAAAGCAAACCTCTCAAATAAATGTATCTCAAGTATGAATGGCCCTTGTCCTGAGCTGTAAAGCATATGAGCCCAAGAGGCAGCATTTACTTTGCCTGTGTATACACATGCCTGTGCATGCAGCCGTGCGTGACAGAGAATAGGATCCTTTAGAACTTGCATTGTTTTACTGGGAAAAGGTATCTCTTTTCTGTGCTTACTTTATGTTTTATATCAATCTACCTCTAAGCATTCGGAGGGAATAGAAAGATCAACCAAAACATGAACAGACAGCTCAGCTCACTGCTGGCTCTTGCTCTTGCTTTGCCAATAGCCCAGGTCTGGGAGTTCAAAATTACAATTAAGCCTATTCTCTTGACTGCAGTTCCACAGCATCCTGCAGCAATCCTTTCTGTAACCTGGAAGGCCTGTCCTTACATATTTTTCAGATCCTCCTCAGCTGAGTGCTGAAGTCTACATATTGATCAGCTATTGTTTCATCGCCAAGGGCCAGTGCCTGAGGAGGAAACTGAGCTCTAAACCATTGATCTCTGTTCAAATGAGGAAAAGACCACAAAGATGAAACACAAACTTCCCAAATTTCAGAGTTGCTTATACCTTCCTCAGTTCAGTGTACTCTTTGGCATGTCATTTCACTCTAAATGTGTTTCCTGATAAACTTTCCCTCTCTTCATGGAAGAAGGGAACTTACATCATGGTAATTATGCAGACTTTTGCTTTCATGCAGCCACTTTCACCATGTCCACTACCACATTGTTTTGAGTCTCATGCTGAGAACACATTAAGTAAGTCTGTCAACATTTGACAGATCTAAGTTAATTTCTTTTCCTCAGAAACCAGAAGAAAATGTTTTCATTAAACTTTCTTAACTGGAGAGACCTAAGAAAGTTTTGCATTTTTCAAAACAGGAGAGGATAATTTGCAGAGGTCATTTTGGCATTACAGCATCATAGGGAATCATCATTAGCTTTGCTGGAAATGTTTCCTTTTTTTTGTCAAAGACATCCCTTAGGAGATTTATGTTTCATATTTTTTAAGTCACAACTCATATTGGTTAAACAGCAAGGTCACGCCTGCACCTTTTTTTTAGGGTTCTGCATCTGCACCACAGAGATGCATTGTGCTGCTGCATGCTACAGAATTCCCCACGGCAGCCCTCCTTCCTCTCCGAGTCTCTGTGGCATGCTTGCAAACTCAGACTTTTCAGTGCCATTCTACTCCTCAGCATCCAATTCAGCCTCTATGACAGGAAGGCTGAAAACTGTTAAAATTAAAAACACCTGCCAGTTTGGAATCTGGCTGTTACACTCCATGGCTTACTGCTGAAACACACTTCAACAACTCAGAAATAAAAGCATGACTATTTGTGGTCAGTGGGAGGGCTTCACTTTGCCAGCATCCTTGGCCAAAAAGACATAAAATAGAGACAGCAAAACCAACAGCCTAAGCAGGTGTTTTTCTTTCCATTAGCAGCAAAATCTCAGATAATCAAACTGTTCAGAGAAAGACTGATGAGATCAGAGGGGAAATGGAACCTTTTTGTGTAATAATAGACTGGAAAATAATGATTTGTTTAAATCTAGCAAAACACAGGCTGATAATCACCATGGGAGATGAAAGAAAAGATTTCACAAAAGAGTAAAGAAGGAACTCTCATCAGGGGTTGCTAAATTCAGGAACAGTCTCTTGTATGAGATATGAGGTTAAAAAAAATCTACCCTTAAAATGGAACAAGTTCAGTTCACACAAAAAATTACAAGAAGAATGCTAAAAGAGAAGAAACTTCAGGCAACCATGACATTTCTGGTATTTCTGTGTTCCTAGCAGCAAACGTCAGCTGGAGGCTAAGAGTGAATGGGAACATTCACACTGAACTACGAATGAACTAGGAAACCTACACATCGACAGAGTTTATGGAGAAACAGGCCATAGTTAAAAGAAGACATAGTCACAGCTGTGCAAGTAATCCATAGGCAGGCAAATAAAAATTAGTTGCTGCAAAGATGTTTAGCTCAGATCTTATGCAGACAAACCATAAATCAGAATTTCTCAGCTGTTAAAAATATACCTTAACTACTAGGATAGTTACATGTTTTGCACAGGAGCACTCTTTGGAGGCTCTTGTTTGATGTGATGCTTCAGATTAATAGTTAAAGATCTTAAACGAGATATGGCTCACAAGATATAAATCCTCATTCAAGAGACTTTTGTATATCAATTGTGATTGATATAAAGCAAGAATGATCTTAATGGGACCCTCAAAACAGGCCATGCCAGGATATCCTAAAGAACAGTGTTTACCCTCATGAGCAAGGTCCTCCTGTAGTCAAACCAAGTTTAAGGCATCCCACCTTCTGAGCAATCGATAGAATCACTGAACTCTGGGACATACAGGGACTAATGAGAATCATGGCACTGTTGTTCCAGTTTGGCAAATCTAGCCCCTCCCTGGCTCTCTATTCTACACATGAACAGCAAATAGCTATTTGTGAATTATTTTAAGATGACTGAAACAATTTTTGATAGATAATTAAATGATGCTTCAAAAAAAAATTTCCCCCTGGTTATCTAGTGCATAATAATAGCTGAAGGAAAAATAAAATGGCCAAGAGCAGTAAAGCCACAAGTGGGTATTCATGCAGACTCTCAGAACTCAGTTAACCATAATTACTATTTTTAAATCTCTTTCTAAGCCAAGAAATATTCTTGAAAACTTTTAAATTAAGAAAAGCTAATGACTTGGTAGACCATTTATGCTGGATAAAATTCTGAGACAAAATTATAATAGAGAAAATCTGAAACTAGCAGTGCAAATACATTCGTTGTTACTAAGGTGGAAATGGTAGGATGAAATACCATGAACACAGAATACCACCCTTAAAAAAATTCACATTTTGCCTTGTGCTAGGTGAACTTCTTCATACTGCTTTCCTGGACTTTCTTCAAACGTGCTTTCTACAATAGTTGTGTTTCACTGGCAAGCATTCCTTTGTCCAGGAATAATCCCAGGGAGAAAATGAAAAAGAAAGGTATCTAAGATATATATATCTCCTTGCCTCAGAGATTAAAACACAGGCATTTAAAAAAAAAAAAAAAAAAAAAAAAAAAAAAGAAAAAAAAGGGCCAAAAAAACCCATATAAAAACAAATAATCCAGCCTTCCCAGAGACTTCAAAAAGATAAAGATTGCTCCCAAAACTGTGTGTGGGAAGAGCACAGGCAAGCTTTTGTCAACATATCCCATAATAACTCATTGTAGCATTTGCAAGCCCACTAGGTAAACCAAACAGGATAGTAGGGAAGAAGGCTTATATTCTTTGCAATCCACTTGTGCATTTAAAGTACTTATAAGCATTTAATAAAGTCTTAAATATGATGGAGAAAGTTAAGGATGATCCTTGTTTCTCCTCTTGGCTGCACAGAAAGAGATAATGAATGTAAATGGAGGCAGATTCTCCCACTGTGTTTTCACAGCAGTCAGAGACTACTAAAACTGATGAATAAGATGTGCTCCAAGGTGATCTAGCAGAAGTAAAGATCTTCTTTGCAAGTCAAGCCCCATTACTTAAGACTCTGGTTCTGCACACAGCTCAGCCACCATGTAAGTGGACTCTGTTTTCAAACCACAAGTCTGAGCTACCACAGTGATAATTTTGTCCCATCATCCTGCAAGCAAGCCTGTAGCACTAACTGTGATGCTGTGGTAACGAGAAGTTACCACTCTCATCTGATCATACCACTTTGACTCTCATAAATATTCTAGCTGTTCCATTAGGCAAAACCCTGCGCCACATCACTGTCAATGATGTGGTACTGATGAGACTCCAGATCTGGTCTAGTACAAGCAGAATTTAGTCTACATTTGTATTAATTCTTTTTTGTTTCTTCAAAGGAATCTTCACCCCAATATTTAAATCTCTATGATTTTTTTGCATTCTTTGTTGGGTGTCTAGTCTATTTAGGCATGTTTATGCTTCATCTGTAGCTGGAAGTTTTTAAATCTCCAGGGCACTTTTTAAATCTCTCATTGGCACTTTTTTATGGCCTCTTCCATAAAGCAGAGCTGATGTGTTAGGGTAAAAAAAATGTGTTTTTCATTAAGCTAATATAGAATGGTTTGAAAGGTAAGCTGTTTCGTATTGTAACTTGAACTCAGAAAAAAATGAAAGTATTCATGGTGGAGACTCTCCCTAACACAACAGATTTCCCCCAGGGGCTATAGCTGAGGTCTGAGTGGGAATTTTTCTTTCCCCAAAGATCATATAAGATTTGCTCATTGAATTCAGATATTTATGTATTTATCTGGAAAACAAAGCCAATCTGTAAAAATCTGTCAAATATTTAGAGACCTGGAGGTCTGCCTGTTGGAAGCAGGTATATGAGAAGTAACTTGTAAAACTGTATGACACTACTTTAGATCCATAAAAGAAAGATACACAATCTCAGCATGTACTACTAAGCAGCAAAAACTGAATTTGAAATTGCTACAATATTGAATTTGTTACAACACACCTGAAAGAGATCACTGCTAGTCAATTTGAGCTGTTTATAAAAGAAACAGCAAGCTACCAAAACCACATACAGATTCAACCAGGAATCCTCACCAGTTTGTACTTGAGACAAGGTAAGACTCCAAGAAGAGGTGCAATATGCCTTTCCTGATGCAGTATCTCTGCAGTCTGCATTCTGCTTCGGCTGCCCACCAGGACCTGAATGCACTTTAAGAAGGTTGCTGGTTACACATAGCTCAAAGTGTCTTGGGACATGCTTAAAACTCCCATCAAACAAGATTTCAGACCCTTTCTGGTTCATTAGCATTCGTGGGCACATGGCTGACCTGCAAAAATTGCACCCAGATGTTTATAGCTTGACCAGTCCTCCCATGATGTGCTACAAGAGCTGTAGCTCCACAGGAGCAGAGCAGGATGAGGGGGCCAGTGGCATTTTCCTGGCTGAGCCTGCCTGTCTTCAGAGATTGTTTTCCCTTTGGAGAGCATGAGTTAACAGACCACGTTGGGGAAGGGAACGGAGAAGGATCTGGGGTTTGGATTAATTCACATTGTCTAATCCAGTCTAAATGGAAAGGTTCATTGATTTCACGTCTACATTCTGGGGAGACCTAGAGCCTGCCACATCTTTTACTGCAGAACTTACATGAGGAAATGACAGGGGAAAGCACTCATGGAGAACCTCATCTAGAATGATGCACAAACCTAGGTCTGAAAAAACATCCAGGTCAAAGTGATGTAAAGCTGGAATTATCCATTCTGCACTATAAAATATATCACAGAAAATGGCATAATTTATCCTCATCTGAATTAACAGAAAAAATTCAGGCATTTACAATTCTGACAGAGGTTCATAGTGGTGAAAAAGCTGATATATTAAACATTTGAAAAAGTGGTTCTATGCAAATGTTACCTCAAATATTATAATTTATCTTTTGCTATACATTAAACATATAGTAACTTGATAGCTAAGCTATAGTAAAAAACTTGGCCTCACCCAAATGTGAAATTCCAGTTTTCAAGATTATATCTCCTCTTCTATTTGGACTAGTAATGTAATTTCTGTGCTTGTCAGAATTAACTTTTTGACTTCAAATGGCATTTATACTGAGACCTAGACCTCCAGCAAAGATGATATGGACTTGTTTCATTGGGTTTATTTCTCTCAAGTATGCTCCGTCCTAACTCTGTGCACACTAAATCCAGTCCTGCTCTTGTATTGAGTTACTTACATTATTTTCATTTAGGATAGGTTGTTTTGAATGCGATTATGCTGAGAACATCAAACCAAATACATACAGCTGTTACAGTTTTCTCCAGTTTTCTCCAGCCCTTGACTTCTACACGATTCTGAGTCTCTAGATCTTCAACCCCACTGCCAAAATCTGTCACATATGACTTAAATTTTTACTTTATCAGTTTCTCCTTATGATCATCAGTTGACACTATTCTCTTGGCTATTCCTTGTTGGAAGTATTGCTAAGGCAAATTTTTGGATTTCTCAGATAACAGGGGCTGTGATCCTGCATGCAAACATTGCATCTGCTACCCCTCAGCATTTTAGAGCTTACTCCAAGGGCCAATGAATTCATGACTGGGAAACTCCCTGTGGCACTCAGAATTCCTTGATCACTTGCCTTTCATGACTATGTGTCATAAAATCTGACAAGAAATGGTTGATGCATTAGTCACCCACTCCTACTGCAGACCATGCTGAGAAGCATGCCTCTCTCTTTAGGAAAGTGATTAATTTTAAACAGATTTTTTTTTTCTATTCAATACTCAATCTGAAATTTACCATGGTTGTCAAGATAAGTTAATAATTTGCCTATCTCCAGGTAAGTCTGGATCCAATCTCTGATAGCAGCTGTCTAAGCCCAGAAGGGAAATTTTCCACAGTAGCAAAATTTTCTGAAAATTTCCCTTAACTGCTGTAAGAGTAACAGCTGTTATGTCTCTGCTGGCTTCTATGTTCAGAATGTTCTCTGAATTAATGGTGTGGAGCAAACATCTGATTTACAGCTATGGTGACTTTTGTCTGTATTAGGGCCCCGGTGTACGTACCAGCAAGGTAGATACAGCATCTTTGAGGTAGGGAAATTACACTGAAAGATAAAAAAAGTCAGAAAGTGAAGAAAAGTTAGGGTCTTCTGCTGCTATTATTTCTACAGTATACAGGAATTCATATTAGACTCAGTCAAACACCTTGACTTCCTTTTTACTGATATATCTTTAATTTGCAGTGACACTTAAGGTTTTCAAAGGAGTTAGAAGTACCTAATCTTAATTCAGTTTGCACTGCTGATACTGCAGACACCATCAAGAATCTCACTGTGAGTGCTTATAAAAACCAGGGTGGAGAATTCCTGTTTTCCAGAAGGATTTTTAGGATCTTGTAAGTATGCTTAATAACACAGAACTCAAGTGTTCTTCCCACTGTCATTGATAAGCTTATTACTTGTGTTCAGCCAGTAGCAGGATAGGTGTTAGAATGAATAGGAAGTTTGAAAAGGAAGTGTGAAAATAGACTGAAGACAGCGTAATGTTGATGGTAATCATTATGCTTCTTTACAGAGAAGATGAAGAACTCTCTGCTGGCAGCTATCTTTTTACTTGTTAGAGGTGAGTTTTCAGATACTGCACAGCTTACTGCCGCTTATGAACAGTAAAACTCCTTAGTGCTACCCAAGGATGAGGCTGTATGAACAAAATCATGACCAAATTAAATTCTGTGAGTAGGAGAAGCAACAACATTTTTCCTATTTATTTTGTGGTTGTCTTGACCAACAATTCCTTTCTTTCTTTTCTTTTCTTTTTTTTTTTTTTTAATTATTTTATTTTCTTTTCCTTTTTTCTTTTCCTTTTTTCTTTTCTCCTCCCCCTTGCTCTTTGTGCTCCCCAGATTCCTGCCGCGGCACAGCCTTGGACTCTCCGTTCTGCCGGCAGCTGCCAGGTGGGTGGAACGCTCGCTCCCGGCGCGGTGCGCGGGCCCCGGCGGGCGCTGGGCGCTGCTGAGAGCTCCCGCCGGCGCTCGGAACGTCGCCCCTAAAGGCACGCCCGCCTTTCCCAAAGGAACAGCCTGGTCAGAGCAGCACGGGCAGATGTGTCTACCCGAGGGCAGGGCGCCCGGGCTAACCAGCGCGCTGTGAGTTAAAGGCCAGCCAGAGCATCACAAATAGCTGCCGTTCCTAAAGACCACGGATCCTCTAATGTTTGTGTGTGATGGATATCTCTGCTTTCCATTTAACTGGGAAATTACTGATGATGGCGAGAAGGAACAGTACAACACATTTTGACAGAGAGTGTTACAGAGCAGTGGGTGGTCATCTGATGTACTTTGTGCTGGATTTATTGTGGGCAGGAACATCCTACTTGCTAACAGACACAGCAGAGATGATAGGTTCTTGAGTACACAGTGACACTGGGCAAGACATCTGCAGGAAGACTATGTTCTTCTGAAATTAGCCATGGATAATTTTCTAGTCCTTGCAATTAACCTGCCAGACTAAGCTCTACTAAATCATTAGTGAGAAAACCAGATGCTCAGGAAGAAAAACAGAAAGTTCTAGAGTGAAAAAAATTAAAGGTAGGTGGTTTGGGGTTTGTTTGTTGGTTTGAGTTTCCTTTTTTTTTTTAACTGAAGAAACTGCCCTGTGTTTTCTTTAGAGCAAAGAAATTTTTTTCTTTCTTTGCATAGCTCTTGTAGCACAGTCATGATACAGCTCTGGTACTATGCTAGGCCTGGGAAGAATTAATAATATGCCTGTTAAGGTGGAGCAGTACAGTAGAACAAAGAAAGCACTAGAATAAAAATTAATGTGCATGTGCATAATATTCACAAACAGGAAAAGGGAAAATAAAAGTGTGCAAGATTCATTATATTCATCTGGACAAAGTAATGTAGAACTTCAGTATATTGGGAGGGGAAGGATGCTTTGGGGTGTTAGACAAACTAATACACTATTTCCACACATGAAATCTACTATTTTTCCTTTGTCTGCTTTAATACCATAATCTCGTAGAGAAAGACCGGGGGGATTTTGCAAAACTTAGAGCATGAGAAACAACCACTGTTCCTCTGTAAATAGATACAGGTCTGCAACATGGTAGACACCATGTGGATCTGAGTTAATAGAACTCTTATTTCAGATAGTGTCAGGAGCAGTATATTACCAATGTATTGACATGAAGTATTACAGCAATTCCAAAAAAATTTTGTTTTCAGGTGTTTCTTCAAAACAACAATAGACACCAAGTAAATGTAAGGTTTAATTCAGAGTAAAACAGGAGAAGAATGGAGAGCTGTTACTGTTTTCCCTGCTGTTGACATGTTCATGAGTGAGGAGGCCAAGATGTGGTTCGGTGGCCAGTCTAGAAAAGCAAAGAATTCTCTAATATTTCACATTGCTATGGAAATAAGGAAGACATGATCTCCACCTCCCTGAAAGGAACCTGTACACGCCTGAACTGATGCAGCATAGTTTATTAGAAAAGCATTATTCATTTAGTATGAGAAAAGAAGTGACATAAGGTGAGGGTATTAAAGCCAGTGCTATACTCATTTGACACACTAGTTTTTCCAAAACACCTTTTAACTTCAATATGCATCTGTCATCTCAATGATTAAAAGAATGACAAGGATATTTTGTAACTCAGGTTGTAGGAAGAAATGAGGAAAAAAGAACTGATTTTTACACTCCTAACCTAGGTTATGAGATACCACGACTATGCTACAACACCAGTTCCAGGCAGGTTCATATTTACTTATCACATAGCAAAACATTTCTTATTCAAGATTGATAGGCCTATTGGCAACTTGTTAGACCTAACAGGTGTGAAGCACATGTGACTCTACTCATCAGGAAAAATTCACCTTAAGCATCCCATTCCTGTTGAGATCCTTGTCTACTTTTCTGAAGAACAACAACAAAAAATTGGAGTCCTTTTCAAAGGACTTTGAGATGCCATGACTGATTCTTCTTAACTAATATTTTGGTGATTAAGACACAAAGCAAAAGAAAAACAATGGTCATATTTTGCCATTAGCATTTTTAAGAGATTTTTGAAATACTGGCATAAACTTAATCACTAAAGACAAAAGACAAGTTCCTTTAATAATGCCATCAGTGCTTACTTTCCCATCTACTGAAAAAGGGTATGTTCAGTTGCAAAAAAATCCCCATATTTCTCTTTAAAAAATTAATAACAAGTAATTTTATACATAAATTTATGCTCGTCCTGTTTTTTAATGCATTCTTTATAAAGCTGGTAGTTTAAAAGTAATATTGGTTTAATCCAGCAATAGTGTGTAGTTCTGAACTTCAGATAGAAGTTGATGGTTTCAAAGCAATTCTGGGATCTAGTCAACTAGTTCTAGCTTTGTTTGTGTTTGGTTTCATTACTCATAGTCCCTTTGAGTCACTTAATGGTTGCCTGTATAGGTCTTTTCCACTGCACATGTTTTCATCTTTCAGACTGGGACAATGAATTGGCATGTTACAAAGAATTAAGTGAGGATCTAACCTGTACCTGGCTGCCAGTACCTAGTGCTGCAAATACAGTTAATTATACTGTATACCTAAAATGGTAAGTCTGAAAAGTTATCTCAGAAAACAAAACCTCTTATTGCTGTTAGATGTAGTTCCTATCTGCCAGAGTTTTGCTCCAGTGTATTTCATCATTTTAGAGGTTATTACACAAGGCTAGTCAATATATTTAATCACTTCTCATCAATACCTATTGATTTGTAAGAGCTTGGTAAGAGAGTGGTAGGTTGATTTTGGCTAGACATCACAAAAGCTGTTCCATTCCTCTCCTCCTCAGCCCAACAGGGCAGAGAAAATATGATGAAGGATCATGGGTTGAGATAAGAACAGGAAGAGATCTCTCAGCAGTTACTGTCATGGACAAAACAGACCTGACCTGGGAAAATGAATTTAATTTATTAACAATCAAATCACAGTAGAGTAATGAGAAATATAGCTAAAACTTGGATCACCTTTCCCTTCTCTGCCCCCCCCTCCCCCATGCTTTTCTTCTTACTGGGTTTAACTGAATTCTCTGCCTCCTCCACCCCAGCATTGTGGGGGGGGTGGGAAATGGGATTTGGTCAGTCCATCACATGTTGTGTCTGTCACTTCTTTCTCTTCTGACTCTTCCTGATGGTCCAGCATGGGAATCCTCCCACAGGAGACATGAACTCCCACAGTCCATCATTAACTCCTCCAACATGAATGCTTCCTGTGCGGCTGCATTTCTTCATTAACTGCAAAAATTAGTGTGGGTCCCTTCCATGGGGTGCCAGCCCATCAAGAGCAGCCCGTTCCAAAGCAGGTCCCTCGTGTGTTCACAAGCCCTGCAGACCTGCTGCACTGTGGGCTGCTCTCTGCTGCTCCCACACATTCTCATTCCTCTCTGCCAGCCGCTGTTGTGCAGCAGTTTTTTCCCTCTTTTAAATGCATTATCCCAGAGGCGCTACCACCATGGCTGAGGGGCTCAGCCTCGGCCAGCAGCGGCTCTGTCCTGAAGTCAGCTAGAACTGGCTTTGTTGTACATGGGGAAAGCTTATTGCAGCTTCTCATGGAAGCCACCTCTGTAGCAATTTGCTCCCTTGCTCCCAAAACCTTGTCATGCAAACCCAATATAAAGTCATTATACATCTTACCATGCCTCCAACACACTGTTTAAATCATTATTACCAATGATCAGCTTACTCAATTACTTTTATTTGCAGCTATTGACTTTTATTGACTATTCAACACAGATGTATTTAAGTAAAAAAAAATATTCAAACATAAACAGACACTAAGCTTTTATTTTATGTATTATGCATTTTGCTATAGCATGTACCCAAGGAGATGTCAGATGTAGCATAATTTCTGGCAATTCTGAATTATCAAGTAGTGGTTTAACCGATGGAATGTACATGTAGGGTTAATTTTGAACTGATTACCTCAAATACAGTATCTTCAGTTGCAGCTGCATTGCAAAATTTAATTTCCCCATTTTATATCTAGATATTTGGAATCTCCCATGAGATTAAGGGCCTGTTCAGAAATAGAAATGTGAGATCAGAAGACATGATCTTTGCCATGAGACCATATCATGGGGTACATAGAGTACAGCACCGTATAGCATAGGTAAATTCTGATATTCATTGCTGATTATTTTGCCACATAACCACCCCTTGTCATTAAAAAATGAGTTGTGGTTAGAAACATCTCCTAAAGCTGAGAAAATGTCACCACACTGGGAAATTCCCCAGGGTGATCATCTTCACATTTGCACAGGAGCAAAGCAACCACCTCAAGGCTGAGATTACTCCCCCCTCACCTTCAATATTTTCTCACTGGAGGTAGAAGAAGGCACCAATTTGCAACAAGCACCAAATTCCCCTGCATTTGCTGTCTTACCTCTTGGAACTTCAATGAATACTAATTTTTTGGAAGGGCAGAAACATCTATGAAACAGCTCTGTTTCTGAAGAGATATTATCAGTTGAAATATTTCTAAGCTACTTGCTTTTAAAGTTGTAAGCCAAAACCAGACTGTTCTGTTCCCAGGCTGCAGGGTTGATGCCATGAACAAACAAGGCAGATAAAAGAATGAAAAAGGATGTCAGTGCGGGAAGAGAGAGACAATTCCCTGGCAGAGGTGGTGATGTTTCCAAGTCAGAGTCAGGGCTTTAACCTCAGTCTCCTAAGCTTCCACCCGGTGGTCTTGAAGACAAACTTCCTATCTACTCCTGTACTGGGTTAAAAGGAAAGGAAAAAGCCCACCTGAGGGCTTTTACCTTGCCTAGAAGAGGGTATCACCCCTTCCTGCATGTAACATCGGTTTGATACTGCAATAGTTCCTTGTCCTTGCTCTTTGTGATTAAGTTGTCAGGAAGAAAAAGATTAAAGATAAACACTCCCACAGAAAAGTTCCAACCAAGAATTCAAAATCGTTCTTTGAAATTTTAATGGCTGATTCACAACTAGCCTGAAGCAGAAGACAAGAAAACCTTCAAGTAGTTTTTCTCAGGTATTAAATATTGAATCATGATGTGTGTAATTTAATACTTGAAATGCATAGGAAGGCGATTAGTATGCTAGTTCCCTCTCTTTAAGAACACTGAGCTTGCACAGTTTCAACCTTGAAAAAATATGTCCTATATGTGGCAGAGACTAAATGAAAGAGACAAGAAAAAAAATATAGGCAGCAAAGTTGTATGTAAGGCATTATAACCCTTGGACTTCCTGTGCTGTCTATATTAGATATACCAGGAGAAATCTACAGGGCTGAGGACTCAGGTGACATTTAAATATCTCCATCCAATCCCAATGATTCACAGGAACAAAAGTCAGAAGACAAGCATATAACTCATAGGAGGCTTTTCATAACTTTATGGTAATTTAGATTCATGTAACTGGGAAATTTTGCTGTTCAAAAGGAATTTGGCTGCCCCTGTTATAAGAGGCGAGGCTTTATGAAGCCATTTCTAACATAATTTTATACCTTGAAAATGCTCTATATATCCCACTGTAAGTACAAAAGGTCATACAGGTCTTGTTGTACCATGCTATGTCTTAAAAGTTTAAGAATTCAACAGTTCTTCACCACACAAAGATTTACATATTTAAATTTGCTAGGGTTACTGAGGTGCATGAATTAATCTTGCTGTTTCAAGCCACTCAAAGTAAACCTTCAAGATTTCCAGATGTGGAATTATGTATAGAACTATCTGGAAAGATATCAGTTGCTATAATTTTGTTCTATTGGGCAGGGAAGAAAAAATTACTATAATCAAATAAAATGCTTTTCATTCTGCTTCCTTTTCTCTGAAGGAACAAAATAAGAAAACTTTTTCAGCGAAATACATCATCACCTTCCATCACAATTGAACGAAAGAATCTCTACATTGAGAGACTTGCAACCATTTGGATAGCAGTGAGTTATGCCCATGACACCTGTGCAAAAGGAAAGAACATCTCAGTTTTACCAAGCAAAGCAGGTACAGCATCTTCACAAGCTGTGTTGCTGCAGTGCCCAGCTAAAGCTCTATTCCGTAAAGATTATTTCCAAAATTTCAGCTCCCAAAACAATCCTGTTATTTTTACTGATTCAGAGAGCTGAGATGCAGTTTGACTTCCCTGAATGAAGTTAATAATAGAAGCCTATGATATTTTATGGGAGGAGAGCTTTACTTTAAATATTTAGCAGGAATATTTAATATTCACATGCAGAAAAATATATAGTAATATTTGTGTACCATACTTAACCAGCTTTCTGTGCTATCCTTGATGGCTTTCTGAATTTCTTTGTATTGGTTTACTAAGAGCAGATTGACTCAGCACTGTGTACTTAAGGAATCCTTGATATAGAGCATTAGGATTTTGAGAAACCTTTTTAAAATTCAACTCTTTTCTGAGGCCACTTACCCATTACGCAGTTATAAAAGAAAGTTATTTTAAAAATAGTTCTATTTATTAGGCCCTTTAAATGTTTATTTAAAGATTTCCTACCTATCTGAGCACTGAACTAATGCTAAGAGCTTCTCAAAACTTCACCTGCTCAGACTAATCATGGTCCAAGAAAAACCAATGCTTCTCTGCTGGGAGTTACTACTAGTACAACCCAAATTATCAATAGTGTAACCTTTACTGAAGACTTTTGGCCACATTGTGAGAGGAAGATGAAAGTATATTTGCACTTACTGAAATTTAAAGATACTTTGGATATTTTTTATGCAACTCATGATTACAGGTACTCTTGACATTTTAATTTTGCCTTTCAGCCTCATTCAGAATAGTAACTGCTTAGTAAAAGAGTGTTCCTGAAATCAGTAAAAGCATTCACAAAAGAAAGGCAAGAGGAACAACTATATTTTGTTGATGTCATAAAGATTTAGTAATTATTCATTTTCATGGTGTTTTGAAGTCTCACAGCATTCAGTATTGTGTGCCAAGTCTTTCAATTTTTATAGACCACACTCAACAGATGCAATTACCAAAGCTTTCCTGCTTCTCTTGTGTTTTTAACAACTGTATCTCCCCCATTTTAGGAAAGTGCTTGTCACCATCTAACATAAATGTTTATCAGATCACAAACCAATTGATAATAAAGTGGGACCCGCCCACAGCTCATGCACCATATGAGTTGAGATACAGAGAGGCACTCACAGAATCGGCTCAGTGGACACGGGTAAGTACTTCCAGATGACAATCTCATGAGAATATAAGGTGCTCCAATATCAGCTCAGCTGCACATGTTATATGCAGCACAAGTATTGCAAGGTGGTATAGCAAGGAGTCATTTTATAGGCAGATCCCACTGGGGCACCTTAGTTTGGTTCTAACAAATAATGAAATGTTTCAGAAAGAAGGAACAGTAGCTTTAAGCAAAGCAAAATAAAATAGCATGCTATCTGGTTCATTAACCTACCAGTGAGACATTACAACTACCAGTGATGCAAAAGCTGAATACCAGAAATGCTATGTAAAGTCAGATCCAAATCATGCTTTCAGTGATTTACAGTATTGCTCTTTTAGCTGGTATCATTATATTTTCAAACAGATTAGAGATCAGGTTGCTTTGTTTTTCAAAGTAATATATCATACTTTATGCACTTTAGGTTTGTGTAAGTATTCCAGATTTTCTTCTTTGAAAAGAAGAGAAATAATTTCCCTGTAATACTGTCATAGAACCCTGGAGTGGTTTGGGTTGGAAGGTTCCAACCAGCCTAGTTCCAACCAGCCCTGCCATGTGCAGGGCCACCCTCTAGTAGACAAGAATGCCCCATCCAAACTGGCCTTGAACACTTCCAGAGTTGGAACATGCACAGCTTCCTGTTCCAGTGCCTCACTACCCTCACAGTGAAGAATTTCTTTCTGATACCTATTCTAAACATACCCTCTTTCAATCTACACCCATTGCCCCTTGTCTTGTCACTACATGATCTTGTGAATAGTCTTGCCCCATCTTTCCTGTAAGTTCTCTTAAGGTACTGGACGGCAACCACAACAC
Organism: Onychostruthus taczanowskii; assembly: GCF_017590055.1. Lineage (NCBI taxonomy): Eukaryota > Metazoa > Chordata > Aves > Passeriformes > Passeridae > Onychostruthus > Onychostruthus taczanowskii. The sequence goes on along the minus strand of NW_024502125.1, from coordinate 3,539,702 downwards.
CTCTCCAAAGCCTTCTCTTTTCCAGACTCAACAACCCCAATTCTCCCAGCCTTTCCTCACAGGACAGGTACTCCATCCCACTGATTTTGTGACCCTCCTTTGGATTTATCCCAACAGACCCATGTCCTGCTGGGGACCCTGTCCCTGAAAACTAGGAAATAAACTCTCCATCATATTTGTTAGACTAACATTATTTCATTAGCAGTGCTGAATGCATGGCTAATTATCTTCAAAACATCCATGCCCAGTAACTTCAGAGACCAGGTTAAATTCCTGAAACTATTGTATTTTCATGTTTCCTGAAAACACGCATATATGTTGATTATTTACACTTGTTTGGATATGGTTCCAGATCTTCTGACGAATCTTTTCTCCTTGGGAGTATCTCAAATATGTCATCAGGTCATAATGTACTTCTTACGATTCTTTGCTCTGATACACAGTCCTTGTTCTCAAAACTGAGATATTAGTTAGTACACATTAAATCACTGATAGAAGTAAACAAGAAAGCATTAACTGGAACAAGTTTATTAGTCATAGATGTAGGGAGTTAGCACAAGGCCGCATTAATCTCTGGTATTTGTACTAAGAACTGTATGTACAAAGTGAAACATTAACAACAAACATAGGGGTCGTGCTCTATTGTGCTAAATTGAAAAGAATTTCCAGCACCTTCCTCCACTGCTGCATAGATGTCTTCTTACAGGAATGTTTGGTAACAACCCCAGAGCTGCTGCAGCCCTGCAGGTGGGGTCTCAGCAGAGCAGAGCAGAGGGGCAGAATCCCCTCCCTGCCCTGCTGCCCACACTGCTCTGGATGCAGCCCAGGACACGTGTGGCTCTCCGGGCTGGGAGTGCCCATGGCTGGGTCATGTCCAGCCTCTTCACCACCAGCACCCCCAAGTCCTTCTGGGCAGGGCTGCTGTGATCTGTCCATCTCCAGCCTGTGCTGGTGCCAGGGTTGCTCTGACCCAGGTGCAGCAGCAGCTGGTCTTGTGGTTCCTATGGTCCACCTCTGGAACCTGTCCAGGTCTCTCTGGATGGCATCCCAGTCTGCAGACACCCCTCAGCCTGGGGTCATCTGCAAATTCATAGAGGGTGCACTTGACCCCTTTAAGCCATTACTGAAGATATTAAATAACAATGGTCACACCCACTGTGAAGCCCTGATGGACACATCTTGTCACTGGTGTCCACTGGGATTCTGAGCCACAGTCCACTACCCTCTGGATGTGACAATCTAACTACTTCCCAATCCACATCACAGTTTACCCATCAAATCCATCACTATCCAATTTGGAGAGAAGGATTTTGTGGGATACAAGATCAGTTCCAGTTGCATTTTAGGACATGCAATATGGCACAGCAACAGGGCAGTACAAAACTAAAGGGAATACACAGGAGATGGAAAATTAGTCACAATTTCAATAATGTCTGCATGTAGCAGCAATGGCTGCTTATCCCTCTCCTTCCCATCCAGCAGCATATGAAGAAAAGGCTTCTCCAGCAGGCAGGTATGTATGCATGATTTGTATCACTAAGTCCCTGAAATTGTCTGCTTTTCAAGCTCTGTTATTTTTATATATGTTAATCAGGTTTTAAATATGCATTTATCAAGAAAAAGAAGAAAATTGTTTAAATAACAACAGTCTCCACTTCTTGGGAAATTCTGCTCACCTAGGAGCCTCTCTGCTTCCTTTTTACTACAAAAATCTCCCTTGTTCTTCCTTTTGTCTCAGAAGGCTGTTCCCATTTCTCTTGTAGCTGACTGCTGGTTCATTTAGCCACTTCAGAAGAGATACTTTGAGAGGCCCATGTAAGAAATGCTTCATCTCAGTGCAGAGAACATTCAGGTCTTGGAAAGGCCCCCTCATTCACTTGCATACACTTGCTCCTAGACCATCCTAGGGCAGCCAGTTACCCATGCATAGCCCACCCAGTAGTGCAATAGGTAGACAACCACGTGCAGACAGTCTGGCGTGTGGCACGTGGAAGAACAGAAGGTTAAGAGAAGTATGAATGCATGCCCTGCAGGTTTTGGAGACAGGTGAGATGGAAGAATCACACAAGTACTGTGGGGGACTAGTACAGACATCCACACTGGGTGACACAAATGAGTGAAAACTACAGGTCATGAATATACATGATCTCCCAGGTCCCAGCTGATGCTGTGAATTTAGGCTGTAATCTCTTGCTAATAGTATAAACATAGGCTAAGCTTGCAGATTAATAAATTAGTATGGCCATACATGCACAGAGGTTATAGAAAGCTAGAGTTTATCAAGAGTAGGATAAATGTGCGTGTAATGTAATTTAACATTTGGGTTTTAAATCCATTCCACTTCCCTCTTGTTTGGAGACTTTCTCTAATATTGTGGGTAGTGGGATTTTTTTGAGACCAAATAATAGTCACAATGGTAAATGTGACAGTCGTTAGACAAGAGTAGATGGCACAGAGCACCTGATTACTTCACAAATAATAGAGTCAGACAGAACTTTGAGGGAAACATTTTAATTGGGTCATGATAGTTAAAAAAAGCTCCCCTTGCATTCTAAAATCCTTCTCAGATCTTCTGCATGTCTAGTTGCTTCTGGATCCAGACCTGGTCAACAGTTTCTATCTCAAGGACTGTATGTGCACAATCAATCCTTTGTATCACTTAACTGAGATTTAACATTTTCAGTGTATTAATTTCCAATTCACTTGTCAAGTATCTGATGAGATGAATACTCTCTCATCCTTGAGGAGTAATCTTCAGAAGTTAAGAAGTGTTCTTACTCAAGAGATCCCTTTGTATATCCCACTGCTGTGCAGGAGAGCTCAAGAGGCTGTGGGCTATCCACTGCTTAAGGGTAAGATGAGACACTTAAAGATATATACGCATGCTCTCTTCAAGTATTAGCTGCTTCCAAAGTTGACTTGAGTTCAATCTTAACCAGCACTATGAGTAGGTGGATGAACTGTTAAAATCAGCCCTTGTCTTTCATGTTATCTGTCTGCCCTGAATCGACTTTGAGCCAGATGCTGGTCCAGACGCATCTAATATGACTGCTGATAGTGGTTATCACTTATTCAGGATTACAGGAAATAAAGGTCAGGATAGAGGGGAAGTGGAGGGGAGGGAGATTGAGCGCACTCCCACAGAAATTAATTAATTAACTTACTAAAAAATAAAGTACTGCAGAAATTCAAAGAGAAGAGCTGCTCGCCTTACAGTGGGACTTTGTTGTTTTTGGGGGGTTTTAGGGAAGAGTTTAAGTGATAACAACAGTTTCCTATCATATTTTCTCTTATTTTCTCTGTATTTTTAAGCTCAGGGTTTTTCTTAGACATGGGTCGTGTCTTTGTTTCAAGAAAAACTCAATTTCCTGAACAGTTATTGGGGCTCCAGTGCCATCATCAGTTGCAGGTGCAAATCTCTTCTGCAGTGCCAAGGCACGTTCAAACCTGTCATGCTGTTTAAGACAACAGCCATGTGGATCTATTCAGACATAATGACACTTTTAAAAGTAAAAGCTTTTTTTTAATACTTAGTTTTCCCTTGAATTCTTGTTCTTGAGAAGCTAACAAGTCTCGGAGTTAATAAAATTTTTATTTTTCAGTATATGTAATGTCTAATTGATTTAAAAAGTAATATTTAGACCAGACTACTTACTATCTTGAGTGAGCAGAACAAGTTCATGAAAAAGACAGTGTTGCCTTGAAAGAATGAAAATACCTTGACTAAAAAGTGCAATAATTCGTATTTGATGACAGGAACCTCTGCTTTCAGCTGAGTCAGAAGACTGGTCTTAGGCTGAGAAAACAATTAATATAATGTTTTATTACGGTTACATAAAGGATTTTTTTTTTTAGGTGCCTGTAGGAAGCAATGTTTTCAATGTCACCATTTCAAATTTAAATGCTATGTCTTCATACATTGTTCAGCTCAGATGCATAACCAAGGATGGTCTCAACTGTGTTTGCATTTGGGGCAAAGAGATTTTGGTCCCTCACAGTAAGTGAAATGTAGTTTCATCCTACTGGTAGTAAGTATGAATGTAAAGGCTTTTCCAAATTCTGTGTCATATGAATGACATAAAAATGAACACAAGAATTATTCATTTGAGTGCATGTCTCTATCTTTTTCCATGTTTACCAGAACTCATGGACAAGCCAAGAATATCATATAATGTAACTACACAAGTCTCTCCAGGAAGAAGAAGTGTTCTTCTGAAGTGGGAGGTAAGGTTCATTTTGAGTCTGGGTACCTTCTGTTATGTATATGCTTATATGTGCATATTTATTTCTTGCATTGCAGGGAAAACCAGACTTTCTCATTGCATTGAGTCTACACTTGATAGGGGAAGGGCACTGGATATTGTATACTTGCTGCAGAATTCATTGCATCTGTATGTTGATGATTTAGGAGGTAGAAACTAACAGGGAAAAATTACATAAGTTTATATTCCTGAAAAATTACTAAAACTTCCCTTCTTTTCCAGAGAAAAACATGTTTTTATTTTAAGAGCTTCCAGCTTCATCTGAAATTCTTCACAAGATATGTGTAGCTGCCTTTTAAAACAGTAAATGTTTTCCTGTCTACGTTACTCCAAAAATATCCAATTATTTCATTAAGATAACCCAGCCTCACAACTTCATGGTATATACACTATTAACTTTGTGCCAGAAATAACAGACAATCTTGATTTTAGAAACAATTCTTGAAGTACTCACAAGCCTTCACGTATTTAGTTTCTGTCTGTATTGCAGTAATTTCCATTTCTGTGCACTCATTTTCCAATCTCTTATTAAGATTAGTACAGTAAAATAATGAATGTACCACCACCAGGAATTTCTACCAATGGATATTTAACACATTTCAAATTTGTAGCGTAATTGGTAGCATTTGTCTTTAAAGATACCTAATCAAGCCCTAGAAGATGAGGATATCCAGAGGCATAAATTTCAATTAGATACCTCTCATTAACTTTAAAGTTCCTGAAAATGAGGGATATGTTCCACTGAAATGTAGAGAATGTTACAGATGCTTCACTGCTGTTATTACAAATTGCATACACATAACTAAGATCTCAATTAAAGAAAATTCTTAATTGTGTACTTAAATCCTCTCAATTTAATCATGCTCTTAATTTTAAGGAAATGCCTTGCTTTATTGATTCCTAATGACCTAATTAAAACAGTATGATTTTATCCCCATCATTAAAGGCTACATTTTGTTTATAAAATTAAATTCCTCTTGATTTTCTGCATGGGACATAACAGCATTTATAGAATGATAATGTTTTTCCTCTTGCTAGGTAGCACAAAGTGAGAATGTCCTTGGATATTTTGTTAATGTGGAAAGAATACCCAACAGTTGCAACCACCCACCAAATCACATCTCTCTCAAAGACAGAAAAATTCTTGTTAATCTCTCCATGGCTTACTATAGACTTAATATTTCTGCCTATAATGAAGCAGGAGAATCTCCACGAGCTATCTACATTGTCCCAGAATCCTCTGTAAAAGGTATTTATCTTATCACTTATTCACCATTATGGTGGGGAAGTTTTATGACCAATCTCTAAGGTTACTTTTTAACGGACTTTGGGATAGGTGAAAGCATTCTCTTGAATATATATTAAGGTAATATTTTTACATCCTAGGATTCAGAATTGTTTCTTAAGAAGATACTTCAGTAGAAGTTAACAGACTAGCAATTTAATATTCATTTTAGCACTACTAGAGAAAGTACAATGTGTTGGACCTACTTAGGAATAAGGTGGATTTTACTTAGGAAAATGGTTTGTGGACTGTCCTCAATATCAAGTAGGTACCACTGGTTTAAAAAAGTTCACAGAACTATGTGAAGTCTAAGTTCTTGAGCTAAATAACTATTAGGAGACCTGCTACTGTCCTTTATTTCAGTATTACTCTAACTGGCACATAGGAAAAGGAATAGATAGGATGTACATGCCACATTCTAATGAAGATGTAAGCTCTTCTGAGGCCCAAGTAGACAGTTTTTTCATTTAAAGAATAAAACTTATTGTATAATGTCTTTGTTATAAATTAGTTTCATGTGTTACAGTCTTGAGGTATTTATTTCAATATATGAAGAAGTTCTCTTACAAAGTAGGATTTTTTAAATTCAGCTATAGCATTCACAATAAAGAAGTGTGCAAGTACCCTTGTTGGTCTTCTGATAGCTGCAAATGATTGCTTATCCAGAATTTTCTAACACTCCCCTCATGCTGTTCTCCTTTTCCTTGCAAAGAGGTAACCATTTGATTTTGCTCTTACATTTCAGTCCCTTAGCTCTCTTCTGATAAAATATATCCTACCAGTTGAAGCCCCCTTTTGACTGACAATTAGTAGTCTACTGAACCTCTGAGCCTGTATTTCATGGCTCTCTCCAGATGCCTGTTTCTGTTTGATTGTACTTTAGTGCAGCTTCTCTGTAGCTATCATTAATTACTGAGAGGATACTTGCATTAATTGCATTAAGATAAAATCCTTCTCAGCATACACAGCTGAGCTAGTCAGCTAGTACAGTAATTTTCTTTACAGAATAACAGAACCAACTATTTTGGAAAAGACCTTTGAAATCATTGAGTCAAACTTATGGCCTAACATTATCCTGTCAACGAGACTATGGCAATAAAGTGACACATCATCCACTCTTTCCTTAAACATTTCCAGGGACAGTGACTCTACCACCACCCTGCACAGCCCATTCCGATGCCCAAGCTCTCTTTCTGTGAAGAAGTTTCTTCTGATGCTGAGCCTAAACCTCCCCTGTCTCAGCTTAAGACTATGTTTCTTGTCCTATGGCTCATTGCTTTGGAGAAGAGACTGACCCCCACTTGCTAGATCCTCCTTTCAGGCAGTTGTAGAGAGTCATAAGGTCTCCCCTGAGCCTCCTTTTCTCCAGGATAAACAATCCCAGCCATCTCAGACAGCCCCAGCTCCCTCAGACAACCACAGCTGCCTCACAATCATTTTGCCTTTCCTATATTTGTTTCCAGACAGGAGATAAAATGGAGAATGTTTATGTCTCTCGCAAGGTTCACTTCTTACCTCAAAATGGCAGGTTGCCCTTTTCCCTCCTTAGTGTCAGACCGAAGGTCTTTCCTGGTTTCATAGCCTGCCTTTTAAAATGTCAAAATCTTCAAGATCCTTTCAAAAAATTCAAACTATATGCATATGAAATCATCTAGCTATGATATATTCTCCTCCATCCCTGCTCAGGCAAGGACTCTCTCAGAGTCACTCCATGTCTAGCAGCTGCTAGAGGCTCACAGGAGGTTACTCAGCGTCACCTGACTTCTTTCTCCTGAGGCTTGGAACAGCCACTTAATTTCAAACAATCAGAAATCAGGAAAAGTCTTGTACAGCAATCCACACTGTAATTCCCAGACATCACTGCAAAGTAGTAAAGCTAAGTTTCTTCTATTGAAATACTACTGTAAACCTTACTATGATAAGTAAGTCATCTGCAATGTTGCTATATTTGCTTAATGAATAATCTTTAAAAAACAGAATAAAAGGGAGAAAGAAAGAAAGAAAGAAAGAAAGAAAGAAAGAAAGAAAGAAAGAAAGAAAGAAAGAAAGAAAGAAAGAAAGAAAGAAAGAAAGAAAGAAAGAAAGAAAGAAAGAAAGAAAGAAAGAAAGAAAGAGCAATAGGGGAGAAAACTGCTTTCCTGTTTATTGACCTTTAATTGTGTATTTGTTCACAGACTTGCCTGGTCAAATCTATGTCAAAAGCCAGGGAACAAATGCAGTTGTCACATGGACTCCAGAATACAATCCAAAATGTTTTGTGGTTGACTGGGGCACTAGTAAAGAGAATATGCACATGAAAATAGTATCTACGGCTACCAGAAATTTCACATTAGGTAACAGCAACCACCACACCTCCTATGGAAGCACCCTTTCATTTTTTTTTGGTTATTTTTGGTCGGGCAGAGTAGGGTTTTTGTTCTGTTTTTAATGGCAAACTGAAGATACATCCAGGTAAGCACAGCTCTTAAGATTTGTCCAGTACTGAATCATCAGTTAATGCTTAGCAACATTAAGGCAGATAAAAAGAAGAGTTTTCATTAGGGTTCTTCTGGATATGGTTGGGCAAGAAATGCAGCTAAGCTACTGGTACAGTGTCTCTCCTTGCCCACATTCCAGGCAGACCTATATATTACTGGCTTTAAAAAAAACCCTTTCATCTTGTACATAGGTAAGCTTATCTTTCAATATAAACTGCTCTGTTACAGACTCCCTAAGATTGATTTTTATTTTTATACTTGTGTCTATACTTTTCAAAACATAAGTTCTAGTATAACTAGAGTAACATAAGTTCCAGCATAACTCCAGTATTCTGCTTACCATGCTAAACATGATGTGCTTCAGTCAGGGATTTCTATATGGAACAGACACTGAAAATTTTGATTAAAATCATGTAGGTAACTCTTGCAAAGGCCATTCAGCACTGTTTTTTTATGTACAATAGAGAATATTTAGCTTCAGAGTTCTACAAAGTCTTCTAGAGAGTGGACTGTTTAACTTCATCCTTCTGCAATATCTGTAGTGCCACATTACATCTAGGTTTTTTGCTTGGGCTTATATTTTCTAGCTGAGTGGGAAATACCTATCCCTGAAATAAGATAACTACAGTCATTTTAGTTCCTAATTTCTCCTTCAGCAGCTAAAGCCTCCCATAGGGAGACTATAAACCCACCTGTCATCTTCCAAATGAAAACCCATGTTTTGTCCCGTTCTGGTTTTGAAATAGTTTACATAAAGCATCTAGAAACACTGAAGAAGGATGTACATATTTTGTATTCAATGGAAAGCACTATACACTTATGCTGTGCTATGAGTCTCAGAAAGCAAGGACTATGCAGAAAAATCTATGAAGCTGTTGTCTTTCTTCTTCTTCTTTGTAATTTATAACTTTTCAGTAGGCCTTGATATATCTTTATTTGTTTTCCAGACAATTTTCAGCCATATAAGTTGTACAAAATAATGGTACATGCATCTGATGTGTGTCAGTGTGAAAGTTTCATAAGACATGAAGAGACTTTTGGAGTGACCCACTTTTACTTCGTTGAAGGAGGTATTCTTCCTCTTCCCCACCCTCTATATTTCTTCTTGCTTCCTGTTTGTAGCAGTAAAAGGAAGACTACAAAAAATTTCTTTTCCAGGTGACTGAACAGCTTTCTCCAGTTAGCATTGCCTTTATTCTTAGCAGCTATGTCCTGGCACTGAACGACCTGTATGCTGCTCTTTACTGACACATCCACAGAAATATTTTTATTATGTGTGACATTACCAAAAATAACAGAAAGATGGTTCCCAGACCCATGTGGCTCAAATTCAAATTAAATCAGATTTTCCAATCCCAATTTCATAGTCCCTTGTATTGCAAGTTGAAATGAGTACTGTTGCTATTGGAGTAAAATATTCATAATGAGACAGTCACAATTTCTACCTACTTTGGTATTGTTTAAGGTGACAAGTTTTTACTCTGTGGGACTTTGCCTTTCTCTTGCACCCTTCACATTGCATTTATAGCATCTAGAGTTTGACAAGAACTCTCTTGGAAACAGCTAGTTTTCAGTCTTGTATGTCCGTTGCACAGGTATTGATGCAGAACTAAATGATCTGGTTTTTAAAAGTTCCTAGGACTGGTCCCACTAATGTGACAGTTCTGAATATAACAAAGCATTCGGCACTTGTGAAGTGGACTGAAATAGCTGCAGAAGACTGTTTGGGCTTTCTCCAGGGATACAGGATCAGTTACACAGATTCATCAAGTAAAAAGTCTCCAGGTAAGTCACCGCTGCCAGAACACAGCAGCAGCAGCTCAGGGTCATGAAAGAAAAGCTTCATTCAGACCATTAAGTCTACTGAGTTATTTATGATTTCTGAGCAAATTGAGTTCTCTGCTCTCAAAGGTCAGCTCCTGGTTAGACTTTTAATGATCTAGTTACTCCCATGAACACTTAAAATGTTCTAGTTTTTATCTCAAATTAAATATTGCTATTTCCTTAAAAAATTACATTTCTAGGACTACAGCAGAATTCTCTAGGAACACTTAAAGAAAGACATACATTTTCACCATTACAATTTCTGTTACAACATTTGTATGTTTCATTGCACCTCATCCAAGCTTGAGTCTGAGCATTTCTATAAGATGTAAGACATTCTATATGTCGTACTTCAATTCAGTTAGCAGTTTGGATTTCTTATCTGTTTCCAAATACACCATTATACATTTAATTTTGGAAACATTTTATTAAATTGGCAGTTTTTATGTCTAAGTTTGGATAACCTTAAAGGTCTTTTCCAACCTTAATAAACTACAAATGATGAAACTTCTATGCATAGAAACAAATGAATAGCTGTGAATTCAAACCACTTGAGTTTTCAATTTAAAAAAGCCCCATATTCTTTTGATAAACATTTTCTTTCTGGTCTAGAGTGGAAAGTCCCTTTGCCATAAGTAATAATACGATAACTCTGTACGTACTGGCCTTCAAATAAAATTGAAGACATGCTAGGGAAGACAAATATCAAATAAGAGCTGACAAAGGGAGATAGTAAGAGTTCTATAATACATGTTGACCTATGCCTTTAGAGAATCATAAAAGTCTTCTGGAGATTCTATTCCACTTAAATACCTACAAGAAGAGGCAGAATGGGAACATCCAGGGCTGAACTTAATTTATTTTTTTTTCCTCTACCTTAACCAGTCAATACAGCAGTAACATGGCACCCAATCGCCATTTTTCCAGGCAGGAAGTATAACTTTAATGGAGAATGTGGGGGAAGCAGGTCCATAGGCTACAGCATAACATCCTCTTCTGTGAAGATCTTAAACCCACAATGGCAAACTTGAGGAGTAATTTCTGCCCCAAAGGCATCCTTACAGCATGACAGCTTGTACATTATTCTGGCCAAGGGAAAAGTCACTGCACCATCAGAAAAGACAGGCTGAGCTGAAAGCCCCACAAAGCAGGTAAAGCAGAAAGCACAGCCCTGTTTCTGTACTGAATGATGAGTAAGCACTGGCATAAATCAAGCTAAACAACTACTGACTACTGGAGTGAGAGTAAAGTGTATGACAAGGGCTAGTCCTAATATTAACTCTTACTGTCAATATAGGAACAACTGTTCAGCATGTTAGATATATTTTCCTCTCATAAAGTATAAGCAGCCTTCTGTATTCATCACTTGTGATGGTTTGACCCTAGCTGGATATCAGTCACTGGATGCCAGAGCTGCTCTATCCCCTCTGCAAGTGAACAGGGGAGAGAAAATGTAACAAAACATTCACGGGTTGAGACAAGTATTAGGAGACATCACACATTGCCACATGAGCAAAACAGACTTGACTTGGGGAAATTAATGGAATTTATTGCTGATGAAATTCAGAGTAGGATAACGATAAGTAAAACAAACCTTTAAAACACCATGAAATAAAACACCTTTCTCCACCTCTCCCTCCTTCCAGGCTCTAACTCTTCCCCACCAGCAGCACAGGCAGACACAGATGGAGTTACAGTCAGTTCATCACAGATTGTTTCTGCCACTGCTCAGGGAGGAGAGTCCTTCTGCTCTGGCATGGGTTGCCTCCCATGGGAGACAGTTCTCCCATCAACTTCTCCAGCATGAGTCCATCCCATGGGCTACGGTTCTTCACTAACTGCTCCAGTATCCAGTGTTTACTTCCTACAGAGTGAAATCCTTCAGGCACAGCCTGCTTCATCATAGATCTCCCACAGGGTCACAAGTCCTACCAGGAAATCTGCTCCAGCATGGGCTCCTCTCTCCATGGGTCTGGAGGTCCCTGTCAGGACCCTGCTCCAGCCCAGCCTTCCCATGGGTTCACAGCCCTGTCTCAGGCATCCACCTGCTCTGGTCTGGATCTCTTCCAGGGGCTTCAGGTGGATCTCTGCATCCCCTGGACCTCCACAGACTGCTGGGCCAAAGCGGCCTCACCGTGGTCTCACCACGGGCTGCAGGGGAACCTCAGCTCTGGTGCCTGGGGCACCTCCTGTCCCTCCTTCACCAGCCTGGGTGTCAGCAGGGCTGCTCCTCTCACATATTGTCACTCTACTCTTCCCTGGCTGCAATTACATTTGCAGAGTAACTTTTTTCCTTCTTAAATCTGTTATCACAGAGCCATTTCTAATTAGCTCAGCCTTGGCCAGCACCACATCCATCCTGGGGCCAGCTGTTTCCATGTCTGTTGGACATGAAAAGCTTCTGGCAGCTTCTCACAAAAGCCACACATGCAACACCCCTGCTACCAAAACTTGGCCATACAAACCCAATACAGCTTTGGTGTGTTAGAAGCTCATGCTTTTAACCTCTGGATTTAAAATGTACATAAATATTTTGGAGAAATCTTGTACCCATCCAAAGAACATCTGCACAGTCTGGTTTCCTTCAGATGAGGATCAGGGCACTGAAATTTTGCCTCTTGCCCAGTCATCTGCACTGACACATGCTCAGCCATGAGAGTTCATCTAATCATCTCCAAAAACCTCTTGTGTTTCAGCTGTTACTCTCAACGCTTCTATCACAAGTTACCATCTTACTGGACTGAAAGAAAAGACCACCTATCGTGTTCAGATTTCAGGATTCACTAATGCTGGGGAGGGACCTCTGACTGTTTCACAACCTTTCAGCACTCCAAAATATGGTACTGTGGAACCCCTATGCATCTGCATTACCCAGCATGAATCTTTTCTTTATGTTCTCTCAGTGTTCACCTACAAGGTTTATTAACCAATCCTCAGTTACTGAGAGCAAACACAAAAAATTTTTCCTCTGCAAGATGTAAACTTTGTGTCACAGAACAAAGTATTTCATTACCTGTATATTACCTGTATTTCACTACCTAGTATACAGGGAACTTGGTTCTTCATCTCGGAAACCTTTTCTGACCTTTTTGTGCTACCTATGTGCACATATCTTTATTTATTGACAATTACTGTCTAGATTTCAGCAGATGAAATTTCTGCCTGTGACTAATAATGTTCCAATCATCTGCTTTTGGCAAAATCCTGAGCGGTCATGTAAAGTTGGCTTCCTGAGCCATTAACTGCAAAAATAAAGGATTAAGTACCTTTCAGTTGTTTCTAGTGTGGGTGAACACTAACCAAAGTATCTTTTGCTTTCTGATAATTTAAGTACATTCTAAGTAACAGGTTCTTTAGGTCATTGGCAAAAGTTTGCTTTTCTCAGAAGTGCTTGGATAGGCTAAGACCAATACAGTTACATTTAAAAAGTCTAAAAAACTTAAAATCATATGAAGTTGGCTAAACTTAGTCTTTCAAACATTTTTAACACCTCATCAGTTAAACTAAAACTAATGCTGCAACAGACGTTTTTGTTTGATCACAGCTTCCCTTAATGAAGCCTTCTAAACAGAAAAATAAAAGAACATGCTAAGATGGTATCAGGAACCTGTGATATTCAGAAACAGAAGTATGCAAATGGTTTCTCCCCACAGCAGCTTTTTTGTATTAAGTGAAGGAGGTATAAAACCATACAACTGAATAGTTAAAAATGTAAAGCAGAGATTAAAAAAAAGAAATTTAAAATCTTCCTTGAAATCAACAGGATTTGTACCCCTCCTCCCAACACTGAAAACTTTCTCCTGTCAACACAAGATATTAAAGTCTCTCCCTGGAGCTTTTCTTCAGGACTCTATTTCACTCATCCTACCAAGTATATATTTGGAAAGTATTCAATTTTTCAGTAAAGTAACAAAAATGCACAGTGGAATTAACACAACATTTTAAAAAATCAAGTAATTATGTTGAATTTAAATATTACATGTACTATTTTAGCTCTTCCCAAACATTTCACAGGTTATTTAATCCATTAGAAGTATCTCAGGTTTCTTTGCTATAAAAAAAAATTTCAGCAACAAAACAATTTGCAGCTTTCCAAACTGGTTTTGAACTTTAGGTATTCAGTTTGGTTAAAAAAAAAAAAAAAAAAAACACCCACAAACTATTGCTGGGTGCTGGATAGGAAAAGAAAAAGCAAGTGGCTTTTTTTTGCAAATATGGTTTGTCAATATCAGTAACACAATCATGAACTGACCACACTCTACAGGCACTATTTTTAAACTGTTGATGTCTCCTGTAATGAAGGAGACATCAAAAATCTATAACAGAGACCTCTACACTGACTCGCTCTTAACATCATAGCCATTTTTGGTTTCTATGTTAGCCTGAGCATTTTATACACCTTTGTTAACCTCTCAAACACTTTCTCCTTTTTAGGTAGGTGGGATCTTGGTAGAAAATGTCTCAAACAAGTATTAACAGGAAATAAGAGACATAGATTTGCTTCAAGGCTTGACAAATGACTGATTACATATAAAGTGGTCTTAATGATCTTAAAAGTTAAAGCATGGACACCATCTAAAAACACAAACTGTGTTACTGCTATCAGGACCAGACCTCTCAAAACAACCTAAAACAAAATAAAATCCAACCAAATAAAAAGCCCACAAACAAACAAACAAACAAAACCCCCAGAAAACAAAAAACAAAACCAACCAACCAAAAAAAACCTCAAACACAACTAGTAAATCCTGACATCGATAAAAAGACACTTTCACTCAAATAGTTTCTTATTAAATCAGATGTGCATGAGGGTCCTGACTTGTTAAACAAGCTAGAGCTCAGATAACAGCATGAGGAAGAAAAAAACACTTGACAGGTTGGAGAAATGGACAAAGAACCATCTGAAATTCATCAAGGGCAAGTGCAGTGTCCTGCACCTCGGGAGGAACAACCCCAGGCAGCAGCACAGCCTGGGGCTGACCTGCTGGGGGGCAGCCGTGTGGAGAAGGACCTGGGGGTCCTGGTGGACAACAAGCTGTCCATGAGCCAGCAGCGTGTCCTGGTAGCCAAGAATGCCAATGGCATCCTGGGGCATTGGGAAGAGCACTGCCAGGAGGTGGAGGGAGGTGATCCTGCCCCTCTGCTCAGCCCTGGTGAGGCCTCACCTGGAGTGCTGTGTGCAGTTCTGGGCTACTCAGGACAACACAGACATGGAGCTGCTGGGGTGGGTCCAGTGGAGGGTTGCAAAGGTGTTTAGGAAAATGGAATACATTATTAGTGAGGAAAGGCTGAGAGAGCTGGGCCTTTTTATCATGGAGAGGAGGCAACAGAGAGGAGACCTTATCAATGTATACAAATACCCTAGGGGCAAGTGTCAGGAAAATGGGGCCAGACTCTTTTCTGTGGTGCCCAATGACGCAACAAGAGGCAATGAGCATAAACTGAAACACGGAAATTTCCACCTGAACATGATGAAGAACTTATTTACTGTTAGGGTGATAAAGTACAGGAAGAGATTGCCCAGAGAGGCTGGGGAGTCTTCTTCCCTAGGGATACTCAAAACCTGCCTGGATGCAATCCTGTTTCACCCGCTTTAGGTGAACCTGCTTTAGCAGGGGATTAGAATAAATGATCTTCAGAGATCCCTTCCAATCCCAACCATTCCGTGATTCTGTGATACCTAGATATCTTAAAAATACAAGCCTGAAAAGCTCATGCTCCCCTGAGAATATCAGCTTTAGTTTTAACTAGATTTTACTTAAATTCCAGAACATGTGTAAAGTTGGCTTTGACTTCTGTTTGAAATATTTCTCTCATGAAGTTAATAAGGTCTTTCTGTACTTTACACCATAAATCTAATTCAAGCTTTCTGTTTCCCATCAGATAAAGGAGAACTTGAAGGTTTTGTGATTGGTCTTTGTTTCAGCATGATACTCATTCTGGTTTTTGCACCTCTCACTTATTCTCTGGTGATTAAAAGGTAAGAACAGAATATTGGCTGGAGTTGTTAGCAGCACTCTTGTTTTGCTTAGCTCTGAGTTTCATAACACTGAGTCTTTTTTGTCATTAAAGGCAACACAGCTCAAAAAACACACAACACAAAAGCCACCACAGTAATCTCACAGTGAAAGCAATTAGAAGCCACTATAAGCTGATTAGAATGGTAAAACAAGTTTGTAAAAAATCTGTACTCTTTAGCTTTTGACTACCTCCTGTCACAAATACTCTTAGACAGAGCCAGGACCATTTCTCACATTGGGACATATGCTATATATGCTATAGATAAAGCATGCATTTGATTTTTTTTATCTAAGTCTTTTTTGCACACATTTGGATATTAAATTTATAAAGTATGCATACAAGGACATAATGACAAGGAGCAATATATGAATGAGTAGGAACAAGAGAGAATAGCAAGGGTGACTATGAGGTCTGGCAGTGATCCTCTTATTTTATGAAAAATTGTTTTCTGCAATAATAATTTATTCACCCCCACACAATAATCTGAAGTACAATATCAGAGGCATACACTATGACTAAAAGGTTCGCATAGTAATGGGTTCTAATAATAATTTTCTGACAAACCTAATTGCATACAACCACTTGTTACTATTGGTGCCCTAGAACACTACCTTCCCTTTTTCTCCTCTTCACAAAGCACCAGCCCCAGAAGCTGAAAGCACAACTGCTAAAGGATGGCACAACTTGTGGCTTCAGAGCCACACAGCATGACATAGCCTGCTTTAGCTTTAAACTCTTGTCCTTGCCACTGGGGAACAGACTTTGCACTTTCAGACTGTATTTTAAGTTGCACTGTGTCTGTTACAAGAGTTTTGACAGGAGCTTCTGAGACCTATCTAGTTTTGACCTAGAGCAAACTTCATTGTGATCAACATAAGACAACACTACATTGTCTGGGCCCAGTAGGAAAGACGAAAGGGAAAAAAACATCAAAACACAAAACAACCTGCAGCACCCAGCAACCCAGCATAGTGCTACAAAATAGTGCTTAAATTTGTACATTTGTAGTAATATTGAGCACTTTGAACTGAGATAAAAGGTCCCAGTGATGCCCTCATTTCAATTGCCTTCTTGATTTGTAGGAGAGGAGTCACCAGCCAGCCAAACACCCATCTTCACAGGATCAGCAAGAGATTCAGTAACTTCATAGCCACAGTTTTCACCTCCAACCCAGCCTAAGCAGAGGCAAAGTACCCTAAAGCTAATGAAGTCTAGCTTTCATTTCAAAACTGAAAAACTCTGAAGCCAGCACTAAGGCAGAGTGATGGACTACTTAAAGTCGCAGCCTCTCTTGCAGCTTTGCTGAGGCTTTTTTTATGGAGGTGAGATGAAATTTGGCTCCCAGAATGAGCCAAACTCAAAACAATCAGGAAAGAGCAGTATTAAGTTGTTTGTCCTAGAGCCAGTTCTCATAAGCCCTAGAAAAACACTTAATACACCCAAGGATAGCTCAGCTACACTTTGGGGGCATAAAATAAGCAGGATGGCTTCTGCGGTGGTGTTAGAAACAAAAAACGTTTAATAAAGGCAAAATAACAAACAGAAAAACTCGAGCCAGGTACAGAGGTCTGCCCCTGGTAGAAACACTTCACACAAAAGCCCCTCTTCTCCTTTGTTCTGTTCTTTTCTACTTGATTGATCAGGCGGGACTTTTTGGCTTCTATCCAATTAGGTGTTCTCTGGTGTTTGCTGAAGTCCCTGAGGCCCTATGAGGTGGCTTTCCACCTAACAGTTGAGAGAAGCTTCTGGGCTTCTTTCCTTTTTTGGGGGACAAAGCTTAGTTTTTGCCACTCTGTCATTAGGGGGCGCATTCCTACAGAGCAGGAGTTGTGTTGTCTCCTTAGAGCTTCTTCCAGACTACCAGTGCCACTGCACAGGGGCTGAATGCAACAGTATCTTGCTCCTTGTTTTCAGGGGAAAGGAAACTTCTAAATCAAAGCTCAGGAGCAAACACTTACTAAAACAAGCTTTGTCCTGTAGCCCTCAAGGAAGATGGAGGATTTGTGGAAATGATAACAAATTAGATGTACAGAAATATTAGATGTATGGATTAAAAGTACAGAAAGAGACAACATTGCCAGTACTTTCACAGCTCCTTTGTCATTAAACAAGGATGCTAATCATCATTAACGCAGTATTTCAGTGTAGACTATTAAGTTTGGTCTTTAGCTTTTAATTAGCATTATGCTTAAATGTCTCTGTAGAACAACTTTTTTTAATGGTTACAAAAATGTTGATATATTATGTATGAACAGTAATTAATTTAAATGCATAGGAAATGTCAGTCATATAACCTGATGTTTAATGTAAAATACTTCTTTACAGGCTGAAAATATTGTATTGGCGCAGTGTACCCACCCCCAGAAACAGCACTGCCCTCCAAGATATGGTAAGTACTCTTTTGACAGCATGAAAAAATACGCAGAGGAGATCTTTGATTAATCTATAGAGCTAGTTATCTGTCCTTTCACACTTTACTCAAGAAAATGTCTAGTAGCAACTGCTTAGAAGACAGAGTAATATTCAAAATATAGGATGGGGGATAGTTTCTATTTAGGCATAGACTGTATACACTTTTAAATATAATAAAGGTCTCAGACTTTTTTTACATTTACATTTAATTTTTTTACATTTACATTTAGTACACTGTAAAGCATTTTTAAAGGCATGATCCTTAAAAAAACAAATCAAAGTTGAATGGAGGTAGGTGGAGTCCAAAGAGAGAAATTCAGGGTTTGTTTGGCCATCTGGACCTAATCTCATGGGACAACCCAATTAAACATGAAGCATCTTCATTATTTTTCTTACCATAAAATGAATTTCGATCAAGTCTAACCATTAACCAGTCAGTTTTCACCAATTCAAACTGGTTATTAAGTATAAGTTATTCAAAACACAAAGTAGTGAATTGTGGCCTAATTCCAGAGAAGTATTATGACAGAGGCCATGTAACATGGTGTTCTCTGAAGTCTGCTCCTCAGCTTGCCTCCAAAGCAATCCAGGGGCTCTGACAGGCAGCTGGTAACTGTCTGAGGGGCACCTACCAGTCCACAGGCACCAAGGTTCAGCAGCATGCCAACATCTTACCCACAGCTTTCTCATGTATTTTGGCAAGTATACCTGACTTTCAGCACTAAATAAGAAGGAAAACCAGCAATTAGGAAAAAATACATCTATTAGAATCAGCTGCTGGAGACCACATTATCCACTTTTGCCTATTAGTAGACTTACCTTCGCCTTCTTTCCTCCCCACTTTTAACAAGATTTATGCTACAGTTTTGGTGACATCTGAAAGTCCTCCTTTTAGAACACCTAAGTTTATCTCTTAAGTCTCAGACCACCTATGATTGTGGTTTTGTAGCAGGAATTAGTACTGCTTTCCTTTATAAATCTCTTTTTCTGGAAGACTTGAATTTAATTTGGCTCTTGACAATCTAGTAGCTCCTCTCACGAGCTTTAACAAGCAGCCGTCTACCTCATAAAATTTTGGGCATTGGCTAGGTAGGTATCTACTGTCCAGAACTGGGATACAGAGTGAACTAATTAGAAACAGTATTTCAGATAGTCTGCTGATAATCAGAATTTTTGCTGAACATCAGCATTGCTTCCTGCAACAGAGCAAGTATGGATTTTCATATTTCAGATCAGGACTTCTTCACTTTCATTCTTCCTTTCTTCCACCTAAATGTAGATAAAGAAGTGAGAGTTCAGAGTTAGTCATCAGGTAGCCATTTTGCAATGAAGGATTGCAAGTGAAATATGCTGAGACTGCATGCTATAGAAAGGACAAGTAGGTTTTATGAACCACAGTGCCATTTTGACATAAAATGCGTAGAAGCAAAATATATTTATTTAAACTTCTTTAACTTTTCCTGCAGAGGCAAAGCAACTGTTAAAGCAAATGAAGTCTGTATTAACCATGCCTGGTACAGAATATTGTAATGTTGATAACATGTCAGACACAGAAATACCAGATAATGGTTTGGGAGAAAGCCGGAAAAGCACTGCCAGGAGACAGTACAATAACCAGTTTGGCAGATATATTGTCTAGAAGTAATTGGCATTCTGAACATTACTTGAGTTTTAGTTGTTCCAAGACTGAACCACATCAGTTTAGTTAATCAACTTAGCAACTCTTGACAGAAACACAAAAATAATCAAAAAAAAGACAGCAAGACGACTTGTCCGGTAATCCAGGGGGATTACTTAACAAAATATAAGTCAATCATACAGAGCTCATGGTACAGAGCAGCAGGAGGAACTGAAGACACTCTCATTACAGAGACCAGGAAAATGAACAATGGGGAACTAAAATGTCAGACAGTCATCCAAACCAGTGTCCTGTTTTTCATATATAGCCAAGATTCTTCAAAGATGCTTCTTCTTCTTCACCTATTGCTCTTTCAGACAGAATCCTAGCATTGCTATGTTGTTTAGAAAAGACCTCTGTGATTATCAAGGCTAAGCATTAACCAGCACCATTGTGTTCACCACTGATCCATGTTTCCAGGTGACACATGTAGATTTTTTCCAAAAACTTTCAGGGATAGTGAATCCACCACATCCCTGGACAGCCTGATCACCCTTTTAGAGAAGAAATTCTTTCTAATACCCAATCAAAACATTTCCTGGTGCATCTTGAGGCCATTTCCTCTCATCCTGTCACTTGTTACCTAGGCAAAGAGACCAAGTCCCCCCTGGCTGCAGCCTCCTTTCAGGCAGTTGCAGGGAGTGATAATGTCCCCCTGAGCCTCCTTTTCTCCAGGGTAAACAACCTCAGCTCCCTCAGCTGCTCCCCATTGGACTTGTGCTCCAGACCCTTCCACAGGTCTGTTTCCTTTCTCTGGACTCACTCCAGCACCACAAAGTCCTTCCTAAACTGAGAGCCCAGAACTGAACACAGGATTCCAGGTGTGGCCTCACCAGTGCCCAGCACAGGGGACAATCCCTGCCCTGCTCCTGCTGGCCACACCATTGCTGATCCAGGCCAGGATGCCATTGGCCTTCTTGGCCACCTGGGCACTCCCTGGCTCATGTTCAGCCGCTGGCAGCAGCACCCCCAGGTCCTTTCCAGCCACTCTGCCCCAGCCTGTGGCACTGCCTGGGGTTGCTGTGACCCAAGGGCAGGACCCAGCACTGGGCCTTGCTGAACCTCACACCACTGGCCTCAGCCATGATCCAGCCTGCCCAGAGCCCTCTGCAGAGCCTCCCTGCCCTCCAGCAGATCAGCACTCCCCCCCAGCTTGGTGTCACCTGCAGACTGACTGAGGGTGCACTCCATGAGATCATTAGTGAAGATATTAAACAGGACTGGCCCCAGTGCTGAGCCCTGGGGAGAAGCTCTGGTGACTGAACACCAGCTGGATGTTACTCTGCTCACCACCACCCCGAGCCTGGAGTTTTTTATCCAAGCCAGGAGCAGCCTGTTTATCCAGGAGAATTTTGAGGGAAATGACATCACACTTTGCTAAAGTCCAGGTAGACATAATACCTATTTCAGATTTGGTAGCTTTGGAATTTGGGCTGCTCTTCATAAAATAATATGACAATGAATGTACATATCATACAGATCTTTATTCAAAACAAGGCAGAAGTTAACCATGCAGTGATGCCTACTTATCCCATTAAAAGAGAAAAAGAGAGATATTTTATTTGGTACTCCTGTGACCTCAAAGAACAACATTCTCATTTCTCAGTCAGATCACAACTTGTAAGAAAAAAGAAAATAAAAACCAATGCACACTTACTTATCTCTTGCAAAAAAAAGCCCAGTGTAAACAAGTTTAGAGCAAGTGTGGACAGGGAGGCAGAGGGAGAAGGAAAGAAAAAAGTCTAATAGCTATACCAGCCTGCCCGTAATTTAAAAAACATTATGGCAAACACAGAACGAACTAGAAGGAAAATAAGGAAGCTTGGTGTTACCAACTGTTCTCCATTTAACCACCTAGAACTTGCAAAAAACTTGTTAACCCAGGTATACTCAGATCACAATATGGTGTGAAGTTTAATAACAAATTGTTCATAGCAGCTGACAGCTTAATTTTGTCTAGCTGCTGTTCAAGTTGCTGCCTTTTTATAGTAATATATTTGCTAAATTTTTTGAAAGCAGAACAGCATATCATGAGGCTTACACTTTATCATCACTACTTTTGGTCCCAAGTAAACAAAAAGGCAAGAAAAACTAATTAAATACTATGGGACCAGGGAAGATGGTCCTTTAAATTAGGTATTTTCAGGCATATTTCTAAAACCAAATATGAGCTAAAATGTATTAATTAGCATATTCTTCTTTCTTGATTTCTCTCACAGGCTAATTGGAAACCTCTTTCAAGGTCACTGCTTCAGGCCCTGTCAGACAATGATACCACCAGCCTTTTTGTCATAGAGCATGAATCAAAGGTTCCTCTGACACTAGACCTCTCCACAGATGGTGGAGAAGACAGCAAGCATGACACCTGCCAGTCAGAAAAACCTATCAATAACACAGACATGAGCCCGAGGCATGAAGAAATCCCTGCAGAAGCAGTTACAAGTGAAGAAGACACCATTTCCACGGAAGTACCACTCTTGAGTGATTATGCCAGCATGGAGTTTAGTCAGAAAGCCCTGATGAATCTGGCAGTGAGCACGCCTGAAAGAACTGCTCATCCTCATCTGAAAATGGAACTAAGCAGTAAGCCAGCACAAACTGTGCAGAAGGCTTTGTTTGCTTCCCAGGACTACCTCAAACAAAACCAGGTGGTACTTCTGCCATCTGGACCAAATTTCACGGGACAAGCCAATTAAACCTGAAACATCTTCATTATTTTCCTTACCATAAAATGAAGTTCCAAATCTTGTACTTCAGTGGAGCCACTAGGACCATATGGGATAGTGAGCTTGTGACAATAGTTATCCCCACTATAGTGTTTCCTTGGTGAAATAGATTGATTGCATTATTAGATTAGCTATTTCACCACAGTCACCCAGTGGAAAGTCCCACCAACTTCACACAGGCAAAACTTCTAGGAATTTACATGAAAAATCTTTCAGCAAAGTACCTCTTGCTTGGTATTTTGTTCCAGGGTATTCAGGGGCCATTCAACGCTTCCACTTAAGAACAATGTCATTCTAGATATCAGAAAAATTCTCTATTCACTACGACCAGCTTCAGATCTGATTTTCAGATCCAGTAAGTTCTTCACCAAAAAAAATTCCAGCAAAAGTATCTACCACTTCAAAGATCTCCAGTTGGTCAAAGCTGGTCACAGAAATTAATGCAAATCTTTGAAATTAGGAATCAAAAGTTTGTTTATTGATCTTTGTAAAACACCATTAGTGCTTTACATTCCAGAACTTTACAACTTTAGTCATTGTAGATAAATAGTGCTGTGTAAGTGAAGATGATAATAAGTTTCATTAACAGTACAAGTTGTTACTTGTATTAAATTAAGGCTATTTCCTCCTACAATTACCCACACATTCAGAAAAACACATCCATAATTTGTGATGAGGTGTAGCTGCAGATATGTTTTCACACTGCAATGACAACAACTGTTAAACACACTTCAGGAGCTGAACAGATATTTCAAGTATCCATACCTCCAAAGATTGCATGGAAGAGGAGCCATTGGAATACAATGGAAAAAAGGGTCTTATTCAATATGCTTTCTATGCAACTCTATCATGGATCTCCACAATGCAAGGAGCCTGAACCATTTTCAGGCTTACAAGAGTTTCTCAGTCATGAACTCCCCAAGCATTAATGGTCTGCACTTATTGTAGAAGATCCAGTTTATTGCTGTTGTCTCAAGTTTAAGGAGCATTTTATTAAAATTGCTTTGTGGAGAAAGAAATTTATCAGATTTATCGTAAGCACCAGAGAATCCATAGATGGACATTTTTAAAAATTTCCTCATTAAAAGTGAAGGATAATTGTCATTCTCACAAATATTTCCACTCATACTAGGAAGTATGAATTATAGAATATCTGTGCTTGCAAAAACTCAGAGAAATTCCATATCCCCACTTCACTGATTCAGTGAGAATCCATAACAAAACCTAGTTTATTAATTTTCCTTATTTAAACTCACTCCCTCTTTAACTATATTTCTCTATATCTTTAAGACTGCCAGGAACAAACCTGTATTTCACTGTGGGTCATGCACTGTATTTTTCCTTAGCACTTAAAATTCATTTTTCTCCCACAAAGCAGTGTGCACTCATAGCTGTTAAATCTTGCAGTCGGAACAAGGGGTAAGAGAAGCACTCCCTAGAGATTGCACAACTTTGGACAGTTTTTAAATATCTTTCTTCTTTTTCTGAACTTTAATCTGGTGACTTTGCCTGATTTGAATTTAAGAGAATGCAAATGATCCTGCTATTAGATGAGCTATTTTAATTTGCAATATCAAGCAGTGGTGTTGAAATGCTCTTACAGACAATGAAGTCCTGATATATAATCTTTATCAAGTAGTCATAATTTGTCCCTTTCCAGAATATAAGAATTATCCATGCTCATTACTTACTGTATTTCTTTCATTTCTTTTATTTTCCTGGTGCATAGCTTTCCTCATCCCTGTAAACACCAAATTCTTCTTTTTTAACTCTGCACCTAACAAACCAATACATATTATTCTGTTATGGATAAAATATCTATTAAGTAAGTAAGCAGAACCAAAACAAAGGCTTTTTCTGTATATGAAACAGTCTTGATACATGAAACTCAACAGACAGCTTGGGCTTTTAACCTAGTGATTATCAACTCCACTCTACTAGCCATTGTCTGACATCTTGCTACAGAAAATTCATATAGCAGAACAGGAGAATTGTACTAGAACCACCCATGGATACTAAACAGAAGCTATAGATGTATTCTACTTTCAGTTATCAAGTTCACAATATATGTAATTCTTAATTGATCTCATTAGAGTAATATTTGCACAATGGCCGTAAACAGTACATTTGGGAAAATAAGAGATACATGAAAAATCCTGGTGTAGAGATTAGAAATAAATTCAAAACTCATCACATCATGATGTATCCTTTGAGAGCAAAGAAAGAAGCTTTTGTGTAGAAAGAAATAGAAAAACACATTTGCTACATAGTTTCATGCAGCCAAAAAGGAGGTTTCATTGGAATAATGTACTCACTTGGTGACACAGGATTAGGAGACGTACCAGCCTCAGGTCTTCAGGTTAAGGAAAAATAGATGTCTGGGGTATGTGTTTCTGGCTGGCTCTCCTGTGGAGATTTTTAGTTCAGTTAGAAGGGTCCTACAACAATCATCTAGTTGTACTCCCTGATCTCTTCTGGCATTTTAAAAAACAGTGTCTGTAGAAGCCTTCTTACACAAATAAACATGTAAGATAGTTTATTCCATGTGTTATAGTACTGTTCAAGTGGCTAATGTAGTGTTCTTAACATCAATATTCTTAGCTTCAATATATGTTATGTTGAGTGAAATTGCAGATATGAAGGCTCAGGATCACAAAAGACAAGGTATTTTATAATTAAATTTTTGCTGTTTTTCACTGTCAGCATAGCTCTGGATAATCACTGTCAGCATTAGTGAGAATTTAGACATGGTGAAAGCTTAGACAACTGTAGACCTGGAAGCACATCGTCATCATGACTTATAGCATGGGATATTATACTGCAAGGTTACAGTACTTTAGCATTCTGTATTTACAGAGAAAGGAAAGTAATACCCAGTCTCTAATACAGCACAAAGCTAGGTTAGTACACTTGTATTTTTCTGGTATCCAGAGTAGATGTTTTTTCTTGCATGGACATGAGGATTTTTTATTATTTTTAATTTTTTATTGTATTTTTTATTTAATGCTTAAAGTCAGATTACAGTGCAGCAGTAACTCTGAAAATTAACACTGTATCAGCAACAAAACAAACAAGGACTCACCCTGGAACAGGAGATTACAGCAACCACAATACTGTAGAGGTTTATTCTGCATTAGTTAACAAGTGAATAATAATATCTACCAAATATCTAAAAATTCCCCCAGAATCTAAGCCTTTAAGCTTAGAGCTTTAACCCTTACAGCCACTTTTATGGCACAACAGTATCTGCATTCAAGCAGAACTGTCTGGAAAGCAGAGAACACAGGGGCATCCTGTCAACTCAAGTAATTATTGAGTCACAGTTATTGCTACAAAAATTGTCAAATAATGAAGAACTTCATAATAGATCTCTGATTACAGAAGATACTCTTGGCTCGGTGTCACAGACTCTTGGCTTGCTTCTTTCCCTTACTCAATGGCATTGTGTGTCTGCTGCTTGAATGAGGTTAAATTTGTTCTAGTACAACGTTGATGGAATTGTATGACCTGGGTAATAAAATCTGTGACAGCTTACACCACTCACTTCTGAGCCCGGTTTGTAGAAGACTGCTAGACAAATCACTCCATGCCAGTTGGGATGGGAATAGTCTTATCCTCATACCTACTTCAATTCTACAGCAGAAGCACCAGCTTTGTAGTAAAACTGAAAACAGCCTGCTGTGCCAGAAATGGTCATTCCCATCACCCATCCTCAGACACCCCTCCACTGCTTCACAGAATCATGGGATCACTGAGGTTGGAAAAGACACTTAGGATTGAGTCCAACTGCAAACCTAATTCTGCCAAGCCCATCACTAAACCACGTCCTTAAGTGCTTCCTGGGATGGTGACTTAACCAGTTCCCTGGGTAGTGTGTTCCAAGGCTTGACAACTCTTCCTGTGAAGAAATTTTTCCAGATATTCAATCTAAACCTCCCCTGGTGCAACTTGGGGCCATATCCTCTCATGCTGTCACTTGTTACCTGTGAGAATATACTGACCCTCATCTCACTGCAACATCCTTTCAGGCAGTGGTAGAGAGTGATAATATCCCTTCCCTGAGCCTCCTTCTCTCCAGCCTAAACATCCCCAGTTCCCTCAGCCACCTCGTGTAAGACCTATGCTCTAACTTCCTTCCACAAAATTTTCCCCAAGCAAACGACTTGGGCTTGTTACTTTACCAGAATGAACCCATGATGACATTTGTCATCAGAATGACAAATCCAGACTACAAAGGAAGTAGTCTGGATTTGGTGAAGTGGCAAACACAGGAAGCCCTGAAGAATGATGGGCAAAGCTACAGCCAGCACTGTCAGGAAAACAGATTAAATGTGTTCAGGCCCTTACTGGAGACACTGGAGCCTAGGTAAGCTGGAGAGTAGTAAACATGCTATTTTACCTGAAAATTTACAGGCTGCAGTCAATTTTTCACAGATTCATAGTTTTTCATAGATTGCATCGCGCAGAAGTGGATAACAGAACGATATGTATCCTCTGGCCTTTCCCAAACAGTAATTTGGGGATGGGCCCAGAGAGTGGTGGCGAATGGTGCTGCATCCAGCTGGGGATCAGTCACCAGTGGAGTCCCCCAGGGATCTGCGTTCGGCCCAGTCCTGTTTAGTATCTTTCCTGATGATCAAATGAGGGGATTGAGTCTGCCACAGTAAGTTTGTCCCCTGTACTGGGCACTGGTGAGGCCACACCTTGAACCCTGTGTTCTGTTCTGGGCTCTCAGTTTAGAGAGGATGTTGAAATACTCAAACATGTCCAGAGAAGGGCAACAGAGCTGTGGAAGGGTGGAAGGGAGCACAAGTCCTGTGAGGAGCAGCTGAGGGAGTTGGGATTGTTTATCCTGGAAAAAAGGAAGCTCAGGGGAGACCTCAGTGCTCCCAATAACTGCCTGAAATGGGGGTGCAGTCAGGTGGGGGTCTCTTTTCCCAGACAACCACTGACAGGACACAGCCTCAAGATGTTTAGGCTAGGCACTAGAAAATATTTCTTCACAGAGTGATTGGGCGATGGAATATGCTGCTGAGGGAGGTGGTGGAGTCACCGGCCCTCAAGGTGTTTAAAAAAAGGCTGGATATGGCACACAGTGCCATGGTTTATTTCACAAGGTGGTTTTAGGTCATAGGTTGGAGTTGATCTCCAAGGTCTGCTTTAACCTTCTGGATTCTGTGATCCTGTAACTGCTACCATTAAACTTTGCTGGTAGTGGTTCAAGCCAAGTACTCAGCAATCAGCAACCATTGGCTTTCTTCTGAGCTCAAATTAAATAACCATTCTGCCATTTGTTTCACTTGTACTTTGTTTCACTACTGGGTACCATCAGACTTAGGATCCATAGGATGCAATAATGCCCTTTTGGCATTACAGCTGTTGTTGCATGCTTAGTATCTGGTGGTTTAGTGGGTTACACAGTCTTCTGTGTCCTGAAGCCTCTGTGACTTCTGTATGTTATTTTCAAGTGCTACCTACTCACTTATGTAAAGGAAGCTACATGTGTTTCTGCAAATTTTAATTGTCACAGCTGTGTCAAAGAAGCCGTAATTGCCAATGCCCATACAACGTACTAGGCAAAGACTGCATTGTAGCTTTTCAACACAACAAGGGTGAGAACCTCATTGTTTAAAAAGAAACAGCATTTAGTCACAATGAAGTTCGAACTAGCTGTGCTGGGTCATATGAATATTCTTCCAGTGCATCAAAGCATTTATTAAAAAGTTAAGATAAAACTTACATTGAATGCACTGGCTCAACGAAAACTAACATTACTATTAAGGATCCCACTATGAAAAATAATATCAATATTTCCACTGATAAATAAGAGATTTTGTGAATGTTGTGAAAATCTCTAACTCCAAAACCAGTTAAAATAATCCAGTAGCATGTGATTCTATTATCTTTGTTTCAATGTTCATAAACCTTCATCAGAAGACCCTCTGGATTTCACAAAAATAAGTAAGTAAAGCAAAGTTGTGGTAGTACACTTGAATTCACCATATATAGGCTGCATCTCCACTGGAATGCTTGAGGAGTGTGCAGTTCCAAAAAGGGTTGTGTATGTACTCATAAATCCATTACACAATTGCTTTGAAGCAATTTTCTCTAAGAATGTTTCTTACTCTAACATTTTTTAAGCATTAGGGTTTCTCCTCTCTGTTTCCATATTTGTCTATTTGCAGCTGCAGGGTTGCAGTGAACTTTTTAAAGTCCTCAATCCACCAAATATTTTACTGACAAATAGTCAATCTGTTTTGTTTGTAATACTGTATGTGACTAATTTTCTGCTCCCAGACCTGATGAAAAGTTATGCTGATCCTAGGACACAGAGAAATAACACTGGAAACTCAGTCACAAGCATAAAAGAATATATTTTTTCGACTTCTAAGGACAGTTATGTTTTGGATTTGTTTGTTGTTTGGTTGTTTGAGTGGGTTGTTTCATTTGCTTTTTTTTAAATAATATTGGTTGGTTATTTGAAAGCTTCAAGGAGCAAAAAGCATGGATGCAGAGAAAAAGTGATGAAAGACACACTGGTTATATTTCTCCTTACACCCCTCCACTTGCATTGTCTGTCCTTCCAGAAGCCCAATATGTCTTGGAAAGGCAACCAGCTGCCCAGGTGGCCCACTTTTGCACCTTGGCTTCATAGTACTCTGCCTAATGTCATGTTACAGAATCCAGCCTCACAGTTCCTATTCCTTTTCTTCACTGGCAAAACTCTCATTGCAGTCATAAACTGCACTGCAGCAAGGACTACAGAGTTCTGATTTACTTCATTTTCTCCTTAGATTAAATTAATGCACCTTCCTGCTGTCAGGAATTTTAATTTGCTTTCTCACCTCCAAAAGAAATAGTTCAAACAATACATTTCATCAATTAAGTGTTAAAGACAAACCTCCAACATGCATCAGCCTTAGTCCTCGAGTGTTGGTCCAAGGCACCACGTAATGAACTGGGCATAAAATCAAAGTCAAAACAAACCTATTTCAGACAGGACTAAAGGCCCAGCCACCTGTCCATGGAGTATCTCCTATTAATGTGTAAGTAGGTACATCACTTTCCAGTGCATTTTGGCAGATTACTACTGCATTAGAGTACAAAGTTAGCAATGGTAGAATACTAAAAGTAGTACTAAAAATAGTAGGCTTCCTGTAACAAAGCCTGTAGCACACTCAGTGTCTAAATATGCAGTATTTCAAACACTACCTGAAACCTTACTGTGATAGCTCAGGAGAGGGTGCTCCAGCACCGAGTTTTACACTGGAGTCCAGCATAGCCTAACATCCAGAAGATGCTCTTCCTACATCAGCTGTCATACTTGTACTTTTCGAAATTCCAGGACTGATTCTGGCTTAAATATTTTTGTTTCTACGCTGTAATCCTCTCAACAATCCTTCAGGGGCTTTAAGCTTTTTTGGATGTTTCTCTCCTGGGTGACACAACTAGCCTGCCTGTGTTCTCAGCAATAAAGAGAACTCTTTCAAAATAATGTATTGCTACAGCTAACCCAAGACTGTGATCTGGCAATTTTTGGTAAATGATACACATAACCATGTTTAAAAAGGAGGATTTTTGGCTTGATTCAAAGTATTGTGCTGGAAATGGTGTCTTTTTAACAGCAGTACAGTGATCCAAAGGCAAGAACACCACGAGCTTTCTGAAAAGCTTGTGTTAAAGATTATAAATTCTGCATAGTAAAACTAAGTTTCTGTACAAGCACTAAAGCAGAATCCTGCCCAAGCACCCATCCAACAGCAGGGCCTCATTGCAAATTACTTTCATTCCTCTAACACTGCAACGACTACAGTCGTTAATTCTTCATGATTTACTTATCTGGTCTTCCAATCTGTCTCTATGATACTTCAATTCATAGTTCATGGTATACAAGTTCACACCATCATAACACAAAAGGAAATGTGGAGACTGAACTCTAAAGAGTACTCACCCTGTCCCCAAACCCAAAACTCCTCCTCCACCCAAACACTGTCACAGCTTCCAAGCAGCTAAGC
Organism: Onychostruthus taczanowskii; assembly: GCF_017590055.1. NCBI lineage: Eukaryota > Metazoa > Chordata > Aves > Passeriformes > Passeridae > Onychostruthus > Onychostruthus taczanowskii. The sequence goes on along the minus strand of NW_024502125.1, from coordinate 3,509,002 downwards.
ACCAAGCAGCAGCAAGTTTACATGGTATAAATAATCATCATATCCAGAGACGCTTGATCACTAATGTCAGGCATTTTATATCTCAAAGGTCTGCCTACAAGTCAGAAGATGAACCAACAGTAGTACCAGCAGGCTTGGACAGTTACTCCTCACCTCTTTGTAATAGAAGACAGATCAGGAATGACGCTTGACTGCTTTTATGTAGCACTATGATCTGGAAGGCTGACACAGCTTCTAAAATAATAATTCTTACCTTTATGGTCTTCATAGATCTCTAGTTGTCTCTTTTGATTACTCTCGCCATTTGCAGTTATACGCTGCTGTTGGAATAGTTGCAGATCTGACAAGAGTTATTTTAAAAAGTAATAGGATTTATATATTTTATTATCACCTACTGAATTACAACAGTTCTTACAACTATAAATAATTTCCCAAGGTAAAAATGATCAAAAGGAATTTGATTTACTAGAATGAATTAACTTACCCAAGACTTGGCTACCATTTTTCTTCTAGCCATAAAAGCACCACAAATGCCCATTTCTAATACATTCAGTGCAATGAAATGACCCAGGTCTAACACTTTCTTCATCAAAAGATTCTGAAGTACACTTCCAGTTAATTAATTCAGTATTGACACACTTTGAACAGAGTACTCCAAGTTCTGATAAAAAATTAGTAGAGCAAAGAACAGAGAAGAAGAACAGAGTATTACAGTGACTTACTGTGTGTCCCACACTATCTGAAAAATGGCCCTATAAAGCGGCCTCCAGCTCCCCCTGTCTCAAACTGTAATACATAGCTGTCATCTATCCATCCTCTTTGGAACGAAACATAACAAATGTATCACAATTTTGAAGATCTCAGTGAATGAAATGATCTCCTCACTGATACAAATTGATTATGAAATGAAATTTGTAATCAATTGAAACATTTGCATTTACAATTACCATGCGTCATTGTCACAATCTTATGCAGAGGCTAGCCCTGCTCCTCTGTAATGTACAATTCTGAACCATTGCAAAGCTGTCGCAGTATGTTTCTCAGATCTGTTTCTCTCTGCTTTCACAGAGAGGAAGAGCATGGTGAAATGCACTTCTCAAGACCACAGACATGGTCACTACATCACCTGTGGTGACTAAATCAGAGGGAGCTAAGCCAGCCATGAGTCTCATAACAGACATGCCCAACCTCAAAAATCACAAGATCATATCATTAGTGGGCAAGTTAGTCTGCTGAACAGTACATCTCAAACTTTTGCTCCCTAATCATTTCTATTTAGACTCTTACAAAATATACAAAGCAATTGAGAAGCTTAGGCATTGAGAAGTAAATTTTAGTAGGAAATCTTCTATGGCAATAAATTGATAGGTACTTAGTGTCAGAAGCTCTTCTTGCACTCCTGATTCCTACTTTGACATAGTCTTCTATACAGTCACATTTACTAACTTACTGTTTGCAAGTGAGCCACCCTTTCTGGTGAAACTTTAGTAGTTTCTTGTTCAAAGAAAATCCCCTCCTCAGAGACAGGATTCAGAAGTCTCTTCTGTAACTAAACAGTGATGATACATTCAGTTACTTAATCCCTTATCACCTTTCCTGTAACACTCTTGTCAGTATCCGTACTAAAGACAGCTTCTAAGCACTTAACTCTGGAGCAGATAAAGCTGATTAAAGAAAAAAAAAAAAAAAAAGAGAAAAATTGTATAGTCATGTGTTGTATCTCATCTAAATTTAGTGGAAGTGAGTTTATGACACCATTAGAACTTTGGGACACGGTTTATTTATGAAAAGAACAACAATGTACTTGCATTTCATATTTCTTTACGGGTACCATTTTCATAGTTGCTTCATTAATGCAAAAATAAACTCTACCAACATAGGACAAGTTTGGTTACCTGTTAATTAAACTTAGAATACCTACATTATTAACAAAGATCTCAAACTTTGAGAAGGAAAATAGTACTTTTTGCTACTGTGGTTCTTCGGTTCCTCAGGTATACCTGAATCCAGACTGTGATGGGTGTGATATCTGTGTAACAAATTAGACACAGCTTCCGTATCAGTCGGGAAAATAACAGAAAGGAGCCACGGATAGGCTACATAAACTGTGAATGTTAAATTCCTCTCTTGATCTTTCTGGGCTAAATCAGTCATTCATTTGATTGTTATGTAAATGACAGTAGTTCAAAGTAGCAATTTCTAAACGGCCCATGATTTGCTCATCAGTGCAGCAGCAGCTCTAAATCTTTGCAGTAAGGAAAGAACAGAGCAACGATTTCTAAGAAAGCCAGTTAACTGGCAGCCTCATTAAGGCTATCAAGAACTGCATGAAAGGCAGATTAGATTATTATTTTACCATTGCTGACAAACCTTTCAGGTCAAAAGAGACACATTTAGCCTTTTCAATGCAAAATGATGTCAGCAACTACTATAGAATACACTTCATACACCAAAAATTTCTGATCTCACATCAAATTTGGCACTAGATGAACATAAAAAAAAAGTAACAAATTATAAAAAAAGGTGTAAGCTAAAACTTTCCAGAATAGTACAAATAGCTAAAATCTAATTTTTGCTATCCATGCTCTCTTGTATTAAGCTTGACAATCTTAAAGCTGACTTGTCATGACAAAAAATATTGCCCTCTTGGATAGTAAGAGTTCACATGTTCAGATAAAAAACTTAAGTTGGTAGATAGCTTCCCAACTGTAGTATTTACTTAAATAATACAGAACTGAAGTGTTAACAGCCACATCTCCTCAAACTAGAGGAAAAGTATCTGCCTCCACATATTGAGCAGTTTATTAAGCTGTATTACATTGAAGACAATACAAAAGAAAACCTTGTGCTAATGCGCTCATATCTTGCAATAGGACTTACCTACAAACAAGGCAGTCTTGAATTAAAAAGCGTGGTTCTCTTACATTAAAAAAATCCTTTTGTACAGTGCTTTTACTTTTCAATATACTTTTAATTACACATTTCAACATATAAAAATAAAGCTAAACTACAAGCTAAAAACTTCTGTTTATGTGTTAGCAAACAAAACTGCATTTCAGATTCTCTTTAGGCTCTAGCACCTAATGATATCTACATATAATCAACTCTCCACACTCTAGTCTCTGGTGAGAAAACTACATCTCTCTGAACTGTCTACTGATTGACATGATTTTAGCCATTTACAGATTTCAGCATTTATGCCACTAAGTCAAATGGCATTTTTCACTTTCAAAATTATGGTAACATCAAAGGTAATATTTGATTGCTATAAAATGGGAACTACCAAGCAGCATATGTCCCAGATAATGATTCCAAATTCACATCTTTAGGATTGTTTTACCACTACAATGCTATTATCACATTAACATCTACAAAATTCAAGATTATTTTGTATTTCTTTTTCCTCTAACAATACATGAGCTCTGATCTGCTTTCACTACAAAAGTGATGCGGAGATGCTCCAGACCTAACATACCATTATGGCATTACTGTTTGCAAGGGTCCTATCATCAATGAAAAATAACTAAATAAGGACTGGCAATACACATTCAATAATTTATAATGTACATAGCAGGATTTACTTATTATCTCTTACTTATTATCTATTATCGTAAAACAACCAAAAAAAAAATCACTTCCCTAAACTAGTAACTATTACAAGGTAGCTGTACAAGCTAAGGGCCAAAGAGAGAAGCTACTATGTAACAGATGTGAAGAGTTTCAACATAATTTCAGGTTATTGTCTAAACGTAACTGGGCCAGTGAACATAGCATGCAATGCAAAGCATGCAACAGACTGAATGAATTTAACTTCATTCTAGCAGCATAAATGGCACTGAAGTGTCCACAGCTCATTTCAGAATCCAAGCTATGCATAGGCTGCTGCCAGCCCACTAACATAAGGCTAGTCCAGATGTATGTTTGAAACTGCCATAAAAAAAATTAGCAGGTGATCACCTAATAGCGAAAACCCGTATCTCACCCATTTCCCAAGTATTCTTCAGATATTTCTAGTTTCTACCAAGTAATTTTATAATCCCTAATCCCCAATTTCAACATATGAAAACTAAGAATTCTTTACATACCATACTACTATTGGAGTTTGCAAACAAAATTCTATGCCTCATACCTGTGTAAATCCATTGACTTTGATGAAATCATCTAAGCCCCAGCCACCCCTATTTTGAGCTTGACATCCTGTTTGATCCAGCAAATTCTCTTCTGCTATCTTCTTTTTTTCAGAATGCAATCCAGAACCCTCTTGGGAATTAGCTATGGGCACTAAATGGATACTTACGTGCTTTATGTGATCTTAGCCAAAAACAGCAACATATAATTGCTCTTCTGAGCAATTTACATTTTCAAGTAAGTGCTAATTCAGATGAAACTACATATAAAACAACACAGCTACCATTAACCACACTTCTCGAAACCTCTACCCACATTAATCCCATTTACAAAGTGCAAAATCAGATGATCTGACACAGCAGCTCAGCACACAAGCATGTTAATGATGAAGGCAACGGACTTCCCATGGAAGATGGACACTTTCAGTGGATGATGCACTCAATCCTGCAGGAGCAGGCTGGAACTTCATTACTGTGCTATGTTACCTGTTGGGAAGTGAGTTATCCTCTGCAGAGATAAGCATTTCATAGACTAACAGTTCTCCAGGGGTGCCTTTTTAGGAACACCTGGTAAAATGGACAGATCGTAGCTACCTCACAGATCTGCACAGTATTTACAAAACAAAATCAGAAAATGAAAAGTATCTTGCAAAGTACTTGCAAGAAAATATGACTTGAGGAGGGGAAGAAATGTGTGTTTGGTGGCTGGTTGCTTTGGTTGCTTTTTTTCCTTAACAAAAAAACAACCAACAAAACCAACTGAACAAAGACCCTAAAATCCCCAAGACACTTTTTGTAAGGGAACCATAATTAATAGACAATATAACAATGTGCTGCATATAGCCTCACACAGGTGATAACCTACTTAGTAAATTAAGGCTGCCATCCATAAATATTAACTTCCAAAGGCATATTTCTCAGCTAAGCATACACAATCCTTTACATATTTTATAACTGATACATTATAAAACTATGCTATTTCAGGATAACAAAACTCAAGAAACCAAACTAACACCAGCTAAAACATGACACACTGAACGAATTCTAGTTCTTCCCAACACAGAAATTTAGCTTTTCAAAGAAAACATAAGTAATACATATGTTTTCACTAATATCCACATTTAAAATGAAAGAAGCTCTATGAGTAAATCCAGATGGTCTAAAAATATTCCTTTAATAAGTATGTACCAGCAGAAACATCCCTCTAAAATACTTACTTTATTAGTGAAATGGTACCAAAGATAACAAGTATACAAACAATCTCTTTGCTCTATGCTACTTACACATCATAAATAAGACAGCTGTTGTTGCAAGACACAATCTTTCACAGTCTTCCTGTAAGCATACAATTTTTTATTCTTTTATCAGAATTAGCTGTTTACCAGCCAACAGCATGTGGCTTAAACATCACAAAAATGGCTGTTCTATACTTTACATGGTAAAGCATTTTCTGTTGTCTGAAATGTACACAGTGGCAAGAACATTAAATCTTCTAGAAAATGAGGAGTGATTAAGCAGCTTCACAATCAAATTGGATTTCACTACCTTAGGAGCTGGGCAAAGTTTTCATTCCCTGTAATATGCTTCCCTTCCACTGAAAAAACTAACTATGCAGAGGAAAAGTAAAACAAGTAGAAAGCAAATAGCCAATACACTTAGTTTTTTATTTTAACTGAAAGAAATGACACTTCCCATGAGGTAAGGCAATTAATAATTTGATTGCATTAAGTTGTAGTAAAAATAATCTATGTGATTTTAGCTATAATTATGTCTTAAAAGCATAACTTATCAGAAGTCTCATATAACCGATTAAATTACTTCAACGAACAAAAGCTATGTTTTGCCAAGACAAAGCCACTTGTTTTGTGATTCTCTTCTTGCATGCTTTCTCCACAAAAAAAATGATAGAAGAATCTCTACTAAGTAAGCCCTGCGAAAATTAGAACTTTCTTCCTCAAATTATTTATCCCCCATTTCTTTGCACGCCATTCCTTTTGTATTGCCCAACAGGTATCAGAGAAAATAACAGAGAGGTAAGAATTAAGGCCATCCAAATGTCTAGTATATGTCTTAAGAGCTTTCTTTGATGCAGGCGATCAGAGCACACTTTGTATTCAGCTACTACTTTTGTACAGTGATGGTCCCCAAATTACATCTCTTCTCTTATTTATAAATCTCTTCCAAGAATAAAAAATAAAAGTAAAATGGAGCTTCACTATTTTAACAAGTGAATCAAACAATCATTCTGGCAAATCACTTGCATTTTTGTCTACAGTATGGTGGTGGCAAAGTAGCAAGAGAGATCATATAAGATTTAGCTAAAAATGTGTAACAGCACATATACATTTCTAGAAAATACCACATTTTAAGAAGGCACTAAAGCTTCTGCTTGTGCTCCCATATTTTTTTAACAAAAAGGAAAAATTTATTTTCTTAATGGCACCTGTACTATTTTCAGCTGAACAGACACACTGCAGTACATTGCAAAACAAAGCTGTAAGTTCTGGTATCATCATATAGATGTGCTCACTTCTCTACGGACAATGAAAACAACAGAACAAAACAACCCCAAAATAACCCTGTAAGCTAACCTAGTATCTATAACATGGCAATGTTCCTTCTAGGAACAGAAAAAGCGCATGCATTGTTCAAATACTATAAAAGAAATATTAATTTCAGAGATATTAGTAAGAAATTATTTTAAATAATAAACCCGAAGAATCTCGAGCAGTGAGCAAATGAAAAACATACTAATCTGTGAGTATTTAACATAAGAACAGTAAAACCATGTTTATGCTTAAACCCCCTTTCCCTACAGATGTCATTTACAAGGAAAGGAAGTGTGTATATTTATGCACCATTTTCAAGCACATCAAACAGCACACATTAAAGTTTTTGTGGATTTTTTAACCTACAGGGCAAAACAATACAAAAGTCATCAACAAGCAGTATTTTAAACAACCTTCAATGCATATCTTCAGCTTTTTTTGGGAAGTACAGGTTTACATCTTTCAGTTTCTAGTTATTTGTAACAGCTTATAGCAAAACTTAACATAAATCATTTTACAAGTACAGCCATCATGGAAATGCATGGATTTTCAGAGATGAATAGTTCTGATGGCATCTGCCTTTTCATGGTATTAACTACAGGTCTGTGCTCTTGCTTTACAGCAAGAAGACAACAAAGCTATCACATGAACTGGAGGAGCTACTAGTACTATCAACACGTTCAGGTTGATTGCTTTGACATTTTCTTCCTCATTCTGGGAAATAAAATGCTTTGGATTTCGTTCCTTAGTTGAATAAGAAGTCCATTCTTTAAACCTCTTCCATTTTAACTGAGAGATTTTCCTCGTTTGGTTGACAATTCCCGTTCTGTTGTAGCTTGACTTCATCTGTCCTTTGCGTATCTCTATTGTCTACTTCCTTGTCAGTTTCTGAATTCTGATCTTCTTTATTGTTATCTTTGTCCTACCAAAGATAAAATTATTTGACAACAAAATAATATTCTTAGCATTATAGACTATGACTTCCAACCAACTCTCAGTAATTTTATTGTTTGAATTTCTACAAGTGTGTCTTGCGTCTGCAAATTTTAAAATAGCGGTGTGACCTTCTTTGCCCCCCCATCTTTTTTTTAAAATACTTTTTTTTTTTCAGATGGCTGAAGTTTGGCACTTTTAACAACCCATCACCCAAGAAATTATGCCATAGAATGATCTGTCTTTATTAACTAAAATAAACTCATGTATAAAGTTATAGAACAAGTAGCATCATGGACTGTATGAGAAGCAGCTCCAGCAATTAAGATGACTAACATTTTTGAAATAGAAAAGGACTAAATTTTTTCTTTCTCATTTTTTTGTCAGGTATCTGATACATTTTTAGAGTTCTTGTAAGATACTTCCTCAAGCATTTGAACAGTCACCTAAACCAGCTGTTTTGTAACAGCTGAGTAATTCTGAGCACAACTAACTACTCTTTGCTGCTATTCAAATTGTAAGAGTAAACAATTTGAAGATATTTCTTTTCCTAATTGCAGTACTTTCTATTTCACAGGGGCAAATCCTATACCACTCTTTCACAACTCTTCAACTTTACTCCTATAGAATCCAATGTACAGACCAGGACCAATTCAATGAGAGTTTGAACTGTATAGTCAGAGTTTATGTTAAAAGTAATCTTTTCAGTTTCACAGTCAAGCCACCCCTAAAATACTGCTTGTTAGCCAATACCCTGCCTGGTCCTAAAAGTAGGAAGCAAGGCACGTGCTAACATAGGGCACACAACAAAAAAGAGAAGCAAGGTGTTTCCGTAACCTAAGCAGACAAACTCCTACAGGTCAACTGAAGATCATACATGTAGAATTAAACTGGCCTAATAACCCCAACTAGCAAATACTGAACTCAAGCGACACTAATTTGTAAGGAACAGAAGAAATAGAAGAGAGGAAACAAAGAAAAAGTAGAGAGAGAATTTCAGTAATGGCTTCACTACCACTTCACGCTGCTGATCACTTGGTCACACAAACTTACCTTCAAAGTAGTGGTGCTTTTGTCAGATTTCTCCTTTCCCTCTTTTTCTTTACTACTTTTTTTCTTGGAAGTGGAGCGTTCTCTTTCTCTCCTTTCATTATTTGTATCTCTTTCTCTTTTTTTTTCTTTCTTGTTTCTGTTTCAGAAATTTTTTACTCAAATTAAGATTTGATCAAACTACAACGAACTTCAAACCATTTGACTGCAAACTAAACACCCAGCATGGACTTTCAAAGAATCTCCCCAAATTTAACCAAAAATCCCTTTGCAAAGACAATGACTTTTTTTTGGCTGAAGAGAGCTAAACAGTTCATATGACCACCACACACTGTATTTGCCAAGAAAAAACCAATTTTGTCTGTATCAAATTAAGGCATTTCATTTATTTGAAGCAATTTGCAATGCTGATTGATTTGAAATTATGCCACTGAAAGAACACCAGAGCTCAAATTGGTTAAAGTTTTGAGATAGTTTTAAATTAAAACTGAATCATACTGACCAAATGAAATAATCTGAAATCATTAACACAAAGGCAGTAAAACAGTGAAATTACTACAAATTCTTACTTCTTTACTGATCGTTAATTTCTGTGTTTACATCAAACTGACCTTCTTGGAGAAGGAGTTCGTGAAGACTTTCTTTTTGCTGTTTTTGATGTTTTAGGAGATTTGGAAGGACTTCTGCTCTTCCTTTTACGCCTTTCTCTAAGGGACCAAGAAATTCAGTATCATCAAAACCCAAAAATAATAAACTCAAAGGAGATAAAAAGAGAAAGCTCTTACAATGATCTAAACATGTCCACTGAATCTGACATTCTATATCCCTAACAAAATATGAACTGTGTAAACTAAAAAAAAATTTTGCATGCTTCAGTTTAGTGGTAAAGGCAAGGCAAGGAAAAAAAAGATGTGCCCTTTCAAAATTTTTTTTTTAATCCTTATATATCTGACAACAATGAAAGCACACTGACGTCGGTAATACTGTATCAGTTAAAAGCTTCTTAAGTCAGGAAAATAATTGAATGAAGAGTCATATTAAGACAAAAGGTATAATTTGAGCAATATGAATTTCAAAACGTAACATTACAACCTGAAGATCACTGCAACTTCAGTTTAACCTGATTAAAATTTAATTCCTAAATGTATGAGCTAGAATTAGATGATTTAAGAAAACAGCGCAAAATGAAGCCCAAACTGTTGTCAAAGTCAGGATAAATAAAATCTGTTGTTTCTGTAGTGATCCTTGCTTAGCAAACAGAATGTCATCATTCTGTAACACATGGAAGAGCTTGAAGTGTTTTACAAAGCAACTGTTATACATAGCTAAATGGAGTTTCTGAAGTTGCCATTATGGAGTCTGATCTTGAATACAACAAAACGTGAAATAACTGGTACTTTATACTGAGGGACATGTTAAATTAAAGCAAAAACTGAGTCAGTACAATTTCATTTAACATAAATGCAGAAGCCATCTGTCAAAGTAACATTACTTTTTTCCCGTCAACTCTTTGTAAAACAGGAAAAGCAGACTGGAAGAACAACTGAAGAGGGAAATTTAAAACTTCAAGATACAGCACAAAAGCTACACTTATTTTTATTCAAAACAACTTTTGCCGTTTGTGAATTTTTAAATCTTCAATATTTAGAAAAGCAAAGAAGTCAACATTTATTAGATGAGTGACAAAAAGACACTTAAATTAATCAGTATTACTATATGGATTGATACTCTGACCTATCAGAGTACCGATCCATACAATGACACTCCATATACCATCTATGTGACTGTCCTGATTTCAGTCAGGACAATTTTCATTCCAGTAACTGGAACAGTGCTGTGTTTTAGATTCAGTATGAAAATGATGTTGATAATACATGGTTGTTTTAGTTGTTACTTATCCTAAAATGAAGGACATGTGTTTTCCATGCTCTGCCAGCAAGCAGGTACACAAGACACTGCAAGGGAGCATGGCCAGGAGAGTTGACCCAACTGGTCAAAAGTCAGTGAGGGGTAAGTGATTGTGTAGTGCATCACTTGCTTCCCTTGTGTTTTATCTGTCTCTGTCCCTTCCATTGCAATTATTACTGTTACTATAATTATTTTGTTTCAATTACTAATGTGTTCTTTCCTCAACTCTCAAAACAGAGCATGTAGAGCATGACAAGGCTGAACAAGAGAGGGACTGGTGAGGAAACAAAAGAAGTCAAAAAACAACTGTCATGGTTGAACCCCAGATGACAGCTAAATCCTGAGTGGCATTTGCTCATTCCCTGCCTTCTTTTGCCCATCAACCTCCATAGCCCCACCCCACCAGGGGAGGAGAGCAAGCACGAAAAACAGGAAAACTCCAGCACTGTACCAGATGCTAGTAAGAAATTTAACTCTCTTTCAATCAAAACCAATACAGTCACCTGAAGCTGCAGAGGACAAGATTTCTAAAGTACTTAGTTCAGCAAGCTTTTGATTTATCTTTCATAAACTAAAAATAAAAAAATAGGCTCAGAATCATGTAGTAAATACCAGTCACTAATCAGCTATTCACTAGTTAACATGCATTTTGAACATCTCCACATTGATCATCACCTTTATTTAAGGATACTGGAAATTGGTTATTCTCTCTCAGTGCTGTCACTTCAGCTACACTGAATACAGTCTCACTTAATCTTTCCAGCATGTGTACCTGCAAACCAAGTGCTTCAGCAATTGTGTTAAAACTAGAAACTGCTTATTCATTGAATTTTATTTTCAGTTTCTGCTTTTCTTATTTGAAGTTGAAAAATCATAACTGTCTCACTGCATCTGTTCCCATCTCTATTAAATTTCTACATAAAAGATTTTTGTGCATCCATTTCATTATATGTCTTACACAATACTAACAGCAAAATTTAAGAAAAAACAAGTTCCAAATACTTTGATAGTAATCCTGTGTCTCTTAATTATACATGGAAACAACATTCTGCTTGTCATCTGGTGCTACTGGCTCTGCTAGCCTGTAAGATAGCTCCTTTTCCAATTGATTTCACTTCCCCTAGTCTGTTTCTTTTTTCAGCCAGGAGTCACAAATAACTATCTTACTTCCAGTACCAACAAGCAAAGCAAGTCAGAAAAGCAAGGTCAGCTGCCATCTAGTTCTTAAAAGGTCCTGTATGTCCTATTCCACTTCCTCCTCTTTTCCAAAAAGATGACTATTTGCCAAATATTTTACATTTACTCTTCTATTTCACATTTTACATCAGTCAACTGCTGTACTGAAATTCATGCACCTGAAATACCTATCTGTTGAATGATCTCCACTGGAAAGGTCTGCAACCATTTCAACTGTGCAATGTCCATCACCAAAGAAAGACCCCTAACGTAACCCAACCTACTCAGAATTAATTTTCAAGGAGCAGTGACATTACTGACGTTGGAAGAACCCTCTGAAAATCACTTAGTCCAACCTATCCCTTTCCCACCTTACAAGAGGCTCAATCAGAGTACGTTATTCAGGGCCATAACCAGTCAGATCTTTGGTTGGAAGAGACAATCCCTTGAGGTAACTGGTTCCAGTCTGCCAAGCAAAACCACAATTTCAACACTAGGAAAAATAACCCCTTTATTTCCCATAGCTCAATATGTGCCTGTCACCTCTTAATTGTCACAGGCCTCCACTGGCTCTGTCTTCTTCATGCTCTTATCAGATATTCATACATATTGGTAAGATGCTCCTTAGCCTTCTCTTTTCCAGGCTAAACAATCCCAGATTCCTCAGTACTCCTTGAAGGAAGCTCCAAGTCCTTTATCAGCTTCATGGCCCTTCACTGGACTCACTCCAGTACATCTGCGTGTCTCTTGTAATGGGAAGCCCAGAACAGAATTCTACACGTGTCCCTTACCAGAAGAGGGAAAGAATTATCTCTCTTGACCTACTCACAACATTGCTGGCTTCCTTGGCTGCAAGGACCTGACAGCCAGCAAGTTCTCATGTTATACTGGTGCAATGGCACTATTTATTGCTGCCCGGGTGTAGAACTTGTCCTTTCTCTTTGTTCAAGTCCATGAGATGACTATCAGTCCATTTCTCCCATCTGCTAAGTTTCTCTAATGGCAGATCAGCCTCCCCCCACAGCTGGTTCTCTGTTGTTTGCAAGCTACAGAGGATGCACTCTCTCCCACTGTCTAAGCCCCTGATAATAACATTCACCAGTATTGGCCTCTGCATTGGTGCTCTAAGGATAGTTATATCTGAAAAAAATTGTAAATCTATAATAAAGTGTCCAGCTTCCAAAGAACACTACCCTTGTTTAACAATATCTGTATTATATCAAAGTACAGCTTTGTACTTTGACTGCACTAGAAGAAATGCACTGATTTTCACAAGAATTCCTTGCTCAAGTACATGACATTGGAGCCTTCCCATAGCACTTTCTTAGCTAGTAAGATTCCTAAGGGGAAGCACAATTATTGCAAACTAGAATATGAGCTTTTGGTAACACCCACCTAACTACACTTGTTATTTGGCACAAGGAGCCTGGTTTTCCACCAAGGCTCCTATATAAGATACTCATTGTGAAACCCTTACACATTTTTATGCACTTATCCAATTCAAATCTCTGAGGCTTATGGCCTGTAGAAAATGGTTTCAAAGCTGACAAAAGTACCTCTACATGGGTCTTCCACTCATTTAAATAGGAAGCTGCATATGCTTATTGAAGAAACAATATTTTGCCCATAATCCTCATAACACAAACTGTTCAGAAACCATTACACCCTTTTTTTGCCTTCTATGAACCCTGAACTGATGAATTTTGAGGACTAGAGGAGCTCAGCTTTTGTCTAGTCATACTATTACAATAGGTAGAACTTGTCCAATTCAGCATTTCTAGTCATATTATTACAATAGGTAGAACTTGTCCAATTCAGCATTTCTTTATCTTGAGGTTACAGATATAATTTGGTGTTTAAACCCGATATGATACTACTGGACTCCTAATTCCTGATGTAACAGTAAGGACCTTATCCACCAATACTTCTAAACTTAACTTAGCTGCAATGCTTTTAGAATATGCCTGAGCTTGCTTACAGAGATTGTTTATAATCTCACAACCTCTTTCTGCTATAACAAATTTATCCAGACTTCCTGCTAGTTAAGCTCCCCTCAGAGACAAAACCAACAGCCACATTAACTTTGTTTTCCTGCTTACTGTCAGCAGTGCCAAGGAATGTCACTTTTAAATTACTCGTGGCTATCAGATAAACAATGTATCTGTGTCCTCCAATTGAGATACATTCACCTCTTGAAAGGCTAGCCAGCCAACCTACATGCTTGCTTCCTGCAGTTCAGCCATCCAGCCAAAGAGAGGCAAGTATTAGAAAACAACTGTTAGCAAGATCTACAGACCAAAATGCTGCAGTATGTAAGTAATCAAAGAATTATGTAACAGTGACTCAAACTTTCATCAGGGCAAAGATAACGTGCGTGACATTGGTCAGAACTTTTGGCTGTCTGTAACATACAGAACTGGCACGAGAATCATCTCATTACTGTCCTCAAGGTTTATACAATATAGCTATATGAAAGTCAAGCACCAGCAGCCCAACAAGAAACTCTGTTATATCAAGCATCATATAGAGGAGCTTTTTATAACAGATGTTACTTTAAAGGAAAATCTACAAAACAGAAATAATACAAATTTATTTGGTAAGAGCTATGGTGACATCAATACATAAAAATTAGGATGATGCCTCGCTGATGTGTAAAAAAAAAAGAAAAAAGAAGCATGAAAAATTCTAAACAAACCTGCTGGAGCTACGAGATCTTCTTGAAGAGCTATAGCTTCTTGGGGGTGTTCTGGATCTCTTATCTTTCTTCTTTTTATCATCTCTCTCTTTTTCTCGCTCCTTCTCCTTATCCCCATCTTTTTCCTTTTCTTTGTCTCTGTCCTTTTCTTTGTCCCCTCCTTTATCCTTATCTCCCTCCTTGTCCTTAATCTTCTCTCTGTCCTTCTCTCCTTCTTTCTCAGTATCTTCTTTTTCTTTGTTATGATCTACCTCTTCCTTGTCTTTTTCCTTATCTTTATCTTTTTCCTTTTCCTTGTCCCTATCTTTATCCTTGTCCCTGTCTTTGTCTCGGGCTCTCTCTCTATCTTTGCTTCGCTCTTTATCTCTCTCCTTGTCCTTCTCTCTATTTCTCTCTTTATCTCGCTCTCTTTCCCTGTCTTTATCTCGATCCCTATCCTTCTCCTTGTCTCGGTCTCTGTCTTTCTCTTTTTCTTTGGCCTTTTCTTTTTCTTTGATCTTTTCTTTGTCTCTTTTCTTGTCCCTGTGAAAAGCCAAACACAAACCCATTAATTAATCTTTGAACTTTCCAATTAAAATTACAACTAACTTTTCAACATACATCAAGATAAAGTGAGCATCTCTGTTGAAAAACAGTACTGCTTCATATTTTAATTTTTCACCCCTGTTTACAATAAGGGAAAGCTTATATAGCTAGAAAATAAACAACTATATACAGCTAGGAAAAATTTGGAAACCAGCTGGAGGAGGGGAAGCCAAAACCAAATCAAAGCACTATCTTCCAAGTGATGCTACTATGTTTGGAGAGAATGTGTCTTTTCACCTCACAGTTATATAATTATACACACATAAATCTTCTATATTTTGTCAGGAGTGAGACAAACTCTACAAATCTGTAAATCCACTCTTTACTAAAACTGTATCCACATAAAATGGCCTTCAGATTAATCGCTGCCAAATGAATAATGACAGCTGACCGACAGAAGTCTTCGTATTCCAGTTTTTTCTCACACACATATATTTTAACTGCTTGGCAGTCCAACACCACTTAATACATAGAAATAAAAAGAAAACATGGACAAAATGTCACCGGATTTCTTTACAAAGCAAATATAAGATCAAAACTTAATGAAGACAATTCAGCCATCTGTAATGTCACTAGGAATTTGAGAATTACCGAAAAATGCTAAGACAGTAAAAAGAGAAGAAAGGAAAATAGCTCTTTGGGACAGGAAGTATGATACATGTTCACAAAGAGAACAGTGAGGAAAACTCCATCTGATGTTCAAGTTATCAAGTCAAACAAAAAGTAATTATCTAACAACTTTGGTTGGAAAATTACATTTTAGTATAAATGTAATTTATACTATAATTTTTGAAAATACAAGACTCCCTCTTTTCCCTCTAGTACAGAGACATATAATGAAAGAACAATTGTTCAGAGAGAGAAACAGGAGAAAGAGATAGAGAAAAAATTGTTTAGCAGTGTCTTATTGTGTCAAAAAGAACCAGACTGACACAAGCTACCTGGTATTGGTATCTATTCTAGATTTTTACAGATTCTAAAAGAGAGTCGTGCACACATCTGGTACTTAGCACTCAAACTTCCCTCAAACTGAGGAAGTGTTTGGCTGTATCTCCTTCTCAACTGCAAAAAAACAGCATGCATCTGTTGCATGCTTTACAGACTGACAACTGTGATTCCCATCAGGTTCTGTCAAGTACTTCATCAGGAGTCTCAGAGATGGAATGTAACATCACAAAGATTAAACAGTGCGCAGTCCCCACAATACCAGCCTTACAGCCTCCCAAGAAATGTCTTCTAGTTAATTTATCAGAGATTTCACTGGATTTCCCATTCCAGTGAGCAGATGCCTCAAGAAGCTCCAGAAAACAGAAACAGAGAATCAAAAGGATCCACCAATAAAACCCAGCCAGCTACACAGCCTAGTTTTGTTTCCACATAGGGCCACAGATCTGCAGCTCTCTTTCCCAGAAAACTTACCTCATAGAACAAGAGGCAGCTGCACAAACTAAGTACAAATCTCCCTTATAATAAATCACGGGAATTACAGAAAGTAAACCAAGAACATACCAAGACTTCTACTCCTGAAGCTATTTTCACAGGCACTTTTGGTTTGAGCTTATTCACTACTTAATCCCTAAAAAATTATGCTATGATCTTGTTAAAATGTCACAGTATAGTAATTAGATGATCAGACATAAAAACTAATAAACTAGATAAAATACACATGTACTACATCCTGAAACACATATATGCCGTACAACCGGCACATGCATTTCTTCCTGCTGTTTGACATGAGAAAAGTCAAAGCTGAAAACAAAAAGTTGATGCACAAGAACTCTATACACGTTCTTACAATACAGGATCAAGGTCAGTCTGAACTCAGATACGCATCAAACAAGCACTATCCATTTTTTAGTGTGTTCACAAGCTACACAGGATATTCCTTAACTATGGGTTGTAGTCTGACAAAATTACTCTTTTCAGTAGGCTTCAATGTTATTTCAAATGCAGATAAGACTATCCAAGTTCAGGTGCCTCAGCGTGATCATTTAATAACTGGAGGCATCCTACAAGCTACAAGAAAGATAGTTAACTATCCTAGCCAAGACCACTGTACTCAGTATTAAAATTTATTGTATTAAAATTTACTTTCTGTCCCACAGATAAGACTCCACCCTTTACGGTAACCTAAAAGGTTTGTTAATTTTTTTTTCAAAGACTGTATTCTGAGCTAACAGTACCATGTTGTGGAACAGAACTCACCGAGAACGAGAGCGACTTCTTGATTTCCGTCTTTCTGTAGATCTAGACCGTTTTTTCAGAGGACTTCGGGATCTGCGTCTGTCCTTGTGTCTTGAGAGAGATCTGTTGCCAGATCTACTTCTAATTGAAGAAGGCCAGAAGAAAAATATTTCAATATGGAAACTTCACACAAATGAAGTCAACCAACAAAAAAATGGTGATGTGTCACCACAAAGTATTATCTGACACCTTAATAACATACTGTCTGCAAATGTTTTCGCAAACATGGATACTTTATGCTTCACCATATGTAACATGCTTGACTTAGAAACCATTTAAGTTATACCAGTGTTTCATAATAATCTCCATGAATCTGAAAAACAGAAATTACCAAAATTTACAACAGTTGTCCTTACAAAATGACACTGCATAAAATCTGATTGGCAATTTCTAGCAGATTGTAAAAAGAGTAAGTTACATTTTATTTACTTTCCAGGCCCAGACACTTATTGAAGTTTTAGTCATCAAAGAAAGAGGACTTTGGCTCCAACAATCTCTTTTTGCTCTGTTCTCCATCCTCATAATTTAAATCCATAAAATCAAGTTACCTTTCCAGATAAAAGGATCTGTTAGAATGGATTTCAGTTGTAATTAAAGTCTAGATACTCTGATTTAAAAAAAAAAAAAAAAGTCTCATGCAGATTTGATGAACAGCACTTTATATTTTTTTTTTCCAAAATACTCCCTTATTTCTGGAAGACCCTTTTCCCTAGGAAAACAAAAATAAAAAGCTGAATTTGCATGTTAAGTTTCAAAAAACCACATCACTGGATACTTTGCTTCACAAGGCACCATGAAGTTTAACTTGCCATAGACAGAAAGATCACATACATTACTGAGTAAAACCTAAAGAACTGCGAGGTACAAAAAGTAACAACTGCACCTACCTTCCACAGCTCAAACCACACAGCTGAATGATGCCTCAGCATTTTAGTTGTTAAGTTTTTCATACATTTGTAATCCTACAATTCTTTAGTGTATAACTCCATACAGAGTGTTGGCTACCGTTCTCCCATTTTTATCAGACAAAACAATTCCTCTCCAGGCCTGGGAATCAAGGACACCTTCCTTTCTCAGGCCCCGAGAAATGTAAACAAAAGTGAGTTGGGGGAGAGCAAACTTGAGGTAAATGACTTCATTACTTGAAGCTGTAATTGAAAGATTAACCCCCAATATGCAAATAAACCAAACTTCTAAAAGTGTGAAAACCCATGACCTGCTGTCCACTTTGCGTTTAGCCCCTGGGCGGGGGGGGGTGTGGGCTCTGTCTGCCCTACATGTATGTGGAGGCCCTTCACTAAATATAACTGCTTTTTATTCCCTTAAGTTTGTCTGACCTCTGTTTTTAGGTAGCTCCAAATGGCATCCGTAAAATATACCAAGAAGAGGGGAAGCCATTTTTTAGCTACAGCTTTGTTCTCCTTATCAGCAGAGAAATACAAATCAACTGCAAGTGCAATTTACTGCAACTGAATCAAAGCATAACCTTCAATAAATTTTATGCCACAGAGATGAAAAAGATGTTATATAAAACAGTGAAAGGGAGAAGCAGTAAGCATAGATTATTTTTATGGATGAAGCTGCCTCAACAGGTCAGGCTGGCTTTTTTTCAGCATGTTCTCATAACTGGCAGTAGCAATATTAAACAATTTAACAAAACGTAGTAAAATATAATAATTTACATTTGTTTAAGGAACAGGTTTTCCAAATTTAAAGAAAGAAAAGCTTATCTTCTAAAATTCCACTTGGTTTGTGCCAATACAAGATAATACTGAAATTACTGGACTGTTGAACAAAAACTAGTGTTTTTCAGTTATGCCTTGAGTTAAGGACATAGCAGAGAAACAAGCAATAAGGAAGTGACCAAAGGGTCCTTCTTGCATTAAAAGGGTATCTAACATTTTGAAGTCACTAGAAAACACGTGCTGTGGTTCCCTGCTGTTGCAAAATTGAAGCCTGCATTTGTATCACATTTATTTGATAGTATAATTGATGTTAACTCCCCCTCACCAGATTTTCTGTATTTAAAAGTATCCTAGTAGCCTTGTTTGAAGACGTGAATGAAAGGATGCCTCAGAGCTGTTGCTGCAACAGGGGCAGCACCTACCTTTTAAAAGTGTAAGCAATCAAATAACATTACAAGTTTTGGGTTTTTTTTTTTTATCCCCGACATAGCCAAGTACCTTTAGATTGATTTACCTAGGTTCTCAGAATATACTCCTGAGACAGAAAGAATCTGGATCACTTTGGGAAGCATTTACAATTCTCACAGAAGAAGCCTGTTCCATTCACAGAAAAAAATCTTAATCTTCAAGAACGATCTAATAATTTTCTGTTTCAGAACTGAATAAATTTAGCAAAGCAAACAAAACCTGAAAAATGAGAAACTGCCCCTGAAGCCTTTTCTGTATGCATTTTAAAAACATTTACAGGACAAAAATAACTCAGTGCTTGGAAGTTGAGGAAAATAGCAAAAACCAGCCAAAAAAACAGCCAACCAAATAAATTATATGCTTCATCCACAAAATGCAGGTTTCTCTTTAAAATACAGGTCACAAAATGTTATTTGGTTACGTAGCCTAATGTACAAAAACATAAAATGTATGAAACCCCAAAGAACTTATTATTTTACGTGACACAGGAAGTGCCCTGTAGAATGCTTAAACTGAAAGTAATCCTATAAACATTCAGGGTTTAGAGGGAAAGAGTTCAAAGACAAAGTTTCTGGTTTGCTGATCTTCTGGGTGCAAGTTAGTAATCTCTACAGCAATACTTGTCTATTACTAAAAAATAACAGTAACCAGCACCTTGCAAAAAATCCCAATATGATCTTGAAACAAAAAGCATACCTACCTGTGTTTTGAGTGTGATCTTTTCCTTCTAGAGCGGGATTTTGAGCTAGACCTGGATTCTGAACGAGAATGGGAACGAGATCGACCGCCTTTTCTTTCACTGCTCTTTCCAGACTCTGAGAGGAAAAAACCACTTTGCAGTGTAAGCTCAGAACATTTAAAGATCCCAGTTAACAATCTGGCACAAGTGGAATGTACCACATATATTGCAAGGGGCCTACTCTCTGCACATCTTCCTTCTTTGCAAATATCCTTCAGAAACATCCAAGAAAGTCATTGCATATACTCGTTGAGTGCAGCCATCCTGCAGCAGTACACATAAACCAGATAATTATAAACAGCTAGCTCTACTATGAATGGGATTTATGTTGCTGCCACAATGCACAAGATCATAACACGTCCTTTTGCTCTATTTATTTAATATTATTTCCTTATTTTTTTAATAACTTGAGAAGAATAAATTTAGAGGGCATAATTCTGAAAACAAGCATAAAATATAAGTATTACTGTCTGTATTTTTAGATATTTCAAACACTGTACAAATACTGAAGTTTTATTCCTCGTTGTTTCATAGGAGGAAAGGAATGGATGAAAAGTCTGACCGAAGGCCAGAAAGGCAATAGAAACCTAAACAGTGAGCTCACCAGTTCAGAGTCTGTTATTTTGTTGCTTAACAGTGATAAAGCGCTAGAGTTATTTTACTTTCAAACAAAAAACACAACAGAAAATAATTGCCCCCAAAAAACCATTAAGACTCCACACCATCTAACCAACACAAGACAATATCTGGGTTTGTTAATAAGCAGAGTGGCAAAAAGTTGCTGACAAAAAAAGCAGGAAATTTACAAAGTTGAATTTTTTTTTATGCTGTTTTGCAATCAGTTTAAGCCAGCATAAATCACCACTGGAATGTCTGTCTAACCACTCAACACAACACCACCATCCTCCTTGAGTTGGCATCTCAGTGTTAACAGGGAACAGGGAAACAATCTGATGAAACAAACAGGGATGAAAAGAAGTCCTTTACAATATGTTAATACTTATCCCAGATTCATTTCCTGATCCCATTTGCTTTGAGGATGCATACAGCCTTTAGGCACCATGAAAAAGAACCAAATTAACTTGGTGCTTATAGATAAGGAAAGCATAATATTATTGCTTTTACAACCATGCTTTTAGAACTATGCTTGTCACAAAACTATGTCATTAATGGGTGCTAAAGGGCAACAAAAAATAGAAAGCATTTTCTTTTAAATGTCTTCAAGTGCTCTTAATGATGTCACTTTTTAAGTTAAGTATGGATTTAGTATTATATTTACATGTTTGAAAACATTCAGTGAACATATATCTGAAAACAAGAGATGATGAAATAATAAGCTTCATTCCACTGCTTAGATGCATGAACAGAATTTTGATTATTTTGGTTTTTTTTCCCCCAACATGCACTGAATATCTCTGGATACCCTTCTCTTGTGTCTGAAAATGTTCTTAGAAATGTGTACCAAGGTAAACACACAATGTGCCTGTTTGGTAATTATTAATTAACATAATACACCTACCTGGCTCAATAGCAGCAGATATAAAAGACTGGGCTTCCCTTACTCTCTTCATCACTTCTTCTAGCTCCTTGGCAGCAGCTTGTGGTGTCATTTCAGGAGGCTTCACTATTGCATTATTGGAGTGATTTATCCTAAATTAAAGAAAAATAAAAACCTTTCAATCTTAAATATTTGAACAGGGCAAATGGGAAACAAGTAAGGAAAACATCTCAACTTTGTATAAAATTAAAAACTTAAAAGTTTACCAAAACATCCACCTGTTCCAAGTATCCAAACTATCTTTTATTACTTTGAAGTCTTACCACTTTTAAAGAAAGGCAGCACAGTATTCTTATGTTACAATATTTTTAGAAGTCCAGGATGTTGCTTCTCTATTTCAGATCAAATCTTCACATTAACACCTACTAACTACATACACATCATACTGAAAACTTAATTGGTACTGTGGACTTCAAAGATTTTTTTCACTGTTATATCTTACACTACCTCAAGATTAATATAATTGTATTTTACTCAATGCCATACATATTCTACTGAGAGAAATTTATGCCAAACTGTGAAACTGGAGTTGATAAAAATGTTTTAATTTGTTAACAACAGGTCCACATACTGAAAAAAATATTAGTCGCAGCATTTTGCTACACATAAGTCATAAATGTGCGTATAATAATACAAAGAAATCTCTCATTCAACAGTAATATAGATAATTAATTTCTTACTTCAGTGGCCGGTCTCCAAACATAACTCCATTAAAGGCAAGAGCTCGAGGTACAGAATTTTGGTCTGCAAATTCCACAAAAGCAAATCGTGTTGGTTGTGTCTCATCACCTGCCATTCGCACAAATTTGACTTCTCCAACTTGCTTAAAGAATTCAAGCAGCTGATCTGCTGTTGTAGTCTAGAAAGAGTTGAAGAGCTCAGCTGAAGTAAACCACACAGTGAAAACCACTATCTAATATATTGGGTAGTCTAAGAGCCACACATTCTTGGAATGGTATCTCAGCATTATTACAAAGGTGACATGAATTTGGGAATGTTACATTTTAAGACTTAAAGATGTGTATATTTTCTTCCATTAACCTAAAGAATATTCTACAATTTTAAGTAGTAGAGCCACAAGCCCTTAGTCCTTCACCTAGGTAAAAAAAAAAAGAAAATAAATTTACATGGGATTTTGCACTTTTTAGGCAACTAATCTGAAGTAATTGGTAAGAAATTTCCTTATACCTGTTTCCAAGCTACTAATTGTGACTTTTGATCAACTAAAGCAAAAAAATCCAAACAATATTAAAGGACTTAAGATTTAGATAGCTTTCTTCTAGCTTCCAGTTTGTTTTATTTTATCACAACCAATAGTACTTTTTCACTCAGTAGCTGTTCCAGAAGTCAAAAACCCCAAGATGTAATACTTACATTGCTATCAGTCAAAAGCAAATGTTTTTCAATTAATCTGATCATCTCTCAAAAAACCAAGCTGCTGATTTAAAAATATTTATGCTAATTTTGCAACTTCCAGTAGGACACATGATTCCATCTTACTGCACCTAAGCAACTACACTGTGCTGTGGGGGACAGCTACCACGATCTCATGACTTCTGCGGACTGCACAACTAACACAAGCAAACTGTACATTTAATCAACAGACAAAATTAGAAGTAGGTTTCTTTAATTGATCTCTGGAGAATACCAGTGGATTCTCTGGTATTCTGACAAAACCTGGTCTAATCTGACTGGCATGCAAACGTTCAAAATTTGAAACATCATGAATAAAAAAATTTAGGGGGTTTTGTTTAAATTCATATTGTAATTAACTAATGGAAACTCTCATAACATGTAAGATTAGAATTCATAGATAACATTTTCACACCTTCTGTTAGTATTTACACAACACAGAAACAAAAAAAAAAACTACCTGGGAATTCAAGTTTCCAACATAGACTGTTCTCCTGATTTCATCAATTTTGGATGGATCCACATTTCCCATAATTGGTGGTTGTGGTATTTCTCCCAGTGCTGTAATGTTAGGATCCAATGCTGCTGCTGGTATTGCCCCTAAAGTACCAAGTGAAACACCAAGCTGGAAAATACAAGAACAGAATACACTTTGCAGCCAAGCACTGGTGAATGATATTTCACTTCTTAATACTTGTTTGCCTGGATGCATTTCTGCAAAAACAGATCTAATGAATACAAGCAATACTTTAAAGGTCACAGCGCAGCAGGCTTTTTTAAAGAAGAAAAATCTACCCGGAAATAAGCTTCCATAGTTAAGATATTCTGTCAATTATCAGTTAACATCTTATGAAAGAGATCTGGACAGGGATATATATTAATCACAAAACATACAGGCTCTAATGCTTAGAGCCAAATAAACTGAGTAAGACTCTTTCAGACACTGCTGGTATTCTTATTTTTTTGAAACAAGTATTTGGACAAGAGGAGGAATAGCTGAGATCTTGCTCAGCAAGGAAAGAAAGGAACTTCCAGTGCTCAGGATCAAAGGGACACGTAAGTGTCTTCTGGACAAATTAATTACCCCAGACAAAATTAATTACAGTTGAAATGCAAACAATGTTTTAAGTTCTTCCATTCATATGTAGAGACTGAGAAAAGTATACAGCTCTCATGCTTGGAACTGGAAACAGAAAACTCTGTTATAAAAAGTCACTTTAAAAATCACTATAAAATTGGTCCATTGAGTACCTGGCTTGAATTTTCTCTACCCAAAAAGCAACTGCCTTTTCAAGAAATGAATTTTCTAAGAAGTGTGGGGAATTCTTAACAAGTCATAAGTACCTTTTTTATGTAACAAAGGAAAATACTACTGTATTTTAACCTTAAGTTTTCCTTCAATAAACCAGAGCAACTCACTGATGTAAAGAAAAGCTTACAGAGGTAAAAGGGAATGGAGGAAAAATAGCACAACCAAGCTCCAACCTACTTTTCCTAGTGAAAACATTGTTAGACAGTCTAACAGTCAAAAATCTTGCAATAGAGATATCAAGGAAAAGTCTCTACTGCAACTTTTAATATTCTGAAGAACTGGTGTCAATGTAACTTAGGTTTTAATACATTCTTTGTCAATGGTAACTATCACTGGACCAAATTAATGACCCTCCCAGGTACGATCGAATTAAAAAAGAATTAAAACCAAAACCAGTATTTACCCACTATTTTGGAAATTAGTAATCTGAAAGAAAAACCCTGGGAAGGTAGCACATTAACATCTTCTGATCAGTCCTCAGGAGAGTCACCACAGCTAAATCCTTGTGGATATTCTCAGTTCAGTTGAAGAAAGAACAGAGACAATTTCTCCCAGGCTGAACCTGGGAATCCTAGACGAAAGAATCCCAACAATTATTATCTCTCTTTCTGTAACCATTGTTTATAGTTATGGTTCTTTACAGCGTGCTATTCATAGCCACCAAAAATGTAAGATGTTTTCTACTTTGAGACCAATCCAGTCCCACTTAGGGAGTGAGACTATAAAACTCACTGCTTCTCACTAATAAAGATTCTTCTTGAGCCTTCTGATCCACCTGAAGACTGGAGTCTTTCTTTCTGTCCCTGACTCAACAGCATTTAAACCCTCACTGCAATGTCCGTTGACCAGATACTCCTCATTCCCTGTCCACAGAAAAGGCTACAGAGAACAGAGGAAACTGGAAATTACATAGACACTGAACTTCACTTACTGTAGTCAAGGGAGTTGGTGTAGGTATAGGAAGCAACCCTGCACCAGGCATCAGACTTGTCATAGTAGGAGCAGGCGCCAATAGAGACAGGGCTTTGGCTTCATCTGGGATTTTACCTGAAGAAGCAAATAACAGCATTACACAGAGCTGGAACACTAGCCAGATGTTACTCTATGATTTTACAATTACCCTTGCATTTAAAAATGTAATAAGTAACAATGAAACTATCTACCAGATCCTTACAAAGAAACAAAGAACTTAAGTTTTTCCTTTTACCCTGCTCTATTAGGAAAAACAAAAGTGAGCAAAACTTCAAAGACTAGCAATCTCATTAATGGATTATTACTTTAAAAACTGAATAATGTATATAATTATTTAACACTTTGAGCTATGGGTCACCTGTACTGGAAACTTAACGTTCATGAACCAAACGATATCAAGCATGGACGCTTTCCCAGGGCGGTGTTTTCGCGGTGATCGAAAGTTGTTTTACACATGACAACCGTTCGTGTTGGCTGCATCACTAATAGCACACAGAACATCAGATACAGAAAAGAAGAACATTTTTTAAAGTTTAATCCCCAGAAATGGCAAATAACCAAATCAGTAAAAGAAAGAAAAAAAAAAAAGAAAAAAAAAAGAAAAAGAAAAAGAAAAAAGAAAAACCAAAGTATGTGCTGACTGAAATTTGTGCTTTTCTTTATTCCTCTGGTGCTACCTATTTAGAATGTAAAAAATAAACAAAACATAAAATAATAAACTACTGAACTACTGTGACTGCACACAATACATACTACAAGTGAAGTTGAAGGTGGAGGAAGGAAGAGCAGAAAAAACTTAGATTTGTACTCATATTATAGTCACCTCAGTTTATCTGAAATTGGTAAATTAAGTCTAAATTTACTGAGATTGAAGAAAATTATAACTGATCAGGCTAAGCTAGCTCTATTTTCCCAACAGAAGTACTTCCTGCTATTTTATCGTGATTATAGTCCTCCTGTAATGCCAAAAGTAATAACTAATCTGAATTAAAAGTTGGTTTCATTGAATATTAGCCATGATTAGACTACTAAATTAACCCCCAAAGTATCTCCAAAACCAAAAAGATTAAATGTTAAACAATTATGATTACCATTAAATGTACATTTTAAATTTGAAACGCAAAGAGATTAAAACTGGCACAAACATTAAACACCAAACTAAAAAACTTGTGAAGGAAGTTCTAACTACACTAGGTATCTATGATCTGTTCAAAATTACTGGCACAACTATATATATGCTAACCAACTGAGTCCTTTGGTATTACCCATGGATCTTAATAAAGTAAATGCTCTTATTTCAACATAGTTTTAATAGTCAAGTAACATATAAAAAGTGTGCCAGTGGTTTCCTGCCTTGATTAAAACTGCAGGTTTTAACTACAAAACATCTAAATCCAAAATCTGATTAATATTCTTACTGAAAATGAAAATTTGAGGTAGGTTTCAAAACACCATGCAGGTTTAGCAATGAGTTCCAACTGACACCATAGAAAACATACTAATTAAAAAAACAAAAATAAACAAGTGCTGCAAACCTGCTCTACAGATCTGCGGGAAAGTCAGCTTGAGTCAGCTCAATATGACTGAATGACAAAACAAATCTAAAGGAAACTTAATTTATATGTAGAATGGGTGGAGCAGAACAGATAAAATAACAGTACCCATTTTTTTCCATGCTTCCTATTTACATTTATTTTATTTATGTTAAATTTTGAGACACCTTGCAACTTAACATATAAGAAACCACTCGAACTTGCTAACTAAGAGAGAAAAATAGGAAAAATTTAGCGCTTAGGAGTTAACTGAGCAATAATGACTTCCAAAACTTTTTTAAAAACATGCACAAATCTAAGCCACTATCACAATGTTCGGCACTCTTTAATAGATCTCATTTTGAAGTCGGGCATGCAATAAGAAGTGTACCTGATTTGCCTGACTGCTCAAAAGTATCAGGTACATTGTGTACCCTGCCTAATATGTAGGCCTACTAACAGGCCTTTAAATACACAGTTCCAGCAGATGTGCATGCAAATTAGGCACAGAATTATGCACCAGTGCTTCTGAAAATCAAAGTATTAAGTTTTTTCAAATGAGTAATGAACCAAAACTTATCCTGAACAGTAGGCATCTTGCAATTAAACAGCTACTCATGCAGGTTTTGATGGATCAAGAGACATGGCACAATTAAATCCAATGGTAGAAATAGCTCTGACAGTGGTGTGCCTGCATGCTAACTGAGATCCTTGGTCAGTACTGTACATAAGTATATGCCTAATTTAAGTATGCACTTACATACAGCCAATTCAATACACACGTAAACAGGTAAACTTATAAAATGCTTAGGCATTTAGCCCTTTTAAATGGGAGCTCAGTTAGGCACATATAACTAAGACAGACAATGACTCAAGTTCACAAAGTGACTTCATTAGAAGCCTAAACTTTAAGTATATGGCTCATGGCACTGAAATAACTGAAATAATTAACTTGCTGAAACATTGTTTCATTATTCAAGAAATCCACTGAACATTTCATGTAAGTTCACCACTATAGCAGCTCACAGAATGAACAGCATGCATATGCAAATTGTAAAGTTTGCAGCATTATTTCCAGAATATGTTGGTCTTTCAACAATGTAAAGTTCTATTTTAAATACAAAAATCAAGTTGGTCAGTCCCACACCACAAAGAAAGATTCATTTATTTTGTTTTCAAGAATGAGAAAGGGTCTATTTCTACAGACAGAACCCTGAAAATTTGCCTGTATATTCAATGACACTGTCTCTTCAGAGTAACTTTTCCAGTTTTTAAGTCCAAGTCAAGTTTTAAAATAATTCTACAGATCACTGTTGT
The DNA here is from genome assembly GCF_017590055.1 of Onychostruthus taczanowskii. Classification (NCBI taxonomy): domain Eukaryota; kingdom Metazoa; phylum Chordata; class Aves; order Passeriformes; family Passeridae; genus Onychostruthus; species Onychostruthus taczanowskii. The sequence continues at coordinate 3,480,739 of NW_024502125.1, read as the reverse complement.
GGAAAAACAAAAATAAATCTGCAGTATATTGAGTATCTACCTTCATATTCTTTAAATAGTTTTGAAAAACAAATTAACATGTGAGTCCAAATAACTTCATGAGTTAAAAGCTTTAAATTTTGCAGCTTTACTTCTGTGATTGTATATGTAAAGGAAATAAAAGCCCACTGAATACATCAAAATATGCAGGTTATGACACAACAGTTTAGGATAATTTAGTTCAAAAAGAATACTTTCATTTTTAGAACACAGTATTTAAAATCTGAATAAGAATGAGGTAATGATATTTATTTTCTAATGCGGGAGCAGTCAAAATAATTATGCCATATCTATATCACATCCTTAGACAGATTTCTTAGAAGCTCTTCTGCTTAGTAAACTAAGGTTCTATGATCATTTATTGATTGTCCCCTTTGCAAAAGAAGATGGAAGCAAATGTACATTGTCACACCACTACTTAAAGGCACGGTTGTGACTGCTACATTTTTGTACCATTAGTCTAAAGAGCCCTAGACAACCTAACCCACACTAGAACCCTTTGCTGAAGACTAAACAGAATCATGTGCATCAAACAAGTACTAATGACAGTATTTTTATTCCTCAAGTGCTCAAAAGAATTTCCAACTCTTCATAGTGAACCTACAGAGTTAACACTCACATCCAAAAGTGCTCCTGGCAACAAGTTTGCTTGTTTTAAAAACAGTGAAGAGTTCACAGTCTACTTGAAACATTGAAAAAAGTAATAATTTTCCTGCAATTTTACATCAGTGGAACATGTATGATTAGAAATAAAATAATTTCTATTAGACCAACTCATGAATCTTAGTGGATTTAGCAATAAAGAGATTGCATCTACTGGCAATTAAAACTGTAACAGCCAAATCCAACAAAGATCACAAATCACAGCTCTTCCCAGCTGCAGTGCAGAGTCTGGTGAAAGGAGTGAAACCAAGAGATCCCAGTGCAGCTAGCTGGGAAGAGCAGCCAGTGCTTGAGGACTAGACACACCACTTTGTCCACCACTTCTCTTTCAAGGCTTCTGTTTCACAAGAATATCTTTTAGGGATCAATCACTCCAGCATGAACTGCCAGGGCTTCTGAAACTCTGGGATGACTGGAAAACCCCTTTTTTTTCTGACTTTAGCATTTTTTTTATAAAACATCTTCCTGAAATAATCACCACTAGAGCATGTCAAAGTGCAATACACACACGCACACACACACAGAAAGAGAACTGATTCAATCTTCCCACAAGTAACAGTGTTAAAAGACAAGGTGTCTCACATAACACACTCCAACCGAAACTTCAGGCTGCATTTGTACTTATGAGTGGTAAATAGTTTTTTTCTGAAAGTTCATTTTAAAAAAAAAGATGAAATCTTACTACCACTGGCCTCACTGGAGCAAGGTTTCATCAGAAGTAAGAGAGTATTTTATGACACTCAATATTCATAAAAGTTAAATTTCAGAAATAATTCTTTTAAACTCATCATGTTAGACATAAATAGTAAGCCTTCTTTTAAATAGCTGGTGCAACATAAAATAGAACACTCTGCTGATGGAAAGTAGCAGAGAAATATTATGACTTTAAAGTAAAGTTGCTTTCTCCAAAAGTAAGAGTTTTAACTGTCCTTTTCCAAGATAAACTCATAAAGCACAACATATGGAAAAATGTATCTTGAAATACTATTCCTGTCTTCTGATACAATGTACTCATCTGCTGAATTTAGATACTTAAAAAATTTCAAATCAAATTTATCCTTAATTCAAAGCACTAAAAACAAATCACATTCTAAATTCTCCATATACCATCCACCATTCATAAGCAGCTTCAGGTCAACTTCAAAATCAAACACTGTGAACCCTTTACAAACATCATTTTACAGAACTGAAGTACCAGTTCACAAGTACAAGGGAAAGAGATTTAACAGAACAAAACAAAAAAGGGACAAAATAAAAATAAAAATAAAAGAAACAAAGGAAAGAAAGCAAAATAAAATAAAAACAGAGACAGGGCGTCCATCTTCAGCAGGTCAGACTTCGATCTCATTTCCCCCATGAAGGTTTCACTTGGCGGCAGGTTTAGTGGCATGGCAAACAATGCCTAACTCAGGCAAGTGTAACAGGTCTGCCTTGGCCAGTCTAGTCATCTAATAATGCACAAATATCACACAGAGAAAACATACAAAACCAAATTAATAGTCAAAATCCATCTACCAGATAATGTGGACATAAAATTTAGAAAGATTAGGGTGGTATCTTTGTTTAGCTTTCAACCTTTGCATTTTCAAAGCATATTTAAGGAAAAACCTACCAATACACACACACAAAAAGTCCTATTTTCACAGCTTAATAGTCTTACTTCATTTACAGTAACATTTTTGTTAAATTGTTCATCAATTGTCACATACTTTACACTGATTTCATTCTGTAGTGATTTCTTCCTTGATTTACCACTCTTTAAATACACTTCAAATTTCAGATTTTTGTATATTTTTTTGAACCAGGTTTTTAGATTTCCATTTTAACTCCCCTCAATGTTTAACTTCACACATTAAATGTTTTATTACTGCCAATGCTGGTCAATGGTATAATTTCACCTCCTGGTAGGATAAAAAGCCATCACTATATTTTTAAAACCCATTATCCAGTTCACTGACTCCATTAACAGTGCACCATATGATACATAGTGAAAAAAACGCTTATGCCATGGTCTCCAAAGCCATACTTATTCCACACAATAAATTCTTCAGAAAGTTAAATTTGTATAAATTCACATCTTTTTATAAATGAGTGACTCTGATACAAAGTTACAGAGAACAGCATTCTGACATCAAAAAAGCAACCTCAAAACCCAATCACTTGTTCACCTAATTATGCATACATTTTTGTGGAGTCCAGAATGATTCTGAACAGTGATCATGTTTTCTCAGAAATGCCTGATCAGCCAGTTATGAATAGAGAGGGAACAAGATTTGTCAGAATTTTGACTTATTCTCCTTTCATTCACTGTCTACCACAAAAGACACAGGAAAATGTAGCTTTACCCGCCTGTTGCCATATCATGTCAGACAGTGATCTCTCATCACAAGAAAAACACCAGGAAGTGTTGTTCCCTCATTAAGCAGCCATGTTCCCTCTCTGGCAATACTGAACCTGTGTTAAGATCTTACTGATGAAATATTAAACTAAGATTCTGAATAATCTTTAGTCTATTTATTTAGGGGCAATTCTTCAACTGGAGACTCTGGTGCCCTTAGCCTCTACATAGTTTCCAGTGCACACATCAATATTCTCTTTGTGCTTTAAGAACAAGTTAAAAATATGAAAACAGAGAGTCCTCAAAACAAGACACAAAAGGAACTGAAAACCTAGGCTTCACAAAGATGAAGGCATATCCTGTATGACCTGCCTAAGAAAACTATAAGAACAGGCAGTACACTGTAGGTCAATATGGCCTTTAGTAAAAATACTTTTATAGTTTGTGAAATTTTTGAGACTTGTCAGTTTGTTAAGAATGTCCCAGACGAGTATTATAGCAGCACTCATCTCACACTATCTAGATCATGATGCAGCAAATATGCCAGAACATGTTACTCTGGGACCATTGTTAACAAACTGCAAGAAGTCAATTGTATTTTTTTGAAACAAAACCCGACTCTTGCACTTAGAGATGTTAATAAGAGGTATTACTTGATCTGTTGCAGTTTACAGTTCAATCACTCTACATATTGTTGTTCATGGCAAAACAGCAACCAAGTTGAAAGTTAAGTCAGGTTCACTCCATCAGGTGGAACGATTCCATTCCAAAGTGGCAAAAAGGTCCAGCACCAGTCAGAGGCTAAATTCCACAGTGATCCCAATGAAGTCAATGGGGCTCTGCCTACATCCATTGATATGACTGCCACAGGACTCTGCTTCATGTAATTGTATTCAAATCTAAGGTGCTTCTACTAACAACACAAATTGTCTTATACTCAACACATCTGTAAAAGCATGGCCTCAGAGCTAGGGGAAGGAACATCTGTCAGTGTAGTGTTCATCAAGTATTTTATCTCATGAAGACTTTTAATGCAATGTAATTACATTAGTTATATTTTTAAGAACATTTAATGTAATTACATTACATTAGTAATGTTTTTAAGAACATTTTATTATGGGAGCATTCTGGACAGATCACTGCATATTTAAACAGATACCCAAAACGAAAATGGAGTACCAGTATAAATAAGGATTTTTTTTTATGGCACATGAAGTAACATTTTCAACAGTAACAAGAAGGAAAAATGTTTGTTCAAAAATTAAACTAGCAGATAAATATTTATATTCAGTAAGTATTTTGAATGCTAAGTATCTTGGATTAGATGACTCTAAAATGGCCAAATGAGTATATGACATCTGTAAGACAAAACTGGGATTCTCTCTAAAATTGCAGAAACAATCAGTGTCTTTAAAAAAGTGCAAATCAGCAAAAATATCTCTACAGCAAAGGTGATACATTAAGATTCAAACTGCAATGTTAAGTGTCAGGAAACTGCCTCATCTTTTCAGAGCTCCATTGACTTCAGTGAGAACTCTGTATGCGGATACACCTGCCTACACAAACCAAAGTGAAAGGAACTATTTTCCTCTCTTTTCCTTCAGAATACATAATAACTAGGGAAACCTGAGTTATCATAACTTAAGCCAACAATCTTTTTGCTAATGCTGAATTTCAATTAAACATGTATAACTGGGGTTATTTTCAATCAATTTTCAATTTTGTTTCAAGGCCTTTTTTTTCCAAAAAGCAATAAAATAAAATAAAACAACAACAGAGCATCACCTTACATAGAAAGCTTAAAACAATTAACAAACACAACAAAGACCAACATTACACAAGAATGTCTAAAATACCAACCTTCTGCACAGGGCACAACTATCAAAGCTCTGTCAATAAAAACCGTGTTAGTTAGATGCTGGGCCACACCAACACTCGATGCTTCACGAAACTTAATATAACATACTTTGGAGGAAAAAGCAAGTGGTGCATTGCTGCAAGATAAAAGGAAAAAGTAACAATTAGTCATAATTGCATGCATGTATTTTTAACTATTACTTCTTAGGGAAAAAGAAGAGGATTTTTTCCTAGAAAAGGCAGCCTAAAGTATAGAAATCTACTAACTTGCCACTTGCTGTATCAGCGAAAAAAGATGGAGCACCTTTTAAATGAAAACTGACATAAGCCAAAATCACTAATTAACAAGACTAATTTTCTTCTATTATCTGGCTACATAATGCTGAATAGCACATTTTCAAATTACTATTTTAAGGAGCATATTTACTTGAAAACTACAATTGCCAAGTAAATATTTTATAGTTTATCTTTTTTTTTTTTTTTTTTTTTTCTGAAAATAATCTTTTTATAGGAAAGACAAACAACAAACCCTGCCATTTTTTGGTGGGTCCTTCAGATATTAGCCTGTAATAATCAATATTCTCTCTGGCTTTCACAAAAGTAGTTTTACTAATTCTTACAAGATAAAATCAGTTCTAGAGATGGATTTCAAATACTGGGTCTTAGCTGACTAAAGTAACAAAAACCATTGCCTAAGTTTGGCACAAGATGGAGTAACATCGGAGGAATAGGAGCAACTCACCATTTGGCTACAAAAGGGAAGAAAATTTGTAATTCACTTTTCCATTACACTGTACACCAAGAGAGAACATGTAAACATTGCAATCTTGATCAAAACTACTCAAGTTTGCAGCAAAAATGGATTCCCTAATCAAGGTTTGTAACCTTCATATTAGCAGCTTACTTCTTCACATGAAGGAAGTACAGGTAAATATTCAAAGAGAGAATACAGTATTGCTGGAATATCAGCAATTTTCATTTGAAATAATGGAAAAAATGTTGCACAGACTGTTTTACTCTGGTCCTGTCTCAACCAAAATGGAAACACTTGTCAAATTTCTGGAAGCACAAGCAGCAGTTCAAGTTTAACACAACCCATCTTGGAGTCCCCTCGAATTCCAAGGATGTGTTTCCCTAGTTATTCTATTAGATTTCAAGATTTAAATATAAATTAAAAGTTTTAGACACATGATCTCATCATATTAATATAAAAATAAACCAAAAACGTATGCCTGAGGCAGGCAGACTAGTATGTTTCTGGCTACCAGGACAGTAGCACAAATGTGTATCTAGAGATGGCCAAATCCAGAATGGTATTTAAAAACATCTATGATGGAAAATTCTGTAAGAACAGACAACACTGGGGAGGAAAAACTAAACAGGTAGTGGGAGACACATAAACATGAAAGTCAATCTCAAACAATTTAGAGAAACATTACAAGACGACTACATTTCTTCTGCCCACTTTTATTTATTTGTGGTGGGAAATGCTTTTACATTTCAAGTTTCCACATTCAGGAAGGAAATAACTGTACAGAACAGCTTCTGAGCGAGCTGTAAGACACCTGTCTGCCTGGGCTGGTTGATGGTGTCAGGGAGCAGAATGGTATGGGCAGAATCTAATGGGATGAAGTTCAATAAGTCCAAGTGCCGAGTCCTGCACTTCGGCCACAATAAGACCCTGCAACCTTACAGGCTGGGGATGGTGTGGCAGGACAGTGCTCAGGTGGAAAGGGACCTGGGGGTGCTGGTTGACAGCAGCTGAACATGAGCCAACAGTGTGCCCAGGTGGCCAAGAAGGGCAATGGCATCCTGGCCAGTATCAGGAATAGTGTGGCCAGCAGGAGCAGGGAGGTCATTCTTCCCCTGTACTCGGCACTGGTGAGGCCACCCCTTGAGTGCTGTGTCCAGTTCTGGGCCCCTCAGTTCAGGAGGGATGTTGAGATGTTTGAGCATGTCCAAAGGAGAGCAACAAGGCTGGTGAGGGGCTTGGAGCACAAGCCATATGAGGAGCGACTGAGAGAGCGGGGTTGTTTAGCCTGGAGAAAAGGAGACTGAGAGGTGACCTTATCACTCTCTTTAACTTCCTGAAGGGTGGCTGTGGTGAGCTGGGGGTCAGTCTCTTTCTCTGGACAACAACAAATAGAACAAGAGGACACAGTCTCAAGCTGCGCCAAGGGAGATACAGGCTAGATTTAAGGAGGAAGTTTTTACAGAAAGAGTGGTCAAATACTGGAATCATCTGCCCAGGGAAGTGGTGGAGTCACCATCCCTGGATGTGTTTAAAAAAAGACTGGATGTGGCACTTAGTGCCATGACCTAGTTGAGGTGTTAGAACATGGGTTGGACTGGATGATCTTAAAGGTCCCTTCCAACCTAGAAATTCTGTGATTCTGTGAAGATCTCAGCTGAGACCAGTTTCCAGCATCAGAGGTGATAGCCAGCTGTAACTTTTTTAGTACTCTAGAGATACTTCATTCACCACAAAGACTTCTATGGCCATGAGCAGTTTATTTGCTTTGATTTGGTGGGGGAGAGGATGCCAAGGGGAGGGAGAAGCTCGGGTCTTGGAATTTCTTGTCACCACTGTATGGTGTTTGCTTGTTTCTTTTCAAATACATCCCTCACTGTTTATAACCCAAATGGCTGAAGTCACCACTGAAGGTTCTATGGTCCACTGCTATGGCCCACTGCTGAAGACTTCTAAATCTCCCGATTTTTTTTTTTTTTTTTTTTTTTTTTGCCTCTTTTGTTCATTGCCAACTCAAAAATATAATTCTGCTCTACATAGTTTCAGGGCCCCCCAATAATCCCTATAAACTTTAACATCTGTAGAGCCTGTACTATCAAGTGTGTTTTTGTAAGATTTACTCTTCCTTATTCCCTGATTTAGAACACAAAAGTTATATGGACAGCATGTTGAAAAATATCAGATGTCTGAACACTGGTGCAAATGAGGCCCTACAAGGACATCTTGATACCAAGTGCCTTCCAGAGGTTAGAAAGGAGAAATTCTCTACAAGATGACGCTCACTACTAAAAACACATCAAAATTGCCTCAAGATCTAAGAGATCTAAAACTTCAGAAGGTTTAACAGTGATCCAGTCCTCTCCTTTTCTGAAGGGGGTCTCCAAAGTCTTCCCATCAGCCTTTTTAAGAAGACTTTTTTCTAAAACAGTTAAGTCCTATTATAATTCCTTTTGTTGCTTTTTTTTGCTAGCCTTTACTGAGGCTGAATTGACTCATGATCTTTCTTCTAGGTTACACAGCCTTGATATCAAAAAACAACACATATATCTGATTCAAAGTTACTACAATTCAGTTAGTCTCTTTAGAAAAAAAATTAAGAGGAAATAAATATCTAAATAGTATTTGGACATTTCTAACATTTCTCTTTCACTTGGTAGGAAGACAGCAACATTCATCTCCTAACAGAATAAAAATCAACCAAAGTATTTCCTAAGAAGGAATTCAGAAATCTATGATAATAAAAAAAAAAGAAAAGGCTATGAAACATTTCTCAAGTGGGGCAGGGAGGTGGGGTGTGTGAGGTGTGGAGGACATGACAGAAATTAATAACTTACTGAAATAGAATATTATGGAATAATTGTGCAGATCAGTTTAAATAAGGCTCTGTGTGTTCTGAAGCCTCACCTACATTGCTGTCACTGCAGGATATAACAATTCTATTTATTATTATTATACAGATGACAATCCCTTTTCTCAGACGAAATGTCCCTTAAGGGAAGGTGGCCCATCTGCCTGTGTCAGAATGGATAAGGTATACAAGTGAGAGTGACTTGGGTGGCACCCCTCAGTGTTAAACTAGGCTTTGCCCAAATACTCTGGTTCATGAGCAGAACACTTTTAGGCTCCAAACTGGACAAGGCCCCAGACCCCATTGCCAAGCTTTGGTATGAAGGTGTCTCCACCTCTCAACACCTGCTGGCTGTAACCAGAGCAGGACTTCCTGGTGGCAGAACAGAGGCCAATCCAGTCTTGCCCTTGACTACGGAAGGGTTATCACAAACCCATCATCGAACTTTTTGTTAAACCAGAAATTTATTCTCCAACAGAGTTCTCACTTAAAAGACCACCCCAGACTATTCAGTAGCAAGCAGTATTACACAGTAGGTCTTTCCACACCTAATAGAGACAGCTTGCAACTCCCTGCTTTCAAACAACTCATTTTGCCAAAACCCAATTGTTGCTCAGGAAGTTTTTCAACATTTAACTGTTCAAAAATCCTCTTAAGGCCACATTTGAAGGCTCATTGCTACACATGTAATTTTGAAGCCTACTCTGAAAAGCAGACTTCAACTGGGTTACAAGTGTATGGGACTGTCTGTGCATGTCTGGGACTAAGAATCCAATTACAGGAGTCACTGATCTCCTGCTAACATGAAAACACCACTAGGCTGTGGCAGTGGCTAGCATTCTGAAGTACACACCCAAGGCAAAAGACCAGTCACATCCTGCAAACCAGCTTCAGTTCTTACCTGTTCTGCAAACTGAGAGAGACCTATGTTTTGTTTGGGACACCTTTGCTTCCCATCCACTTGTCAGTGAAATACCATTTTACAAATTTACCATACATTTTCAGAAAGCCAACAGGAGGCAATTTTTTTTTTCCTCCTAAGGAAAGACATTAGAGCTTCTTAGGCATACCTAGTTTTCTCCCAAGGTAGCAATTTGGAAGTCAGTTCAAATGTCCAAAAGTATGAGGCAAGGAAAACCATACTTCTAACACATATGCATAAATAACAGTAAATAAAACCAAAAGTAAAGCACGTAAACAGAATCCTGCATCCTATCTCTGAAAACTTAATTAACCAGCATTACAAGTTATTCCCTACTCTGGTACTGGATTTTAATATTTTTTGTGCATATACACCCTGACAAAACTGTACACATTGGCACAGACATTATTTATGTATGAATGTCAAGAAAGTCCCCATTTCCCTCAAAACCTGTTATATAACCTAGTGAAAGACAAGAACAACAGCTGTAACAAAAAAAAAAAACAGATTCAGTCACGAGAAAACCCAAAATATAAAGAAGCAACTATGGAATAAGTCCAGGACAAAGCCCTAGAAAACTGTATAAAAATCCACCATATAGCTGTCAGTAAGGCATATCTTATTTTAAGCATGTCTTTACATATTAAGTATTTATTTTTTTCTGAATGGTTGATATTCAAATACAGTCAGATGTTATGTAGCTACATTAAAAGTGATAAACACCAACTTTTTTGACTGTTCTTTTTTGCAAACAGAAGTTTTGTTAGCCTGAGCATTTTTGTACCAAAGCTTATGTACTGGGATGCTAATAATGCCCTCTGGTTTCCACTATTCCGATTTACTTTTTCTAAGAAAATACAAGGCTTGATAAGGCACATTTATTATTCGCTTCCCAGTAAAACGGCTGCCTCGAGAGGAAAAAAATTCCTCCCCTTTACTGCTGATCATCGCCTTCTCTGTCGAGGAAACACTGATATTTTGCAAGCCTCTACATCTCCCACCTGAGCGCACCCCTCGGACTCCACTGACACCACGCGAATCGCTTTAAGTTAGGGAGAGATGTGACGCCTGGGATTAATTTACTGCACAAGCCTTCTGGGGGCAACTCCGAGGCAGGGCAGGTTCCCTCCTCTGCCCTCTGCAAAACCTCAGCTACTCTGGCATCTGTTCGAACGGCCCCTTCTCGGAGCACAGCGCCCTTCCAAGAGAAGGGAAAAAAATAAAAAAAATAATGGCAATCGGGCGAGGGCGGCCCTGGAACTCCACAGTCTACTTCACCTGCACCCAGCGCGGGCGAGCAGACAAACAAGCCACAGAAAGCGGGTTTTTAGGAAAGGGGGAAAACGGCCGGCGCCGCCATCTTAAGTGCGGGCGCAGCTCCTTCTCCGCAGCTCCGGCCATACAAAGGGGAGGGACCACGTGACACCTCCCTGGTGCCCGCACTCAAAATGGCGCCTCTGGCCTGCAGCCCCTGCCCTTCCCGCCACCCCCGGCCCCTCCGCGCCTCTCCCTCATCCCTAGGCTCCGTTGCTCCGGAGGGCGGCACGGGCCCCACTTACTCCGGGGGATAGAGACGGAGTTCCTCGATATCTCCCAGGAAGCCGAAGAGCGTCCGCATCTGCTCGCTGGTCACGGCCGAGGAGAGGTTGGTGACCTGGATGACGGACGTGGGGCCCAGAGGGAAGCCCAACGGGACCCCGATACCGCCGCTGTTCATCATGGCGGCGCCTGCCCAGCCTTACCGCGCGCACCCGGGGGCGCGGGCCCGCCCACCGAGAGGGGCGCGCGCCTCCGGCCGGAGCGGCCCCGCGGGCGGGCGTCCTAGCGGTACACTCGATTGCTCCCAGAAGAGCTCTCGGAGGGACGGGCGGCCCCTGCCGGCGAGGCTTCCGGCCCGCCCGCGCCGTGGAGATCGCTCGCTTCCCCAGGAGCCGCTTCCCCAGGAGCCACCTCATATGGAGCAGGCTGGGCCGCCGTGCGCTGGGCGGGGCCGGCGCGGGGTCCGGGTCCGGGCCCCGCCCAGGAAGAGGCGCGGCCCGTGAGGGGCCGCCCGTGCCGCGCGCTTTTGCGCGTGCACGGCTGCCGCTGCTGGCGCGCGCCGGGCCAGGGGCTGCCCTGGCGACCCCGTGGGCGGCTTGGGCCCTTCAGGCGCCAGGCCCCGCCGAAAAATGAGATTTTCCTTTAATTGCGCGTTTGGGGGCCACGTTTAGTAAGAGACAGTTAAGTCACCCTCGGGAATAAACCTCTGAACACGCTCTGTGTCTAAACAGGAGGGGCTTGTAACAGAACGGGTTGTAAGTTGTTCTGTTTTAAATTGACTGTCATGCTATCCCAATGAAATTTATCTTGTTTCCAGTTGTATTTCAAGTTCTTAAAAACTACATTGGCCGGAGAAAATTAGGCTAAGCACTTCATGTGTGGGCTATCACTATTAAGGATGAAACTGCACTATTTCCTAGAGGTATGGAGCTGTGCGTCTTGGCACTGAAAGGTTTAAGGTTTCTGGCAGTTTCTAAGACTTTCCATTCCCCAACTGAGAAGAGATTGAAGTATTTTTGAAGCTATCTGGATTGAAAAATACCGCAAATTTGTGACAGTTCCCTGAGCAAGTGGGTCAGCTGTTACAGAATCTCCATAGATAAGTCTGGGTAATGCTTCCTTTATTGATGGTCAATACATTACAGAAATGTAATTCCAAGCAATTGTCAGAGATGCATTTTATATAAATACATTTATGCATATGTTTCAGATAGGGCTTATTTCAAAATCATTATCAGTGCACTCATATTCTCTTTCTGAATGAAATCCATATTCCAAAAGTACAAAAATCCTTTTAAAATTCCCCTTTTCAGCCATTCTGGTAGCTTCTGGTTAGCTTAAGTCGAGAGAAGTTTAACTGGAGCTTCCAGATATTTTGTTATATATTGTGGAAAATTAAACGGATACTATTATTCTATAGGAACCTTACATAAAGTTTTGTTATGCTTTCACTAGTACATTTTATCCAAAGATGGTTAGCAGAGATGTAGAAGCTATTTCTGCTATGAATATTCTTATCCTTTCTCCTTGCATCTCTCAGTGGAGGGTCCAAAATAGAAATGAACTCTAAAATTCACAAAGGAGAGCCTTGTGATGTCAGAACTGACTGGGATACCCTCCTTCAGATAAAGCCTGTAGCAGTACATACAAAATTCTGAGTTACTGGTCTGCTCTCTGAAAACAAAAGCAAGTAAAACAGTGTTTAAATTTTGTAACTATCAGTCCCTGCCACAGTACAAAATTAGCTTGGGAAATAAATGAATTTGTATTTCAATAAGACTAGGCAAAAAAATCACACCAATCCCAGACCCCTGAAAATCTAATGCTGAAAGCTTTGGGTCTCACATGCTGCCACTAAACGGCTGGAAGCAATAATGACTATTTTAGTCAAACCATTCAAAATTTAAAAGTGTTAAGGAGCCATTCCCTCTCTATAGTAAAAACTCTCCGAGCTATTGAGAAAGAACAAGTTAAATAAAAACAGTAGACATGCAGAAGGAATTGTACAAGCAGTGCCCAAACATTATCTCTCTAGTCAGTGGCTAGCAGACCTGCATCTCACAAATTGCTGTAGGCCTAGAGAAAACTATAGCTGTAATCGAAGTGAACTAATAAGTGTACAAGTTACTTTTCAGTTTTGCTCAGCTGTTTTTACTTGTTATTTACTGTATTTGTGCATGTAAATAAAGCTTCGGTAAATAAAGTCTTCCACCTTGATTGTCAGGTTAACTACAAAACACAAGGCATTATGCAGGCTCTTTGGAGGTAAAATTAAATTCCAGGTTACCTAAATGAAAAATGGTGAAGCTGTTAAATAAGAGTGATTATTAACCTTTTGTCTAAGACTGTATTTTGTGATCTTCCCATGAGGATTAAAAAGCATTTACTGGGTAATGTTGATTGCAAGTACCGGTAGAAAAATACTGGCAATTCAGAAGTTACAGTAAAAGCTGTTTTAGGAGATCAGGAGAAAAGTCTTTTCATTACAAGAAATCACCTTTCAAGCAGACAGTATGTGGTCTGATAGAGCTGGACATCTTTGGTATTTGCTGAGCTTGCAGGGGGAGAGAATTGAAATCACTTGAGGTAAAAGAAAGAAGCATTAGAAAGGTTTCATCAGCTTTCCTTAAATGGAACCGTAAAGACTTCAAAAATAATGTTAGTCACAGAGCTAACAATTATTTTATAAAAATAAAATAGTTTAAGCAATTTATGAGTAGTGAAATTTAACTTCAGGATTCAACAACTCCTGTGGCACCAGTAAAACTTGGCTCTGGAAATCTAAACCCTGGAGACTAATGAGAAAGCTTGAGCAAAGAAGATGTACCCATGGCTGAAGAGAACCAGGTTAAAGGTTTCAAAGTCATAGTGTTTGGTGAGGGGGATGTCACCCCTAGATTCCAGATGGGCAGGAAAGGGGCACTGGTAAAATTAGAGAGAAATCGGTCCCACCTCAGTCCCTGGGAAAGTGATGGAGCAAATTCCCCTGACAGCCATTTTCAAACATCTGACAACAAGAAGACTGGGAGTTGTGAGCATGGATTTAAAAAGAGAAAACTGTGCCTGACCACCTGGTAGCTTTCTGCTGCTGTGAAATGACTGGCTTATGAATGTGGGGAGAGCCTTGACTTTCTCAAGGTTTTTGTAACTTTGTCCCATAATATCCCTTATTTTTCTTTGACTGCTCTTTTGAAAGCGGTACTAGAATGCCATTAAAAGCCAGTATATTTGTATAGCCTGTGCTACCTAAGTTTGCTTTCATACACAGTAACTTTACACCACTTTCCTTGTTGTATAACCAAGATGTCAGTGTTTTGTGTAGATTAGTGATGCAGAACACAGGAAACTAACTTCCCTTCTACAACATGAATGTTCCTTCTCTTGTGAATTAATCAAGAGGCATAATCTTCAAATGCCAATCTCCTACTACTCACAGTAGACTGCGGGAACAAACTACTTCTGATAATACTCCTGTATCATGTTTGCACCTCAGATTAAGTTGAACTAACTTTCAAATACACACAAATCAGAAAATGTTAACTTCAGAACATTTCAAAGACAACAGACTATTTTCTAAACTCAGCAGATCCACAGTGCTTGCCAAGTACAAGAAATGGCTTTCATCCCCTTTCCATTGCTGTATCTTTAAGGTTTATCAGGTAACTGCTCTCATTTTTATGTATGCCTTAGTACAATTTATGGAGGTTTTTTAAGAAGAGTCATGTAGAACAGAAAAACATCTTACAGATGATCTGTTTTACAGATCTCTTAGTTCTGTGTAGTAATCTCCAATCCATCACATCTGTAATCTCAAAAATTCTATAAAATCATTTAAAAAGAAAGTGTAAGATCAATTTATATACCTACCCAGAAAAATTGTGGAAATATTTTTCCCTGATAAAATTTCTAGTGTAGTAATTGTTTTCTCCAGATTCAAGTTTACACATCTAGAAATCTTAAAATCCTGCCTATGATGAGATTAACAGATGAATGCTACATGGTCAGTGTAAGCAGCTGAAACCAGTTTAAACTTGCTGCCTCTGGATGGCAGTCAGCTGTACAAGTTAGCACTGGTAAACTGAAACAGCTGCAAGATTTCTGCATCTGCTTTTTATCTGTTTTACAGCAAGCACATGAAAAAAATTAGGATTGCTGTATTGAGCATAGCAGTTTCAATTAGAAGAGTCACGTTAGCAGCTCTGGAGCGTGTTTTACAATGACATTCTTCTCCCCATAAAATTGCTTGTATCAAAGATGGAGTAGCTCTTCTTGACTTGCAATTATTTTTAAACTTCAGAATAAGAAGATGAGGGGGTTAGCTGACAAACTGAGATAGTGTTGCTAACTCTGAATCTCCAAGCACATATTAACAAAGGAGGAGTGTCTCCACCACTGAGAGACTGAGAAAATGCACAAAAGCAGTTAAAATCTGAGAATCTTAATCTGAAAACAGATTCTCCATCTAGTTACCTTTCAGGGCAGCATTTCTGCTTATGAAATTTAGTATCTGTTCTACAGAGAGCACTTCTTAGATTACAGAAGCATTTTTTCTTCAAAGGGGGATTTTAGGAAATCCTTTTTAAAAGCTATGTAAAAGTCTACATGTCAATAGATAATAGTTTTATGATATACTTTTAATACCCATATGTCTGACTATGTATGTGTAGGGAAATGAAAGGGAAATGTAAAAACTCAGCTTTTTAATTTTCTTTTTTATTTTTTTTAATTAAACTGGGTGTCTGCTAGGAGATCTGCTAGTTGCTGTTTTACTGGCAAGACATAAAATTGGAACTGTTTGGGTAGGTGCCCACTGAAGCAAAAAAGCTTTCTTCTTTGCTCTGAAGTTATTCTGCTGGGAATCACAGTATGTAATTCTGCATAAGGGGATAATGTTTTTAAACCTCAAAAGACCCTGTCTGAACAAGGTAATTCGAAGGTATTGGATAGAAAATTCTGGATTCACTTGTATGAATTTCTTCTCCTTTCCAGTCACATTTTGTAGGAGCAGGGCAAGTTTTCTTCGTGGAATAAGAATACGATAGAATCTTTATAATTGTGAAGTTTGAAAACTGGAGTAAAACTTGGTGCAGATAAACATTAATGTTTTACTTCCAGCTTTTTTTTGAAAGTGGCATAAAATAGGCATTATTACAAAACAGAGTTTGGTAATTAGTAACTCTGAAAAAAATTATTGGTGTCTTCAAATGTCTTAAAATATAAGCACATAATGATTCAATCTATAATAGATTAACTACATTTGCAATTAAATAACACCACACATTGTTTACTGCAGGGTCAGGAGGTCACCCAGCATCTTTTCATAAAATTAAAATGCAGCAGAAAAAAAAACCTGTTTAATGTTTTATCTATTTGGAGGTTTTCGCATGGTTTCTAACCCTTGCATGCATCAACTCCCACCTCATCATTCATTGCTCATGCCAGATAGCAAATGAGACCATTTTACATGATTTTTTCATTTTTCCAGGACTCAGTATTATGTCAGCTAACCAGCTGTTACCATCTATTTCAATATTTATTAGCAAACCTCAGTTTCTCTGTAGTGAAGCCATAGCTTTCAGCTGAAGCAGTTTTTGGCGGAAACATTCTCAGCAAAAAATACATTCTCCATATTCAAAACCAGTTGTTGATTATTCTGTAGTAAGTGGAAGTTCTTGCAAATGAAAATAAATCAAATATGCTAAAACACTGATGTTAAGAGCCATGGCACAATACTTACAAACCCTGTATTTTTCCATTGCATACTTCTAATTCAGTAGAAAGCTTTTACCCTTTTTCTTTTTGTTGGTTTTTTTTTTGGGTTTTTTATGTTGGTTTTTTTTCTCCAAAGTTTCCTTCATAAATTACCAACATTAGCAGTTGAATGAGAATTTCTCTGTAGAGCATCTGGTTCATCTGCTACCCCTTTGTCAGTTAAAAGACAGTCCATGAAAGGTTTGTCCTAGTCAGTATTTCCACATCTGGCAAACAAGAGTGAATATTTTGCCACAGATTTTTTTATTACTTTGAACAATACTAAAGCATAAACATTTCAGCCATTTGCAGCATCCAGCCATGCCTCATGAAATGGATGCAGTGCAGAACCACACTCCCCCTTGTGTTACGCAGCTGCAAAAATAGATGTTGCAGACTACTGTTATAATTTAATTCCTGGTGCTCTAATGATTGGGCCATGCAGAAAACGCTGTTACTTCAGCAGCGTGACTTTTCATGAGGAGCTCTTCTTGGCCATCTCAGGAACCTTATCAACCTAGTCATACGTTTCCTTGCATGTTCCAAGTGCACCTCTAAAGCTTTTAATCAGGTATTGATCTAAATATGAGGGGCTGAAAGTGTCCTAACTCAAGTATTGCCAGCTATGGTAACTGAATCTTTCACAGCTCAGTAATGCTTATCCACACTTGCAAATTACTTTCCATAGGCACAATGTCCTGAGCAGTATTTCTGATGTATTTTAAAACACTGGATTTATTGCTAATTTCATGTTTTCTCTTCCTTTAAGCCAAACAGCTGCTACTTTTTCCATACTTAATGCTTATCGCTAATACAAAGCAGTAGTTCAAATAGTTCAGATTGCAGAACTGAAATACAAGTCACATTCTCACAGACAATATTCAGGAAAAGCAAACAAAAGGGAGCAAAGAGCTGGAAATGAGGGAGTCCCACAGAGAAGAGGGTCTGAACTGCAAGGAAGTACTTGAAATGATGCTTTCAGACAGCAGTAAAAGAGACCAGATGCTCACAGGAACCCTCTGAGAAACTTGAGGGACCTGCTGCTGCCAGGTACAAGGCAAGGGGGGCACTGAGGCCTGGGAACACTGGCAGCTTGTAGCAAGTGTGGTCCGCAGCCCTTGGTACAGCATGCCTGGAGCCTTTGTTGCAGCTGCCTTTGCGTGAGAGGGTGATCCTCTCACCCTTTAGCTGGTGCTAGGAGGAGGCTTGTTGGATCAGAGGGAGCACCTAGGGCCCCCCATGAGCTGTCATGCAAGACCTGTGCTGCTAAGCAGAGGAATTTTGGAATTCAGCAACCTGTGCAGCTTGGGGAGAGACAGGACCTCTTCAGACCTACAGCTTCCAGAGCTCTGGGCCCCACAATGCAGACCTGGGCAGCCTGTCACTAGAAGAACCACAGGTGGAATATCAGTGGAAGGCAATAGCTGGAAACTGGTGGCTTCCAGCACTGCATGTAAGGCTGCTACTTGTAGTGAAGTTTCAATGGTGTAGCAGAGCTCGTTTCAAGGCAGTCTCATAAATAGTGCAATAGAATCTTCCGTACACATTCAAAATTGAATATAATCCATGGCAGCAGGGATACCATACCAAAAAATACACTTTCTCTTTGACAAAGTGCCTTCAGGCAGAAAATCTAACAAGTTAGACCTTCTCAGATGCTTGATGAAAAAGTAAACTGTTA
The DNA here is from genome assembly GCF_017590055.1 of Onychostruthus taczanowskii. NCBI lineage: Eukaryota > Metazoa > Chordata > Aves > Passeriformes > Passeridae > Onychostruthus > Onychostruthus taczanowskii. The sequence goes on along the minus strand of NW_024502125.1, from coordinate 3,462,350 downwards.
TGAATGTCCAAATAGGGAGCAGATACAGAAAACCAAAATAACAAAGGGCCCAACACTCCAGGGTCATCAGGGCCATAACCTGTTAATAGCAAGAATCAATTTTCTGTAAGAGGAAGCAGAATATAGTGTTACTGGTATATCAGATCCACATATACAAGGACAAAAAGATGAAACAATTTGTGTTACCACATTGTTTTATGGTTTTCAAGAAAACTGGATGTAAAGCCAAATTTAGCTTTCCTGTGAAATTCTGTGCCTACCTGTTTAATTTCTTTACCACATTACCCTTGTACACCTCTTCAGAGTGCTTTCAGCATACTCTTTAATTTTAACCTTACTCACTGACCTAGGCATCTCTGCCTATCAAAACTAGTAAACTTGCATCTAAAGTTCTCTCTTTGTGAGAGAAGCCACTCACTGCCCTATCTGATTTCATTGCAAGACTGGGATGCATTGGGTCCAGCTGAGATGAAGTTAATTTTCCTTACAGCAGCCCTCACAGTGCTGTGCTTTGCACTGGTAGCTACAGAGGTGTTGATAACACACCAGTGTTTGGCTTCTGCTGTACAGCACTGGCACAGCACCAGCACCAGCACCAGCATCTTCCCACCATTCTGCACCCCCCCATCAGTAGGCTGAGGGTGAGCAAGATCTTGGAAGGGGATGCAAACAGGCCAGCTGACCCGAACAGACCAGAGTGGTCTGTTTCATACCATATCATGTCAGCTCAGAAAGAAAAGCTAAGAAGAGGAGGATAAAGGTGGGACATTTGTTTTTTACAGTGTTTGCCTTCTGAAGCAACCACTACCTGTGCTGATGCGCTGCTTCCTGGAAGTGGCTGGACATAACTTGCTGATAAGAAGTAGAACATAAAAGTATTTATTTTCTCTTTGCTTGTATGTGTGTGAACTTTCTCTTTTGCTTTGGTAAACTGCCTTATTGAAACATGCAAGTTGTTTTCCATCTTATTTTCTCTCCTGTGCAGCAAGGAAAGGGAGAGTGATAGAGCAGTTTGGTGAGCACCTGTCATCAAGGCAAAGTTAACCCACCACAAGGGGTTATTCACAAAAACATTTCTTTGTTGTGAAGAACCCAGTCTTGCAAGGAAATTACTTAGAACAGACCCGTGGGCACTGAGATGCACAGAGGCAGGAACACAAATAAGACTTGACTAATGCATATTGATTGAGTACTGAGGTCTACAAAAACTGTAGATTAATAAATAGTGTTATGGAGAATTTCCTAAACTTAAATAAGTCAATTTCACACAGCTTTAAAGAGCATTAGTTTATTATCTATTCTCCATGTGTTACCTCAGAAACAGTCTTCTTATGTACAAAAATTTGGAATGTTGAATAAATGCTGATCAATAGAAACATTACATAGCTGTTGACAAGGGAATATTTCTAAACAAAACCAAAATAATAATGAATGTTTGATTCTGTGTGTTGCTTATTGCTATGTTTGTGTTCATAGAATGCTTCCAAGTATATACACTTTTCCTAAATTCATTCAAAAAAGAAACTAAAAAAATATTTACATAATAAATACGTGGGAGACTTCATCTTTTCATTACATCAGTTGAACTGATTCTTTAATGAACTATTAAGAATAGAAAGAATTAATACAGTTTGCATCAATTCACTGCCATGCTGAGTAACTCAGGTTGCTGATGGATTTTATTCTATTTAAAATGTAGTTTACAATGCATTCAAACTGAAAAGTGCTGATATTGTCTCTCCCCCTTTTGAATCCTGGCTGGACTAGTTCAGGAGGCATCTTTCTCCCACTCCCCACAAAATCATTTAATCTGACATGTTTACCTTCACACACTGACATTGACAAAACAAACACATTTCAATTCACTGAAAACTCAAACATTTAGTGAGTAAAATCAGCATAATCCATGTTTTATTAGACGATTAATTTGCTAACTGACGGAAGACAAGCTTTGGCCAAGTATTTCCGCAAGAAGTACTAAACTTCTTGCTATAAATCTCTACTTATATAGTTCTACCAGCCGAACAGTTTTTGGTAGAATTTTCTGTGATACATAAATCTGAAAATTAAGTGACACAACAACATTTAAAACTTCTGTTACCATTAAAGCAAAATACAATACAGTATAATTTCTCAATGATATATTTAAATGTACTGCAAAATGTATACAAAGTCAGTCCAAGATCAGTAAAGAATCAGTTCTGCTTTTTGGACTTTTCCCTTCTCAAAGATACAGGTTTTATAGAAGACCAAGGTCATCTAGGACTTGTCTGTATGTATCCCCATTAAAAGGCAGTGTGTGATAAAAATAACATGATTAAAAGTAATGAACACGTGATGTGAACATTTTGCATTTTCAATAAAAAAATAGAAACTAAATAACAACTAAACACTGAAGCCTGCCATTATATAGCTATGTTTCTCATTCTTTAAGATTAACAGCACAGAGAAAATAAGTGAATTTTATCAAAATACAGCACATTTCTGCTAATATATCAAAAAAATCATTTTCTATGCAAATATTACTGAAAATCAACTAAAAAGAATTAAAATATACAAAGAGTTGTTAAAGGGTTTCAATTAAAATTATTAGAACTATACACAGTACAATAAGCAATAGTTAACATCTTTGAAAGAAGTGCAATAATATTGGAGTTCACTTATTAAAAAAGTACTGCCTGTTTATTACTGCTAGCTATGTAATTCCTTTCTCTTCCAGCTCATTGTTCCAAAACTAAAGGAAGCTGGTGTTTTTGCTAGCTTTATTAAAAGCATTTAGTTTTTGGGTTGAAAAAAGCGCTTATACCTGTCCCAAACTACCAACTTGTACATAATTTAAAATGAACTGCAATAATTGAATATTGCTCCAATGACAGGCTAATTATTAGCCCTGATTAAAAACAGTTATCGGTCTTCTATGGCACTTTTCCCTGGTCCATAACAACCGTGTATGAATTATCACTGCAGACTATGCAGTCTCTATTCAATTACAAAGGAGAAAGATAATGTTTCTGGTAAACAAAATTAATAGAAACATAATTGAACCTTTTATACAGTAATAAGGAACAAAGGCAGCCTGTGGTAAATCATTATTATATTAATGTAATTAGAAACCCTTTAATGACTCTGAAGTGTCTAGTTCACATTTAATGTTACCTGTAGGAACAGCCCTTTAAGAAACCTCATTACGAACTGGTGAGTTTTAAGTACACCCTCCCTTTGCTCTCCATCTCACCACAGCAATTCTCCATCACTGCTCAAAGTTTCACAGACTTGCTTTGGTTAGCTAGCTCCATGCGTATGGTTTCCTTTTTGAGTAACAAGGCAATGCAGAGGCCAAATAAAATTGAGATGTCTTTCATAACCTTTCCTGCATCATTTTCGTATATTTAAATTTATATTACAGGCAACAATCTTAAAAACTGGCCATTTCAGTTTCATTTTTAAAATCTGTCAGCTTAAAATGGAGTCTTTTTATTATAAAGATAAAATTATCACCATTTCCACAAAATTGGGGATTTCTATACCAGAGAAAAATCTCTGGGCACAATTCCACAGTACAGTTGAAAAAATTATGTATGCAAGAAAACAACTAAACATGAATCACATGTGGCAAATGAATATTCAATGACTACATTAAGAACAAATCCTGTATAATATCACAAATTTGTAGTTACAGTCTCCCTAAAAAAAAAAACACCGTAAGCTTTTATTGCATTTTCTATTGGTAGACGTACACTCCAGAACTAAACACTTTTTCTTCTCTCCTGATTCCAGATTTAGATAGCAGATAATTGTTTCACCTGACCTTTATTCTGTCCAACCAGCACCACCTTCCATCTACCCATTCATCTATACAATGTGCACATAGCAAAGCCAACACTTCATATCCCCGTTCGTATCTACAGAAGTGGTTCAGCGTAACACATTAATATCTGGTGAATAAAAATAAAGGCAATAAACAGCTACAGGACAGACAGCCCTGCCATCTGTCCATTGGCTACAACTGAGGCTTCGCAAAGCCTTGCACAAAGTTTAGTAATGTGTATGAATTATCCAAAAATAAACCTACCATCTGTACAAAAAAACAACACAGGTTTGTTCTTGGAGGAGTGATCCTTAAATTGCTATAATGCTTAAAAACAAGTTTATTCACCATACGCATTTCCAAAATTATTTCCTGTATGTTCTCCACAGTGGTTTTTCCCCCTTTAACCACAAGTTCAGTATTTCCTGTACAAATTTTGATCATAATTCTTTTTGAGTTCTTTTAATGTATAAAAATATGCAAAATATTCAGTTTCCCCATAGTCCTTCAATGAATTCTGTTGGTTTATCCCCACAATCCACGGTACTTATGAAGAAACTTCTCGCACAATGATGAGTTCCACTGCATTCTGAAAAGTCTTTAGCAATGACACTGCTTGTCCATGATCAATATTGATGAAGCTGTATCCATTAGCCTAAAAATAAATATTTAAAATTGAAAATTGCAGTCTTTTATTCCATATTAGTAAAAGATATTTCATTATTTCATGTATATTTATTTAAGCCTTAAGGTTTCTATATGAATGCAGAGAATAAAACACCACAGATTACTTGAATTTGTACCTACATGCTCCAAAAAACTAAACTACCATATCAGCCTTGGAAGAATATTGCAAATAACCAAAAGAAAACTGAACTTTAAGCTATTAACATCAGACATCTAATTCATCAGCTGTAATACAGCCACACCAAAAAAAACCTAAATGTACTACAAATGATGCATCTTATTTTAAGTATCAGAATATTAGAAATGGCATCTGTGATAAATTAAAACTATTGAGTCCTGTGACAAAAACATTAATGGCACTGGGAGCCATTTTTTTTGTGTTAGACTCTGAGATAATCCCCAACTTGGATTTGCATGTGACTCTAAGCAATATTGTTATTCTTGGACAAGTTTGTCTTGGCAAACACAGATAGGCCCAAGTGGCCTACAAAAGACAAGAAAACATGGCTATGGCTCAATTTCTCAGAGTATACCCATGTAAGATCATGCTCAACCTGGTCAGCAAAATGTTGCAAAAGGACAAATTTGTCCATTTAAAATTTACAGCTTCCAGCTGTGCATCCCATCTTTTTCCCTGAGCTGCTTATGTGGTGACATAGAACTGGATGTGTTCTCTGTGCCTTAGCAGTGGCATTTTGAAAGTTACAGTTCTTATCCCATCACTGAACACTCACTGTTATTACCAGCTGAATCCTTGGTTAGAAAACCAGGGGTTTTCAAATCTTTCTAGAGTTGCAGAGGAAGATATATGTAGAGTGTTCAGAGAGCAGAAGTGGCAACAACCCTTCCAAATCATAATCTGTATAGAATGTCCTAGCCTAGTATTAAGTCTTACTTTCAATTATCTAGTCATTAGTTATGTAGTATATTTTTATTAGAAATGTATTAGACATGCATTGTAATATGCATGTGTATTGAACGTTATACAGAGAACCTTGCAAAATCAAGCATAGCAAAGGCATTTTGGAAGAGATTATATTAATTTTAAAAATTCACAGAAGTCTGAGTGGCTCAAGACAGTGGGACTGTCATTACATCATCACTGGGACTATCACACCTGAAAAGAATGTGCTGTTATATTAAAAAATACTCCTTGTTATGAGAAATAAAATGGCTTCTGGTTGTCCAAGCATGGAAATGCAACTTGTTCTTCAGCTCTTTTTCAAACTGAATTCCTTATTAAATAAAGTAGTGCCAACATAAAAAAAAAAACTTCATTAAGTAATTTGATTTGTCTGCATGGCATTTATAAAAACAGGAATAAACCACTAAAACAGAAATTACCTTTATGGTATGTTCCACTTGACAAATACGTAACAAATGTGCTAGCAGTTTTTTCAAAGGTTTAATATGCTTCCTGTTCCTGTATGTGTTGGTAAGCCTGGGTGTTAGGTTATCACCATCCCTGTATCAGTAAGAGAACTAGGACCTCTCTCACCCCAGTGAGGAGAGACAAGCAGAGATCTTTTATCGTGCTCAAGAACAAGCCATCTTTCAGCTGGAACAAATTAGTCTCAGTTCAGTTTTCTTTATCTTTCATTTGAAGAAGTAAGCTGAGTTTTCAATTTGGCTTTGTTTTAGAATACGGTTCACAGGATGTTGTGGTTTAATCGAGATACTACTGGGGGTTGGGGTGTTTGGTTTTGGGCTTTTTGTTTGTTCTGTTTTTAGAAAACTGAAATGCAGCAAAGTCGACTCCATCAACATTTTCATTATATGATGAATAATTATTTTTAACAACCTCTGGAATTTAAGGGTAGCTAGAACAATGTTCAAATGTCCCACTAGCCCATTTTGGTTAAGAAAGTAAGGTACTATGAACATACTGTTCATTTCCCCGAGCCCTCCCCACATAGCTTATGAGCTCATTCATATGAGACAACTTCAAACAAATCTGATACAGAAAAGGTCTGATAGGTACAGACTTCCTAGAGAAAGGAACAGCACAGCTTGCAGTCCAGAAGCCATGGCTCCTGAAATGCCTTACTTGGCTGGCCAGCAGCAGATGGGCAGCCAGGAGGTGCATGCTGTGACCAGCCAGGCACCAGCCAGCAAAGGGACAGCTCTGGCCAGGGCTTGTGCATGTCTGGCCTGCCAGTGGGGGAGAGGCAGCAAAGGCTGGCAGGAGCTGCAGCACAGAGAGGGATGTAACAGGAGAGTCCAGCCGTTGAGAGCGGCTGTCAGGGGCAACTGCTGGTGTTCAGACAACCCATTGTTCACAACACTGCATGTGAATGACCACAAATTCAACAACTGAATTGATAGCACAGCCTAATGAAATGCTCATGCTCCAACTCAAATGACATCTTTTGTCACTTTTTCTTGCCTTCAGACATGTGAAAAATGTTCAGAATTGAAAAAACGATCCACTGTGCTTTAGTCTGAGTCACTTATTGGGGTGTTAGGTGGCAGAAAATGAAAAGCTTCATCCTGGAATGTATCAGGAATAGATACCGAAGAAAAAATCAGGAAAAGATAGGTAATCAATCTAAAAAGTAAACACTCTCCTCTTAGGTGCAAACCAAAACCAAACCAGTACATTACATAGGCTATTTAATTAAGTCATTACTGTAGTTAGTTACATTACCTGAATTATTTTATCCCCTGGCTGTAAAAGCTTAGATGCTGGTCCATCTGGCTGCACTCTGGTTACAAATATGCCCTTGAAAAAGAGATGTGGAAATATTTTTGACAACTTATTTATGAAAAACAGGATAGCATGAAACAGATGTAATTAAAAATATTTTTTCAATTTTCCATCCTAAGTAGAAGAGAACACAATACTATTCTATAGGTCTCTGGCTTTTAAAACTGCCTCCCTTTTCTGATATTAAAAATCCGTAATTATCTTTAAAGATAATTGTGATACACCTTAGTTTAATTTGGCAGATGTATATATCAAGATGAACAATCTACTACCAGGAATAGAGCTGGAGGCTAAATCACTGTCTCTTTTATAAGAGGATTTCTAATTATACACTCCACAATTCACTATCTCAAATCTGGTAACTGATAACTCAAACTGTTAACCACTGCAAAAACTCATCTGGAATAACTGCCTATACTGTCATTCAATTGTGACCACCTACAACCTTGATTTTCCATATAATTTTCCAATTTTCTCCCTTCCAGTCCTGGAGTGTAGTGGTTTGGGAAATATATGTACTTTCTTTTCTCCCTTTGCTGAACATGAGAAACATTATGGATCAGAAGGCTTTCAAGAAGCATTAGTATAGAATACTTACATCATCTTCTGGTCTGAATGGATTTCCTCTCCCTCCAACTCCTCCTGAGATACTAAATCCAAGTTCTGGATCCTTGTCAACTCTCACTCGAATCTAAGTAATTGCAACAAAAGTTAGATTAATTGACTGAAAATCTATATTCAAAGCTACTTAAATGAAATTATTACTAAGGAATTCAGGTGAATAAAAGCTTTGAAGTGAAAAAAAATTAAAAAGCAGGTCAGAGAGCATTGTACCTCATAATGTTAATGCAGAACAAGACTGCAATATAATATCGTGTATCATTGTACCTAAGTTTTACTCCAGTATCACTATTATTATAATAATAATTACATGGGCTTTAAATTCAGATATTTTGATATTATGTAGGTTACTTTAATGCCTCCAGCAAATATACATGCTTATGTGAAAGAATCTGTTCCTCCTATTTCTTTGCTACCTCTAGGTAAATTTTGAAAATCAAACCTCATTCCTACTTTGACTGCAAGTTGTACATAGCCAAGACTGTCCTCTTTCTCTTGCTAGAAGAGTTGAATAAAAACTTATTTTACACAGAAAGTGGACATTCTCATTCTAGCACAGAATGAACATGAAGTTATCAGGACTTTCTCAAAAAACCTCAAACAATATAGTAAGAAAGCTTTTACAATGAAAGAGTCATTAAATGGTATAAGAATTTCTTATATGCACATCTATCAAAAACAAAACATAATTATCAGATATGCATCAGATTGCTCCAACATTTTAATGGATTTTTGTTTATGGATACACATTTCTGCACTTGAAGGTTAACTATTCCAGATGCAAAGTACTCTTAGGTCTATCGTGACTTTGTGTTTTCTTCAGTTACTAGCTAAAAAATGAAGTAGAAATAAATAAATTTAGTTGAGAAATTAATTTTTAGTTCAGTAAAAAGATGCAAGTTAAAGTTTCTGATGTGTTCAGTTAAAATTCTTCCAGTTTCTCTCAAAACTGGAAGGAATGTGTGATCTGAGAGACAGAATTGCTCTGATATCTTTTGCTGGAGATAAATCCCTATATTGCTTCTGTCACCATCTACAAAGAAATTATAATAAATGAAAAGAACGTAACAGATGTCATATCTGTCATATTTTACTCTTACCTCTTGTTTTGCCAACTCATGGCTTTGTCTGGGAGAGCACTGGGACTGGGTATAAGGAGGTTGGTGGGCAACTTTCAACATCAGATAATCAATTAATTGCTCTCTAGATGGATGTCTTGCAACTGATGATTGAGGAGGGAGATGATGGACCTGGCTGTAGTTTGCTGGAAGCCTCTGAGGTTGGCACATTTGTCCATTTGTTAAAGGCATCTGAAAAAAAAAGAATACTCGGGGTCATACATTTTATAAGCAGCAATCCTCAATTCTTGCTTCATTAATTCAATATTTCTCATATGTGACTGCTCTTAATTTTCAGTAACATTATTAAAACTACTGTTCTGGATCATGTACAATTATATCCATTTTGTTTATAGCTATCAGCTCTGACCTACTGAACAATTTGAAAAACAAAAACTTGAGTGCTAATTTATTAGCATAAATCATATAGCTTTTGCTTTTAGCGCTTGTTTTTTCACTCAGTTTCCAAATATTATTTTCCAGCAGTGCAACTGATAGTACTGACACTTGATTCATGCCGTTATAGTCTGCGCTTTTCTTGCAAAAAATTCAGAGATTTTGTAACAATTTCCAAAAGACCATAGAAAAATAAAAATTCCTACCCCACATGCCAGGCTAGCAGACTATATGCTCACCAAGCGTATTATGGTGACCACTTCACAAGAAAACTCACTGAGCAAGTTCCCATCCAAGCTCAAGATTTTAATATCAAAATTGTAGTATTTCCAACAAAAGTTACTCTTTTCTTAATACATATGTAATTGATTGATAGGTATAATGATTACAAGCAGCAGTGAGGTACACAACTGTCAAGACATACAGTGCATTCCAATCATGTCACCAGGAATGATGCTGGAGGTGGCAGTATTTCCTTAGTGAAGCTGTGTTAAGATGCACAGCCTTTTTACCCCCTTGCCAATACATCTCACGTTCTTATCCACCTTAATTAGTCACTGACTCATCTGTATGATTCCAAAAATACTATACACTTGAGTTACAGTTTGGCCTGCCACCATTAGCACATTAGTTACAGAATACAAGGATATTAAAATATTCTCTCAGTATTACAAGTAACTAGTGTGCAAATTTCAATCTGCTATGTGAATGGACACATATCAGAATCTATTCTGCTGAGTTTATGTCAGACTGATTCTGAGAAACAATAATGTGTAAATATAATACATTTTCAGATTATTTACAGATCCCATGTATTTAATATATACAATTTTCCATCGCCTTTTGTGAAAACTTGAAGTATAACAAGAAAAATTTTTTTTGTTGCCAGAGGTAGAGTTTATGTAGGTAAAATGTATCCACAGCTGTGCAAGTTCCCAATACCCATTGTCTGTAGAAAGGCAACTGAAATTACTGAAGGTGTAAGAATAAAATCAGCTTCTGTGTCATAATAATTTACAAGAATCCATTTAGTTTCATGGTAGTTAAGACCCACTTCCAGAGATGGTGCTTAGAGATGAAAACAGAGTGTCTTCTACTAATTCTGGTTTATCATCACAATTTCATCACAACAGATTTCAAGTTTGTGTTTTAAAAGGTTTAATCAGCTTCAGATTATTTTTCTGAAATCATCTGTCATATTCCAATTTTCACTTGCAAGTACTTCTTTGGCTGCAAATTTCTTCTTTCAAATCACCTACTGAAGGAAAATAAGAACCATCTTCCTTCATAAAGTCAACCGTTTTGTTGAGGATGTTGTTTCATTTATGCCGGTTTGGAAGCCTCTGTATTACATTTTAAAGAAGCCCTAGTTCCAACTGCTATCCCAACATAAGTTTCTACTGCTAATAAAAAATACAGACTTATGAATAAAAGCAAATAATATCCTATCCATGTTGTCATGCAACTACCTGCACAGCTGTTTTTTTGATGCTGTCTGGAGGAACATCTTTGAGACTAAGTGTGGCAGATGAGTAATTCTGCTGTCCCGAAATGAATACTTCATCCTGGCATTGGTCTCCTGGAGCAGAAGCCTGGGGATGCTTTAAACAGAATCAAGTGGTAAAGACAAAAAGACAAATGTCTTTAGAAAATTAAAACTAAAAAATTATCAGAAGAAACTCAGGATAAAACATTTTAAGGGCTTTAACATTCTTTATCTTTTTTGATTAACTAGGACATTATTTATGCAGAAAATCTTACTAACCAAGACATACATCCATAAAATACTGATGGACATTTACAAATCTCACAACTGTAGAGGTGTCTTTTATCAGCAGTAAATTAATTATTAAATCCCAGGGACTAAGTATTCAAATATGCAAGGGAGTCTTCTGATGACTTTATCCTGCTCACTATGGATGCCTTGCACACACTCATGTGCTTATTTAAAAGCTCAGTTCCTCATATTTTCTGACTATAAATTTTCTTGAATGCCTACAGTATCTTACAGTACAGTTTATATCATCAGAATTTCTTTTGGGGAAGGAAGAATAGTAAGATTTTGTTCAAACCTTATCAGCCTATTCAGAATGGTAATCTTTTGATCACAAATGTACTATGAAACCGGACAGTTCTACACATGTTCAACCATCTACAAAGCCAGTTAGAGAACTCAACTTCATGACATTAAACTGAAAAGCCCTGCAATAAGTTTACACTATATGAAGGCAAAATATTTAATGCCTAAAAATAATTTCAGCGTATAAATGATATTCTTTTTAATAAAGCATTATGCATATGTAAAAGGATAACTGTATAAATTTAAGGACCCCCTTACAGTTTATTCTTTCCCCCTCTATATATTGCAATAGCCTCCTGTAGGTACTCACTCGAACAATGTGCACACCAGAACCTCTTCCGTCTGCAACACTCAAGGCAACACTACCCTGGCTGCCATGCAGATCCCTAGAGCTGCCATAGTGAAAGCTGCTAACTGCAGCATAATTGGAATTAAAGGACCGAGACAGCATGCTCTGAATAAAGAGGGGACAGATTTAACACAGAGATTAGTGCAGCATGCATAAACCACAAGACATGTTATACATGTAATACAAACATATTCCATTGTCATGCAAGATAAAACCATGCAAGAACAGTACCACTGTGATGTATAAACACAACTCGGTGACCCTATTTACCTTTATTTACTGTAAATCAGCATGTAATCAGCAGTTCACATGCAGAATTACATGTAAATAAAGTAATTGAAATATTCATATGTCTTAGGTGCTTATCAAAATTTTCAGGTTTTCATTATATTTGCAACATATCTAGTATGTTATAGGAAGATCAGCTGGCAGTCAAGTAAAACACCTGTGGAAATCTATCTAATTACCCCTTACTATTTTGTCTCATTCCCCCAGCCCCACTAGTAAAGTACAAATGAAAATTTACACAGAGATTTGACTGACTGAATTTTCTTGCTATAACCACACTGATAGTATCCAATGCATTCCAGTAATACTTCACTCAAGAATGTAAACAAGCCTCATTTAAAGGAAGAGACTTGAACGAAAGTGAGACTACTCCTGTGCTACTGTGAGCAATCAAAGAGGTAATGTGACCTCAAAGACACATGTGACAGTGGTTTGGGTTTGAGCTTCATTAGCTTGCAAACCTGACCCCTGCAATATTAGCAAGGATAACAAAATGAAAGCAAGGGACATTACCATCTTGCCACCATGGTCTTTTGTAGCTGTAAGAACAAAACAAAACAAAAAGACAGTGCAAAGGAAGAAACAGAAAATCTTCCATGGGCCACCTCATAAATAAAACAAAACTGTCTTGAAAATGTGACAATCCCAAGAAAAAAATACTATTGTAGGAAAAAGATACACCACAAAGCATTAAAACCCATTAAAACCCAAATTCAAAGTTGTTTTCTGTAAAGCTTTTAATTTTTCAGAGTTAAAGAAAGGAATGTTCTAAATAGGTATAATTGACTAAGATACTGTTAACAATTCTTACATGAATAAAGACATTTTGGCATTTGCCTGTTGACTATGTATACTAATATAATTCTGAAAATACTCACTAGTCTTTAGGCAAACATCTGGTCCTTCCTAGCTTCACCTTCTGAAACTAGAACTAGTTTAATAATGAAAACCATATGCCTCTGCATACTCATATTCCCCAGATGCTCTGGTAGCACAGTCATTGGAAACTCCCTTGAAAAACAGTATTTACTGACAATACTGGTTTTATCTTGGCCAAATTCTTGGATAACCTCTGTCTCAGTGACATAGTAAGCATTCTTCATGTTTCTCTTTTACACCTTCCCTGCTCTCTAGCCAATGGATTTTTCAAGCTTCCAAACAAGTCTGCAGATGTTTTCCCTATCTTGGGAGAGGAAGACTGTTCTTAGCATTTAAATCTACATTCACTAAACATTCAATCTGAGTTTACTGCTCCTCTAAGTTTTAGGCTAAACACCCAGGCAAAAATGCCGAAGTCAATTTTCCTTAGCTTCTTAGTGCCTCAAGCCATCTTCTTACTACTCTTCTCATAACAGTGTCTGTAATTAACCGGGTCGTCTTCTTGCCCCACCACTACAGGCAATTCCTTGAAGTGTCCTTACAGGAAGCTCTCAGAGGCTCCTGTATCTCTCCATCTTCTGTAAGTAGCAAAAAGGCTGATAAAAATAGAAGGAATGCATGGTGGGACTAAAAAGTTCTCTCTTCAAGTGTCTTTAGCAGACCATTGTACTGTAAAGACCCCTAGATCCACTAGGTTCACTCTCAGACAGAGCCAAACAGATGGCCAATAAATAGCAACAATCTATGTGACAAAAGAGATAAATAACAAGGCAAATTTGGATTTAAAATCTAAGATAGATCTGCGATACAGAGGGAGAACTTTCCTAAAATTTACAGAGGTATGAACTTTTACATCAGGGACTGAAATTTCAGTTGAGTTTCAAGGTGACTACATAATCTGAGAAGTATGAAATCTCAAGGGTTTGTAAAATCTTCTTTCCTGGAAGAGACTTCTTCCAAAAGTAGAAGAAATGATTGTGCAGTTATGTGGGGAAGAGTTGAGAATACTGCAAACACCATTACTCTCCTTTTTTACATGAGCACAGCACCTCAACACTAAGTTAGAAGAAACCCAGAAACTATACCAACAATAAAAAATAAATACTATTTAAAATTACATGGTCATGTAAGAAAGTTTTAGTTTAACACAAGAAGAGACTCCTAGGGACAAAACAAGAGTATTTGTCCTCTAGCTATTGCTAATTGGGAAGAGAGAAAGTGATGCATTTGGAGTGTGAACAGCATTCCTGTTAATTTTCGTTCTCAATATGAGAATGATGAAGATCATACATTTCCTAGACAAATTCCTGAAGACTGCTGCACCAGAGAACACACTTTCTGAAATCTGAGTAAGCAAATGCCATTAACCACCCTGATTTTCACTCCAAATTATTAAAAATTGAATAGGGAATAAACACATGATCTAAATTTCCCGTAAGTATCACTGTTAATTCAAAGTAACAGCTCCATTAGTCACCTGGTTGGCTATCATGTCTTAAGGCATAATGGCCTGCAAAATAATTATTCAAGTATTTGAGGTTTGAGAATAATTACTTCAGTTACTCTGAACTGGTACACACTAAGAAATACTCATGTCATGTTTCAGTATATTCTTACTATATATTTGATATTATATATATAGATATATAATTTAATAGATTTAAATTACATTTATATTTCTAGTTAATTTAATATATTTTTACTAGAATCAGTTACTTAGCCATCAATAGTCCATATTAGGAACTACAATAAATCAAGAAACAATGTAATAATCAGTATGTTCATCATAATAATTCCAATTTGTAGTCAAATCAGCCTCTAATGGAATCAGTTTAAGTGCAGGCAGCTAGTAGCATAATTCTGGGGTTTACTTGTATTTTTTTTAGATGATAAAAGCTGGAATGTCTTCTCTCTTTTGCAGCTTACAAAATATCATTTCAGACTCCTAAAGGGTGTGATTTGGAAATTGAAATGCCTTAATGCATTTACTTAGGTGCAAGAAAATAAGTAATGGAATTTATTTAGGAGAATTTATATGGAATAATATTGTAATTTTAAGACTCTTTGGAGTCTGCCATGACAAGCCATGAAATTTGGGCATAGAAGAGGAACCAATAATTTCAATATCTGCAGGGAACAAAACTCTACATTTTACTTATCTTGAAACAGCCTGAACTGGTAACTTAACTGCTAAGCTTAAGTATTAGCCTTTTTTATATATTGATTTATTTAACATTACCTAGAATCAACTGCAGGGTAAATGTGAACATAAGTCATCCTTCAAGACAACATTAAGTGTCTAGAAATCCCTTCAGTTTTCATTCCCACTATCCACATAACACACTCTTCCTATTGAAGAGTTACATATGGAAAAACTGCACATAGTTTAAATTCCACTGTCAGAAAATGTTTGCAGATTGAGAACTTTTGCTGTTTACATACCAAATGCACAAGAATTTTATTCATTTTAAAGCATGGTGGTTTGACTTCTGAACTCCACAAAATATCATTATAACACATTGATGGCTCAGATGTCCATTCAAAAAGGAAAAAATAAGAAAGATAACTAAAATAAAAATGTAATCCTAACAAGTACTAAAGAGATAATATTCCTGTAATTTATCAGGATATGTAACTAGGTAAAAATACCTAGTAAAAATCATTCTTCAGGTTATGATCTTTTGAACACTTAAGCATTTTATGTACAGACCCACTAAATTACTGTCCTTGACACACTAAAGCAAGTTTAACTAGCGAGAAGATCTGAGAATATAAATTAAAATATTTTTGCATGTTAAGTATGTGGCATAAAAAAAATGTCTTGAAGAAAAAGTTTCAAACTTTCAATTAAACTACAATTCTCTATCAGTACTGAAACAATTAGACATTTTTTCTTTTAATAAGGCACTCTAGACTGACAACTCTAAGAAAAAAAGTAGGCATTAAACTATGATCCCTCCTCTGAATGCATTTTAGATAATATGTAGATTAGATACATAGTAGATAAAAGTAGCTAAAAACCAGAAGAATTAATTTCAGTTTAAATTAGCATTGAAAGCAAATATACATCTAATGAACTCCCATGTGATCTGCAACAGAAAAAGGAAAATATACGTATGCAAGAGAAGGACAATCAGACTCAGTAAATAATTGTGTATGCTCAGCACGGTCATGTAATAGATATTTGCAGATAACTGTTGCAGATACTTCTTATTGCACTTTATGGATGAGAAATTCCTCTACCACAAATATGTGACACTAGTGTTTGCAGATACTTCTTATTGCACTTTATGGATGAGAAATTCCTCTACCACAAATATGTGACACTAGTGTTTTTACACAGGTGCAATTTTAGTTTCAGTTCTAAATAAAAGCCAACAGGAGTACTATAAGAGTCTATTGTAACATACTAAGTAGAAAAATGGGTATGTCACACTCAAAAAGGAAAATATGCTGAAAAAATGTTTTTAAAACTCTACACTAAATTTATGAGGTTGGGGGTGGGGCTAAATTGACTGCATCCTTTCCAACATCTTATGTATACAACCACTAGAAAGCAGTTTGACATTTAAATAAGCTCCTGTATCCCCCAATAAAATATGCTTTGCATTAGGTAAGCAATTTTTTTCTTCTAATATATGCTGAATTTCTATTTACAAATGGTATCATGAACTATTTTCACCTTCATTCACTCAGATGGATAATTTTAGTTATTCTCTACATTTCACAGAAACGCACAATGTTCTGAGTTTGAAGGGACCCACAAGGATCATCAAGTCCAACTCCTAAATGACCGGCCCATACCACGACCCTTACAGCTTATTAAAGGTATTACAAATGCTAACTATTTGGCTGGAACCCATTGTTAATCATTTTTGCTAGACTTAAAACTAGTTTGTATCTTTGCTTATGCAAATTAAACTCCTAAAAGTTTTTCCTACCTATCTCAGGTAAAAGGAATAATAAATTAGGTACTAGTTACTCCAGCTTATCCAGCAAACAGACACTGTTGGACAAATTTAAGTGGGTTCACTCATCCTCTCTCTTCAGTTACTAAATGTTATAAAAACACAATGAACATGTCTTTCAGGAGCTTAGGAAAAGAAAAGTAAACAACCAGACAAACCAACAACCAACAATCCCCAAAAGCCCACCACAACCTCCTTCCTAATAAGCATTTCTATCTATAAGGATACAAACTATAAACATGATTAAATTCAATAACAGTAAAGTCACAGCAAAAGTAATACTATTAATCTTTACTGGTCAAGCAAATAGGTATTAAATATTCACCACAATGCTTAATTTTGTATATGTGATTTTTTCAGTGTTGCACCTTATGTTTAAAAAAAAAGTGCCCTTTTAAATCCGTAAAAGCTTTGTCAAAGTAGTTTCCAATAAACGTTCCATAAACAAGCTCTATAATTGAACTTGTTCCTTAAATGAGTTCTGTTAATTACTCAATTTTTTTTCAGATTTCAAAACATTTCAGAAATCTGCTTTATAGATAAATACCAAAGCTGTTATTTAAAAAGAACTTAGAAATATTCAATTGAATGCCAGAATTTCCACATTATCATATCTGCCAGCTGCCATACATTTTTCACAATTCAGATTTTTCTTTTTAAGTCAGTTATATCCTAAAGAATATAAAGTAGACAATTCAATATACACATTCACTTTAAACCCATAAATAAGTCTCAGATTGTTAAGGCTACTTTAAAAAACTTAAAGGACAAAACAAAAGAAATATAAAAATCAGACTTAAAAGATCTGTTAAATGCACAGCTAAAACCTCAAAAGAAGTTATTCATCAATCTAGTAGGAAAAATTAAAGTTTACATATAAAGCATAATGAAAAGTATTGTCCAATATAAAGATAATCAAGTCAGGCACTCAATGGCATTTAAGTAAAGGTGACTATACTGCTGCAGACCCAAACAGATATCACTGCTGCATCAACCACTGTTCTTAACATGCCAATGAACAACTGCATGAGCAGGGCACTGAAGCTCTGCTTCCCTTTGTCCTCAAGGATTGCTGGTATTTTTGCTTTTCTTGTCACTTCATGTAAGATTTCATAAATGCAAGATTTCCATTCCAGGAGAACGGAAAATGAGGGAATGCACATTTTAGTGGAGTTGGAACATGGTGAGATTAGTGACCCTCTTGTGGGACAAGGGGTCCCCACATGACAGCACAGTACTACCATAAGACATTTCCTGTTGCAGGTGACCACCTGGAAGAGTATGTACAGCTTTTGTGTAGGTGTCTATAAAAAAATGAAACCCATCCCCTTCTATCACCAGAATTTATGCAATTTGAAACAAAAAATCTAACCAAAAAACACGCCCCCCAAAAAAAAAAAAAAAGAAGAAAAGAAAAAAACAAAACAAAAAAACAAACCCCTCCACCAAATACTAGGATTTCTGAAGAAAAATCATAGTTAAAAGTAATTTCTCCAACCATCTCCAATTAAATTCCTCTAGCCATCTCAGATATTCAAGTATTTACCATAATAATTACAAAACAAACTATTTTCTTAGAAAAGAAACTAAAAAACAAAATCCATCTAGCTGGCATAATCAAAATGTCATTTGAATATTTAATTCTCTTCCAAAGAAACATGATCAGGCTAAATGACATTCAAGCCATTTTTAGTGATGATATTTTCAACTGGGTTAGCAGGACACAGATTACACTCTTCCAGGCTCTACTCAAATTCTTTGAAGATACATAATTGTTCGGCTCTACTTATCAGCTCAAATTATTGATGGCATTTACAGTACATAAAGAATCCTGTTCATCATCTCTACTTATATCAAAACCTACTGTGATTTTTCTGAAATGAACAAGATTTTTAAGTGTTCTCATCTCACAGCAAGCAATAAATATTCATTCAACAATCTGTCAGATACCCAACTTCAAAAGATAACTGGCTTGGAGGCAAATACATGATAATTATGGCTTTTGAATTCCTCAGCAACTAAAGCTGCAGACCTATATTTCTAAATAGATTTTACTGATTTTCTTTTTCCTTGTTCTTAAAGAGAAGAAATAGGGTGAAAAAAAGGCAGAACAGAAAGATAAAGAAGTGTAAGGGAATATTTTAGAAAATTGTGAATGCAAAGCTACAATAAAATTTACCTTAAAAATTACTTTAAAAGAGTTGGCCTTGCAGTCCAGCAGGTCTGTATGACATTATTTAATGTATTCAAAAGTAATCTGGCTAAGCTGGCAAGTATGATGTAAAAACAACAGCACCTTTCTTTTTTCTTTGGGAAAAAAGTTCATTTAGTTCAGTCTACCATCTGAGTGTTTCTCACATATTCATCACAAACACATTTATCCTTTTAAAGCAGGATCAAAATTAGATTTTCACTAGTAATTAAAAGCTGTTTGAAACAGAGTGTTTACCTTATTCTATATCTAGGTAACAGAAAAATAGAAAAAAAATCAGAATTGTTGTTTTTACCTTTTCTAGCTTTTTAGCCTCAATATGTCGCAGCACCTGTTCCCTCCAGTCATGAGGGACTTTAGTTTTTCCTGCAGGGTCTAATAACGAGTGCTCGGAGTTAACCCTTGGGTTTGATCTCTTGGAGGGGCTAGTCCGCGAGTAATTGAAGTCGCTGACCGACATAGTTCTTTCTGGTATTTCGCTCACCGAGGGCCGCGCGCTCTGCGGCCGGCTCACGTTGGGACCATCGATGCTGTATGTCCGGGCAGAGAGAGGCCTCTGCTGTCCCGACATTACCGCTGCAGCTCTTCCCATTGAATGCAAATCTCTGTATGTTAAGTAGTCCCCTTCAGGAACTTGGGCTCGTCTTGAAGGTCCACTATCCCCAATATTTATGGAAGCTGTAGAAGATACACTGCTCTGCCTCTGAAGCGTGTGCCTGCTTGCTCCTGGGAGAAGTCTGTCACCTGGTGGAACAGCCCACAGATCTGCGTGTCTCCCAGCCATCCGCTGGTGAGTGTTGTACACAGCGCTGGCCCGGACATTGTTATGATTGGAAAAATTCATATTGCCAGAATGCTTTACATAACTGGGAGTTTCTGTACTGTCAGACCTAAGCAGACGTGAAGGAGGTAAAGTGCCTTTTTCTACTTGGGTGTTTTGTTTCTGGGGCCACAAGGCATCTTTTGCTGCTGCACTGCTGCTGTACTGAATGTTATATTGGGGAGCACAGAGCATCTGTGCACCGCCTGTCACTGATCCCCTCACTACATTAGCACCTTCAGGATTGTGATTTGAGTCAAACTTGAACACCATTTTTGTAGAAGATACTAAATCAGATGATGACGATGACCCAGGAAAAACCTGTAAAGGCTGATCATAGAGAAGAGTAGCGGATTTACTGCGGACTATGTTTTTTCCATCTGCAGTATCAGATCCTGATTTTACCACTGAGTTTGGTTGTTGAGATCCATTTTCATTTACAGTATCATAGATTTTCAGCCCACCACTGTCCATACTTGTGATGCTGTGAGATTTCATCACAGGACCGCTTCTCTGTGGGGACAAATCTTCAGTGCTTCTAGAAACAGACAGCTCAGCAGAATCCCCATCAACTGTAGTGCTTTTTGCTACTTTTTCTTTACTGGGAGACTGTACTGTTTCCTCAGCAAGTCCATTTACTTTATTTACACAATATTTATTTCCATTTTCCAAGTGCTCACTTTCTTTTGTGTTGTTATTCAAAAAGCCCATTACTGAAACCGTTTTCTGTGTTTCTAACTTTTCTACAGGAACTGGCACCGCCTCTTCACTAACAAGTTTATTGATATTCATATTTATTTGGTCTAGTTTGTGAGACTCCTCCATAGGAGTGCCTAGATCAACACCTTTTCCTATCAGGCCTAGTCTTTCTTCAATGCTTAATTCATATTCAGACAAATTTGTAACCTTCTCTTGCACATTTAGTTTTTCTTCTGCTGTAATACTCAATTCTCCTCCATTTTGCAAGAGATTATTCAAATTATCATCTTCTCGCCTGGAAGGAAAAAAAATGGCTCTTAAATAAATTCTCCTAAGAATGAATGTATTTCTCTAAGTATCATTTTAGAAAAAAAATTACCATTAATATGCAACCATGCTGTGCATACAAAACAGGACAAAGAAACAGATTTTTATCTGTTTGATAAAAACAGATGATTTATGATTTGTTATCTAATATTGAAAAAATATATTATATAAAGAGCTCATTTGGGCAATGTTTTTACATCATGTGGTTTCAGAAGTTTGTTTAAACTCAACAAGAATAATTAGAAACAGTTCAAAAGCGTCAAGTACAAAGTGATGATAGCTTACTTTTTTATTCATTTCTTTTCATTTCCATTTTGGACAATTTTTCTGTTTGTACTAGCAGTTTTTATGAAAACTAGCACTTTTTAACTAAAACTCCTAGAAGACTAACAACGTGTAATTCCATTCTTTGTAAGTTTTTAAGAACCTCTAACCTTTAACCTCATGTTAGCGATCAAACTGATTTTCAAAATTAAGCAAATAAAAACACAGAGCTTTTAAAATGACATACTGATGTATTTTGTAGGGATAAAAACTTAAAAATATAAAATTATTACACCCTATTATTAAGAGAAACAAGAACCATGTATTGTATACTAAAGCTACTCTCTGAAAGTTTTTCTTTTTGAGAACTTTATTATCCTAAAGAGAACATTATTAACCCTATTACAAAACACTGAAATTTTAAATATTTAATGAATGATGAATGAATTAAAGGAAGGAACACCATATAAAATATTAAGCAACATATTTTTAATGTATTTTCTTAGTGGTCCACAGTATCTTACAAACCTGATTTTGGATAGAACAGCAGAATGTGTTTCTTTGTCAGGAGAACAGAGAGAAACATCTTGGCTACTGTCAGTATTTAAGGAAACAGAATCTGACATTCGAGAAGGAGAGGAACAGTTGCTGTTATTCTGATTACTATTGTGGGTAGCTTCATCTGATAAGGAATCAGTATCTTTTGAATCATCTGAAATAAAAATTTGCCAATTAGTTAGACATACAGATCTTATTAATAGCCATTTCATATGTGTATGTATAGTATTTAGAAATTGTCTCTTGTTCTTCAGTAATTCTTATTACCTGAAACTAAAATGTAAGCTAACACCTTTGCAAAGTTAATTTAAACTTACAAAATACTGTTGGAAATAGTTCCTATCTTTTAAAATATTTGGCCTAATGTAAACAGCCCTTATCTGCTAATTAAATCTAAATTCTTGCTTTATTCCCATTTCCTTTGTCATACACGAGTGCTATGTTACTGAATACTTCCTTAAAATATCTATCAAATCACACTTCTGTTACTATAAGGACTTCAAAATTGTCCATTACACAAGTCTATTGGCCTCTAAGAAAATGAAGCACACTGCTTCACATGCAGTATTTTCAAAGGGTACACTGTTCCTAATTTTGAATATTCTATCATTATTAAAGCTATTAACTATACCAAGTACTCTGGAACTACCTAGATCACTGGATAAGCTCTGTATAGCGTTTTAGTAAAGTCAAAAATCAGCAATGAAAAATGTTCTTCTACAGATTTTGAATTCAATGCATTCCCATGCTTTGCAGATCCCTTAGGATAACATTTTCAGAGTAATTTACCCCTGTACACACTGATTCTTGCATAATGTATGCATACTTACATACTACATCCATACAAAAATAATTTCTCTGGGGGAATTCAAGGCAGCCGTGATTCTGACATGAGTGTAGAAACAAATACATTTAAATTTTTGCTTCAAGCCAGTTACAGATGCCAAACACATACATTTTGTGGAACTAATGTCTGTCTTTAGAGACAAGAAAGAAGTTTTGACCTGGTACTATAGTCAGACAAAAAAAATCCAAGGACAGCATTGGTAAACATCCACCTTTTCATCTGTATGTGATCCTCAGCAGACTCTTCCTGCTTCCACCATGTGGTTCTCCTCATCAAATCTCACCTTTTTACATCTAATGTCCAGAAAAGCTTTTTGTCCTGGAAGTACTGGACTTGGATATCATATGAAGCAAAACAGTATTCGCTATCCTCTTTCTATATCATGTTTTCTCTGAATCCTAAGCCATTTCTTAGTTTTAAGGAAATATAAATATTTCAGGGAATATAAAGTTTAGTTAATAAAAAAACAGATTCAGAATTGTCATGCTAGAGGAGCAAAGAAAAATAAAAGTAAAGTAACTCTGGAGAAAGAGTTTTCACTAGAAAGGATTATTCTTAAACCTTAGAAAGAGAGCACAGCTTCTGTAGAGAAATTTAAGTAAGTGATACTGCTGCTTATAGCAGCAGTTATAGCAGCTGCCTGTAGCAGCAAGAATTCACAACATCTGGGTTAAGGGGGAGTTAGAGAGTATTTCTAATATAAATATCACTTTCTGCAATGCTTTTCTTAAGCACATCAAGAGTGTGTTCAAGCTCCAAACCCCACAAAACATACACCCCTTCTCTTCCTGTCTAATTTAAACTGACAAGAATCAAGAAAATTAAGATATCAACACAGATTTCTCTAGCATGCACTCCAATATATGCAGTTTTTTCCCACTTTCATTGCTTAACTAGGAAAATCTTTCTTCTAAAACATACAATTTAAGCCTACGTTTACTTAATTTAATTGGAAAAACTAGCCACTTTGAGTCAAGAAATTATCAAAATCATAAAACACTTCCAGTGCTTTTTATGGTATCTTACCTTTTTTGCTGTTGCTTAGGGCTACCACTTTTGGTTGGTTTATGGAGGTTTCTATCAGTGGTGGTCGCATTTCTGCCATTTTCATCTCTTCATCAGAGGAGAGTTCTTCTGACTCCTGCTGAAAGAAAAACAGCTTTATGGTGTCCATTTTGAAGAGCAGTTCAAAGTTAAGTAAATGCTGTCTAAACTATCACCCACTAAACAATAAAGGGGTAAAATGATAAGTAAGCTACATAACATAGGCAAAGTAAAACAACTTTGTAGTGCAACTGTAGTGCAAGTCAACTGAATTATCTTTAAGAAGCAGCACTTGCAGACTTGCATTGTCACTGCTAAACTCTGTGGGATGACAGACAGGTAACTTTAACTGCAAAAAACTTATTGGAGCAAGCATATAAAGCCTTCATACTACCACTGGAGACAACATCCTGTTGACTCCAAGTCACAAAGTAATCACTGAACCAGCAAACGCCGCAGACTGACTAGCTGGGTATTGGTTTTGAAGAAAAGAACTCAAACAGCTTGAAACAACTATAAAGTAGCCATGACCAAGACAATCCTAGGAATGGAAAGGTACACTGTGAGAAAAAACTGAAGGCGTTTGGCTTGCCTAGTCTATCTAACAGAAACAGTGTAAAGGTAGCTTGCAAAGGGTAAACTCCAAAAGGAAAAGAAGTCATTTAACTTCAAGAGCAACAGCAGAGAAAAAGCAATACTGAATAGGTTTAAGCTAGTAATCACTAGTTCTGAACCAAAAGATGGAACTCAGTGTACTCACAAGAGAGATTAGTAGACAAAGCTGCTGCAAGAGCAGCCATGCAACTGATTCAGATCCTACTGCAGTGTGCTACCACTGGCCCTATATTCATTTATCTTCAAAACTCAATTGTTTTCAGTAATATTTTGAAGAAACAAATCCCCAACAAACCTTTCCACAAAGCAGAAATTTCTTTCTAGTAAACATGCTTCCTGATACAAAATCCATGTTGCAAATTGCAAAGAAAGTCTGCCAATATTCACTTTTTATTACTGTTTTGGAACATATTGGAGCACCACTTTCCCATGATACCAATTACCTGGCAATTCTTAGGTCTGCAGGAAGGATAAACTTGACTGAGACATAACAAACAAGCTATGACAGTCCTAATTTAAAAAAAAAACAATCCATCGGCTTTTCTCTGCAATCCAAACAACCAACCTGTTCACTGTATCTACCACCTGCCCAAACTCTTGGATGTGACATACCAGTGTAATCAATGCTGAAAGGAAAAGCTTACACACAGGCATAGCTATCTGGATTCTGCAACAGTGTTACCAGCAGGAAATAAGGAAATACACTGAAACGAGGATGTCACTGTACATGACTTGTGTACTCACTACAGCTACAAAGAATTACTGTCACTATCATTAGACAACTATCATGATCTTCCAAAATCACATTTTAAAGTTAAAGAAAAAATGTCAATACTAGTATTTAAAAAAAATAATGTAGAAGCAGGAACATACTGGTGGGGAAGTAGCCAGTGACAGCCACAACTGTCTGTCACTCAAGTCTTTTTACTGTATGATACAGGCACATTCCACATCTTACACAACACAGGCAAAAAAAAAATCACTGGAGAAATTATGAAAAAAGTATTTTACAGGTTGTGACTAGGAACTGATTGAATGGCAGCTTCCAAAATTTGTCATAAATCTCAAGCTTTCTAAATAAATAGATAAATACATGGTGTTTGACAGAGAGATGCACAATTCAGAAGTTCAAAATCCTTCACTGTAAGAGGTAAGTATATTCCAAGTAATATTCCTGACAGCTTACTAGTAAATACAGAGGAATAAATATTTTTAAAACCACTTTCCACTTTTCATTTGAAATGCATGTGTATAATCACTTGGATACAGAAACACTTTATTGCTACCACTGATCTGACATTTCCTCATTTCAGCAACAATTAAAAGTGATTATTTAATGAAGTACTGATAGGCAAACAAGTGGAGAATTCCGCAGAAGTATGAGTCTTTTCACAGTGTATATCAATCTTTAACTGAGTTTGCATTATTTTTCTTTAAATGCATGCATCTTTTATTATGAACTTTTAATTAGCTGTTTTAACTTTTACTTAACAAAATCTGAAGCGAAAAAAGTACTGTATTGAAAACCATCTGAATTTACAACATTTATGGAGGGCAACTTTCTTCTACTGTCAACAGAAATTTTCATCTCCCAGAATAACAAATTCAATATAACACCAGCACAATTTCTGACTGCCATAATGCTCATTGCAATGCCATACCTCAAGCATGTCCTCATGGTTGACAGTTGTTTTTGTGTTCTGCAAGGTTTTAACAAGTGCAGTCATCTGTGAATTTGCAGTGCTGAGCTCAGCTTCTGGTTCACTAGGCTTCTGCACAGAGCTTCCTGCTGAATATTGCTTTCTCTCATCGTCTTTGTTCTTTACTGAACCAATTTCTGAGGTCTACAAAATTAAGAGTATCAGCAGAGAAAACATCCTGAAATGTTTTTAGCGACACATAGATCCAACATTATATATTCTAGGAAAACATGGAATGTAAAAATCTGAGCTCTGAAATTATAAAGAACAGAATATGTACCAGGTATGAAATGCTACGAAAACATAATAGATAATGAAGCTACAGTCCCTACCCTATGTCAGTCAGTCTGACTCTTATCTTTACTGGCGTCAATACATACCACTGTATCTCCAGTCATGTGAAAAAAAATCAAACAGGCAAATACCTGCAATGATTCTGTGCGAGCACCAAAAAGTAGTCCTATCTTCTATCATGCTGCATCAAGTTCTTAGAGACTTGGGACACTTCTGCCAGTCTGCTATTACTGCTTGTTACTACACAAAGCTTTCAGTCAGGAGCACTAAAAGCCTTCGAGATTATCCAAATGTCATCGTGAAGTCTGGCAGATAAAAGAGGATCAGAGGATGACAAAGATGCCATCCTCCAGAAACCAAAGAAGGCAGCTCCTTAACACATCCACAGTTTGTATGTGCCTGAGAATTAGGTCACTTTTCTTGTTCTTAATGCAGGAAGAACACTGCTACTGCAAACCAGACATTTGTTACAGACCTCCTTAGGTGGGGAAGAGGTAAACTGGTTTTGTAATCTAACAATTTTTCTTGCTAAAGCATCAGAGGGGAGGGAGAAGAGAAATAAAAGGAATCAATGACACTTTAGTCTTTGGAATTTCTTGCAAAACCAGATGATAATGCTATTTCTAACCTTTACCCCCACATCTTTTACAGAAACAGTCTGGACTTCTCGTTTTGACTCCTTGGCATTATCGTCAGTCGATTCTTCATCCTTTAGTCTATGTACAATTGTCTGGACTGTTTTGACCATATTCTTCAGTTCATCAGGATATGGAGTTGGGTATCTCTTCAGATTGCCTTCCTGTGAAACAAAAGGAAGTAAGGTTCTACACTTATTTAAATGTCAGAACTAAAACATAAGCCTTAAAACAAATAATTAATTAGGTCACACCACTGAATACTCTAGAATCTCCACCCTGCTCAAGTCTGCCAGCACTGAGGTAGACATAAGCTTACACAACCAGACACGATTATGAATCACTTTCACTCCCTTTCCCCCAGCATGTCCAATGATTCCAAGGAAGGATTAAGCCAACTGTAATTCACGTGAAATGAAATCAGGATTTATCATGGTTTCCCCACTTGTTCTCCACAGCACCATTAGTCGGGTAGCATCCTAGGTAGACCCTACACTGACAAGTACCAGCTTGAGCTCTTCCCTTGTGCCCTGCTGAAAATTATTTGGCTAAATAATGCCCAAACTAAAAGTAAACACAATAAAATCTAAACCAGTGTTTCATCCTGCTAGATACTCTAAACTGATGACTTGATTTATTCAGCAGAGTGAAACCCATAACCAAAGTATTGAAAAGGCTGAGATTAAGAGTGGAAGTAAGAGGGAGGGAAGCACCACGTATGTAAAAATAAATTCAATATTAACCCGAGGTGGTGCCTCTCTCTCGTCTTTGTCTTCATCACATTCAAATGCCACCTGAGCACGCTGTTTCCTCTGTTCCTCCCACAGAGATGGATTGAAACTTTCATTATCAGATATGAACATAACTGGAAAAAAACCACAAAGAAGCTCGTATAAGAATAGGCTACATTATGTAAAACAAAATATACTGTTTTTCTTTCTCTTCAGTGGGATAGGTGTGCTTTTGTATTCATTCTTTCTAGAAGATGAAAGACTAACAGCATCATTAATTGAAGATTAGATGCAATGCCACTGCTTTATGAATTTGGTTGTACTTTTATATTAGAAAAATCCCTATCTTTTCAAAGAAAATCATATGCTTAGCTGTACACTAGTCTTAACATTCACACTCGAAAAATTTCAGCAGAACTCTGCTGAGTGGTTTTATTCTATATATAAACATGAAATAATGTATATGTGTGTGTATATACATATATAAACATGAATTATACTTGTATAGATTTATATATATCAGTGCTTAATATCATTAAGCACAGGTAAGGACATTCATCTGATTTAAAGAAAATTTAAAAATTAAAACTAAGAATGACTTAGTGAGAAAAACCTGCATTCTTACTAATCCTAAAGCAATGTAAGTATCTAAAACTAGATGTTAAGTTAATCTGCATGATTTTGCAGCATTAATGCAGTTGACAGGGGATGAATTTAGATACAAGTATTTCTTGCTTAATTTTACAAGAGATTAAAAAAATCTTGCAGGCACCCGATGTCTCTTATTTTACCATGTCTTGGTGTTACATCATCCAGGTTCTATTTTTAGCATGACAAATCTCATAAATTTGCCACTACCACCCAGAAAATGTAAATCCTTCACTAGCAATACCAAGACTGTTCATATTAACCACTTCTATACCTGACATAGAAAAATACTTAGTTTTAGGGCTCAGTAAGTGCAATGGAATATTTATTATTCCGCATTTATGGGATAAACTTAAAATTTTAACACATCTGAAAATATTACAATAAACTTCACTATCACTATGAGTTCCTGACCAAAAACCAGGAACCTAACCTGTGAACATGTGAACAATATACTTTTTATGGACTGATTTTTTTTTTATTTCAAAATAAACCAGAGAATACTATGTACTTTTCAAAAAATACATACTAGTCAGTTTGGAGCTAACACTTGCTTAAGAGGATTTCACCCCAAACCACTAGATCTTTTGGGAGGAATGAGGGTGTCATGCTGGGAGTGGCAACCACCACAAACATGTTCCTGTCAATCCATTTCTCACCTTACTCGCTGAAATAGTTTCATCTAGAATTTACCAACATCTAAATCTCATTAAGTTAGCGTTCTCAGTCATCAGACACAACTCATCATCTCTCGCAAGTATACTCCAAACTTTAAGCATTTAGCATTTTTAAGCCTTCTCATTATTATTTTCAACAGTGACCACTGTGACAGGTAATTTCAGAAATTCCTTACCCTCCTCAGTCCTTGGTTGCTGAGGGAACATGTAATTAGTAAGTACAGTTTTCTGTGTGTCAGGATCAGCTTCTTTTTGAAGAGGGATAAGTGGTTTAGACTAGAAAGTAAATGAAAGAAGGCTATGTTATGAGAATATATATATATATGCATATATATACACATATAAAAAAGTAAATATGACCTACATATCACAGAGCATGCCTGTCCCACAACTTTGAAGACTACTCTCCCTTGAATTAAACCATTTCTCCTCCGAATAATTTTTACAAAATTAAGATATTAATATGTCTGTATTTGATTGATGACAGGCTTTTTGACTGAGGACAAAGTCAGCAACAGCTTTTGTAAAAAGAAAACACTAGATAGTCAAAAAGTAATTCAGTTTCTTTTTGGTACTTACTACTATCCCAAAGCACACTGATCAGAAATGCATAGATATATTTAGCTATTTAAAACTGCAGACAATCATATAAAGAGAAAAATTCAGCACCTTTGTTTTTTTGTTTTGAGACTAGATCGAACATCCTCCAACCCTTACAGGGAAAGGCAGAAGATTCTTGAAATTACTGTTTTAGTAAAAGTGCACATCTGAGGCTACTGGATTTCTAACAGCCCTGTACACTTTAATGCCCTTCAGAAAATCAGCATAATATCAAGGACTTTAATGAAAGGGAAAAAGACAAGCACAGGAGTTATTGCTTAACAGCTTCAAAGTTGAACAGTCACACAGTTCAAAGGTGTGGCAAGAAACCTAATTCAAAACCAGGATGCTGAGTTTCCCCGCTGGTATACCAGTGAAAGCAACAGCACGCTACATGTTTAGGTTCAAGCTTATCAAGCACTAAACTCACCCAAGTAAATGAGCCTAACAAACAAAACTAACAAACCACGCCCCCCCCCCCACCAAAAAACAACAACAAAAAAAAAAAACTCAAAAAAAAACCCAACCACAAAAAAAACCCACAAAAACAAAACAAAAAACCAGCCAACCTACCAAAAACAAACAAACAAATCCCACCAAAACAAATACAAAAACCAAACAAAAAAACCTCAACCAAACCCAGAAAAAACACAACAAACAAAAAAACAACTTCCCAATATCTGTTAAATTGCATTTCCTCACAGCACAGAATTTCTCCAGGATTATGAGCCTCCAGAGACAGGTAAACTCAGTATTGGTAACTTAAGGAGAACTGCCATAGTAATGTCAAGAAAGTATTGATTTACACAGTACTAGGTCTCTTTAACAGATGGCTCTGTTCTTGCCAATCCCATTAGGAATGAAGTCAACAATTATTTATTTTCAATAATTTATTTATTTTATTAAAAAATCATACCTGATTGTCTGATAGCCACATAGCGGTAAGCTGTTGCAGTTTTGTAAAAGTAAATGGTAAATTCTTCAGTCTGTAAATTACAAGACTTCATATAAGTACACTTAGACATATTGTTAAGACTTTAAACAATCCTGCATTAGTATGTAAAATATTTTAAATGGACATTTTCATATGAAGTTAACGTAATAAATAGTTGAGAGCTGAAAGGCTACAACATGTAATTTAAATTAAATTTTAAAAAACCCCAACCAAACAAGAAAAACTTATCTGCCCAGTAAAGCAATTAGCTTAAAATAAACAAGTGACATTGTGACCTGAATTTAACTCAACTGGGAGACTTGAATACAATCAACATGAATTAATAAATCTGAATCTGCACCATCTTATCTGTCAATATACATGTGAATTAAGGAAAAATGTGCTACACCTGAAAATCTTTTTTTTTTTTTTTTTCCTAAAAGATACATGTATAGGGAATGGACAGTCATGGATAATGGGTGCTCTGGCATTATGGCATAAATTAAGCTACAGACAGAACACAGAGACGCTGGATTGACAGAACAGGAGGGAGAGCTTTGCTAGTTCTCTCTCCCAGTACACTTCAGTTCTATAAACTAACAATTCCCCAAAGCTAAACATTTTGTCTCTTTTTAATGACCATCTGTAATAAAATACAACATTTTCCCCCTTTGTGCAGAACATCAAGATCTTTTACACTATCCTATGATACTGTTGGTGCTCCATATGCAATTCAAGAAGCTGTTCATCTTTAAGTAAGACTCAAAAAAGTTTTATGAAAATAACCAAAGTAATTCCCTAGAAAAACAGATGCTAACAATCACAAATGTAGCGAAGCTGTACTTGAATGCATCTGCCAGGTCATTAAAATAATGATAGCTTAATATAATGGAGCTGCAAGATTCAGAATACGACAATAATACATTAAATACATCTCAGTCACCTTCTAAGCCATGTGTGAGATAAGGAAAGATAGCCATAATGTATTCATAAGAATCCCTCTACATTATTGTTGCATTTTATACAACTTCTACTTAATTAAAAGCATTCACAAACCTATTGTCACTCAGATTGATGACTTTTAATTTCTGCATATCACCCATTTCTTCAGGGAGAAATTCAAGCTTATTGGAATGCAGAAACAACACTGTTACATGCTTCCAGTTTCCAATCTAAAAAAAAAAACCCACACAAAGAATTAATTCATCTTCACAATATAAATATTAAAGTTTTTAAAACAATTAGTATTGACGTTATTTTGCTTTGAAGGTTTATTCTTACATACTAAACTTTTAGTTTCAATACACATTAATGAATTCCTACTTGTTGCTTAAAAAAAATCAAATTTCATTATTTATAAACTTGTATATTTGTATACATCCTCCTTTAAAAACATATATAAAGAAAGTCCTCTCAAAAATTAGTAACTTGTTAATTCACAAGTTGTACAGACTACATAAACAGATTAAAATACTAGTTTTACACACTTGCAATTAAATACATACCTCTGATGGCAGCTGAGTTAAAAAGTTATGATCTGCAGCAAATGTTCTTATATTCAAGAGCTGCCCAACAGATGAAGGCAATGTTTCAATTTCATTGAAACTACAGTCCAGTTCTTCCACTGATATTAACCTGAAAAAAATAATTAATTCCTCTATACAGAATAATTAATCCAACATTAATTGAATACTTGCAGTTTAAATGAAGTCAATATCACTATTAATTAGTAATCACAAATGTAGTTCAAAATAAACCTTAAGGAATTAAAATCCAAGAAGAATCCTTTACTGATGGCCTAAAATGTGTTTTAGGGTGGGTGTTTTTTCCTGTTACTTTATTGCAGGTTTTTTGTTCTGTTTCGAGCTTACTTATTTTTTTTAAATCTCATTTATACTGTCCGCACAATGCAAACAGTGAGGCCAGCAACATCGAATGCTTGTGTACTACATGACAACATGCCAGTGTAAGGCATTAAAAACATTCAGAATGGGATAGATCATAGTCAAATTACAGCTGAGTGCTGTTTCTGAACAAGCAAAGAATTTCAAGAGTTACAGACCAGGAACCTAAGAATCTGGCAATGAAGAAGTACTTTGTAAACTCTGACAACAAAAGATAAGCTATATTAATTAAAATATATGAAAATAAATTGGAAGACATTTTACATTTGTACAGCACTGAACTGCGAGCCAATTATTTTTGCTATTATTTGCAAGTTTTAGATTAAATTGCTGAACACCAAAATACATATTAAAAAAACTTGCTGATGGACAGCTGAAAATTCTCCACATATATATATATATATATATATATACACAAAAGATAAATACATGTTCATATTTGCTTTTTACAAGATTTTTGAGATTGGGCAATCATTTGCAATATCTAGCACAACCATGTAACTGTCAAAAAACCCCCAGTTTCAGAAAGCTAACTGACTCTTTAAGTATCTTAGTCACACTCAATTTTTGTTTTATAGATTGGTGGCTGCATTAAGTGAGGAACATATGTCTTTTGGTATTAAGTAATAGCAACATACATGCTGCAAAGCAGAACTAAGATATGAAAACTTGCTTTAAATTGTATTAGGGCATTAACATGTAAAAGAAAATAAACAAGTAGTTCTAAAAAACTCTGAAAGAGGAGCCACTGTTACAGGAGTGTGTTCAGAAAGGCAATTCAACTTCTTGTTTTGGTGAATGTGAAATACCTACCCTCCTATGGAGTCTGGCAAATAAATTAGCTGGTTTTCATCAATTTTAAGTGTTGTCACCTTTTTCAGAGAACCTATAACAATAGGAACAAGTAAATCAAAATGGACATTTGAGTTCATTAAGCTGATTTTTAACTTTAAATTAAGAGGGGGAAAAAACCCAACTTTATGGGCAAGCCACCACATCTTCTCTATTCCCTGGTGTGCCTATAGTGCTGTATTCCTAAGGAAATAAGGAGATGAGCTTACAGAACTTGTCTACCAGTTTACAATGTGTCAGCCATTTGGGTAGGTGAGTAGGGACAGGGAGAAAAAGAAATTGGCTTTTCTTCTGATAGAGACAATGGTTTTTCATCCATTTACAAACTACTGCATAAAGTAAAGAATGCTCCAAACCAATTTTAAGTTATTATTCAGCCAAGCATTACAGCTTTATCAAGAACTGGCACTTCTACTCAACTGAAACAGATCTAGAATGTAATTTTTGTATTCTCAAGTTCTCTGTGTCTGCACTACAGGCTTCTAACAACATGAATGAACTTTAAATACAAACCAATAGACTCTGGCAGTTGCTGAAGTGAATTACTGGATAACAGTAGGTCTTGCAGGCTTTCACAACCTGAAATACCTTCTTCGACTACTTCAATGTTGTTTTTAGAAACATCCAAGTATGTCAGTTGTTTCAAAGTGCCTATGAACTAAAAGCAAGAGAAAAATAACATATTCTAGAAAAGTACAAGTTCAAAACAAAAAAATCCAGCAGATTTGACCTCTCAATTATAATGCCAGAGAAAGACTTAAGAGTACTGAAATAAAATTCTATGCAAAATACACAAACTTTCAAATGAAGTATTTTGTGCAGATAAGCACACTGTTTTAACACACAGAGACCCCCCAGAGTAGCTCTGCATGTCCCTAAAGTCAGTCTTCTGCAAATTCAACAGTTTGATTAGTTACTATGAATCAAGTAATTCAAGCTTTAGAACAAACTTCAGAAAGAGACACAATGTGAGGTCATCATTATGCTCCAGTAGACTTTTAATGCTCATTTTTGCCTTTTGTATAAAACTGCATCCTCAAAAACAACAATGAATCCCTAATTGTACTAAACTGAAAGAAACAAGCCAAAATATAAGCATGTATTACCCTTCCACATGAACCAAGCATAAGCTTTAAAATTCATGCACACTACTCTATTGAAATCTTCATTCTCAGAAATTATTTTACTGCAAAACACTGCTCAAGGTCATATTTTACAATCAAACCACTCAACTGTCTAAGAGTTAGCTGATGGAAAAACAGTAGAAAAGTCTACTGATCAGGCAGGAAGGCCATATTTCACATGACTGCTAGCAATTTTAAGGTTGAAAACAAGCCAGTTGCTTCCCAAATTTCAAATACTCATCTATTAGTTTGCTAAAACTTAAGCACAGACTCTCAAGTACTCTAATAATAGGTCAGCCTGGACCACATGTAATCCTGAAAGATGTCAGGAACCCATACAAAGTCAATAGACTATTTCCTCAGGAACTGACTATGCTCCCTTTTTTTCCTTTGCTGTACTTTCCTTTACACAGTACTGGAACTGGCACTGCTTCTTTACAACTGTGACCAGTAAAAGCCACAAAACATATTTCTCCTATATATTCCTGCTTGCTATCTAACACAGAATAATCCCTTTTTGGAAGGGTATTCTAACCTAAATTTTATTAAAGACTTTTACTTGTTTTCCTGAATTGCAACATAATTTTTAGATGAGAAATATGTAACTTTGTTGTATGTATGTTGTACATATGTTAAAAAACCCCATCAAAAAGCTGTGAACACAGCTCTCATCATCAGTGATAATTTCTAAGTGGACTAGTTAAGAACTCAAGTGACATTTATCCTTTTGGCTTTAAGTAACACTACAAATTTAATTACAAAACCAGTTCAATGTACATGATCACTGACAAAGCAAGTACCTGTAATTTAAAATACTGTATGTTTAACACAGCAAAAGAACTTACCCCAGGAATAAGTGTTAGTCTATTTCCATCCATCCAAAATTCCTTTAATCCACTCAGTTGTTCAAGTACTTCAGGCTGTAAGGGAAGCCATTTTAAAAAAATGTTATGAAAAATCCCCAGTGAATGGCCAAACCAGCTTCAGCGCTTTGTCTATTGCAACTTTAGTAACGTGTTACTGTATCTGTTATACCCACTTTTTTCACTGGGTCATCAGAGAAAATCCAGTTAACTCACTTTTGAAATGAAAATATATATTACCAGATATATAAAAATTTTGAAGAATTTGACCACAGCACTAAATAATTTTTAGAGAAAGGCTGGCTTCCTTTTGGTTTGGTGTCTTTTAGAGAAAGTATTCTTTTTCAACAGGCACACACTCTAAGTACATGTTACATGTACAGTTTTGATGGATGACATCTAAAAACCTTTAAATTTCATCAACTCAGAAGACCTGTTTTTCAAAAACCCTAGTGATTTCTTGGTATGGGGGAAAAATCAAAACAAACTTCATTTTTTCTATCAACAAAGGGTGCACCTCCATGAGACAAGCTAACCACTCCATCCAGAAAATGAAGTGGAGGATTGTGCTTCCAATACAACTTATTGTAAAAAGTGTCTTGTTTATCAGGGAAAGACCCTGATAAACATTCATGTCGCATATGCTTTCCCTATTTAAATTTTCCTCCAGAGAAAGCAAAACAAAAGAGGTACTAGTGCACATTAATAAGTACACCAAGTTCACATAAACGCTAAGTAAATTTTGTTATACAGTAAATAGACAGGATTTCTGCTGAAGTTGTGGTCCTGACTCCCAAAACTTTCTTTCCCAATAACTAACTCACTTTCCAAGAAGAAGATGTAATTTAAACATTAGTTTAAGGCTCCCACACAAATGTATACCCTGTGATGAAAATATGGCAGTCATGGTAAGGACTAGACATTTAACCATACTAATGAAAAATTCCTTAAATACACTGCCCTATTTTCCAAACCATATATATCATCAGGCAAGTGTTCAGCTCTAGTGGCACACAAAGGTTTGACTCTATTGTGTGGCAGGTCAGCAAGTTTCATTATACTTCTATTTCAACTTCTTTACCCAGGAAAGTACTTGTAAAAGCAGAGAGATGTTATGTGACCCTTAAATACAAGCTATTTTTGCCTGTGAGAACACAAACAGGAAACAAGTCAATGCATGCTGAAGGAAAAATCAGAGTATCTCAACTGTAAATACTGCTTTGAACAACATTTGAATTTAATATAGTTTCCCTTGGATCTAAAGTTTGTGCACAATAATAAAAGCAGGTTAGGCAAAAAACTGTAATATTCAATACACGCTAATCAATAAGTGTTTAGAATTTATTCTAAGCCTAACAATTATGTTAATAATTCAAACACATATTACTCATAATTATTTACCAGTACACTATCCACACTATATAACAGAGTGCTATTTTAAAATGGAGTAAACACATACTCTCATTCATAAGATCACACACATGATTTTTATAACAGGCTCCATAAAGTCGTGCAAAGTATAAATAAGGCTTGGAAGCAGAACTCTTAAGATGATGTATATGTTTTCATATTTGTTAAAAACAGATCAAAGGATAAGAAGATTTATAAAAGATGCAGAGCTCTTTTACTAAGGCAGAACTCACCACTTCTGTGAATTCATTACTTCCTAAATCCAGTCTCTCCAGCTGAGTCAGTCTGGACATGGTTCTGCACAGGAAGGGGATTTAAAAAGAATTAGATCTAAGAAAATACTAGCAACATCAAATCTTCCAGATTTACAAAAATCTAGTAATCGGTATTAAGCAGTGATGCTATTCTGTAACTGGAATGATACCTAATTAAAGATAATTTTTTTACACACGGTCAGCCAGGTAGATACTACTGATCCTGCAGACTGCAGAGCGTCACATAAAGCATAGACTGCAACACACTTGCGGCTGCAAGATGCATGAAAAAACTAAAGACAGTAAAGAAATCTACATGATAAAGAGCAATGCAGTGGCGCATCTCTTCTTTTGAGTGGTTCAGCTTTTCACCTCTAGTCACAATATGTCACTTCAGCAGTCAAAGGGCGGTTCACTATATGTTTTCTTCTCAAAGGAAGACTAGTGACCAGTTAAAACAGAGAAGAGCACTGCTGAACCACAGTATGCAACAGGACCTTTGTACCTCTCCAGGCTGCTACGTTACTTCCATGTGATGTGGTTTGGAACTCTAATTATTTCTCTATATATAGTCATATTTATAGTCATACATTAAATGACATTACTAAATTGGATTTTGAGACACATCAATACTCTTCAACCTAACTTATGCCAAATACTAGATCAATGTCCAAAATAAAATCCATTACTTCAAGCTGTGTTTTGCAAACATTCTTCCTCTATTTAAGTGCACTTTGGGGGCTCCACAGAGATTATCTATCACTGCGCATGTGGTCACAATGGGTACTTCACAGTCAACAGTAGTTCTACCTGGAAGTATTTTTTAAGAGAGTGTGAATCCCTCATACGAAAACATATTCATATATTTATTTAATAAGAGATTTTCACAGAAGAATTAGTAGTATCTAAAACTTTCATATATAAACTGCAACCGTGTACATGTTATAAAATTCTGGAAAAATTAAAATTAAATGTAAGATCTTCTAAATGGCAGAATCTTCTATATTGTCAGAA
Organism: Onychostruthus taczanowskii; assembly: GCF_017590055.1. Classification (NCBI taxonomy): domain Eukaryota; kingdom Metazoa; phylum Chordata; class Aves; order Passeriformes; family Passeridae; genus Onychostruthus; species Onychostruthus taczanowskii. The sequence continues at coordinate 3,424,423 of NW_024502125.1, read as the reverse complement.
TATCACACTAATTTCTTCAAGAAACAATTGCATGAGCACAAGATGCTCTATGCAGCTATTCAGAGCTTCAGTTTTTCTTCAAATACAGTAAGATCTACAGTTGCTTTAAACATGAAGTTCAAAAATAATATACTGGCAAATGTCATATTCACTGAAAGTAGTTTAATGTGATTATTAATATTATTCATGGAATATCTCCAAGAAGGAGAATCAACATTTGTTGAGAAATTTGGTTTACATGACATTGGAGTATTCAAGCTAGGGACAAACAAGGAATTTAGCATAAGCAGATAAAGACAAGACCACGACAAAAGCAGTAGAAGCCTTTTTTGCACTGTACAAATAGTATACACAGGTTTTGAAGGAAAGCCTCTAGCTAACATTCCTACTATGCTAGAGAAAGAAAAGAAACCCCAACAAAACATGAAAACACTACTTTCAGAAGACTCTAAGAAACAAATACCTTCATTTCTTGAAGCTAACAAACAGGATGATTATCAGTAAGCTAATATTCTTTTTCAATTTCTAACTAAACTTATGAGTCCCTCTGAAATCCTGTAGAAGATTGATCTCTCAAAGCTTTGTGAGACCACACCAATACCAATTTTAGTGCTGTATGTTCCTAACAAATTTACCCCAAAGAATCTCCCAGAAGCACTACTGAAGAACTCCTTTCAAAGAATTGAACATAGCATTCTGTAGCTTCGGCAACTTCATAGACCACACTATGCAAACCAATGTTATGTAACAATGACAGGATAACCAGTTAACTTTATTGATTTGGGGCCCTTTTTTCCCTTGCCCAAATGACTATGATCTAGCAAACACATCAGCTCAATGACAAAACATACACAAATGGGTGTGCAAGATGACGGTCTCCGAAATATTCCCCCCTTTCCCTGCTGTTTATGTAATAGCACTATCAAATATCCTAGGATTAACATTTACTTGCTTTTCTGTATTGTTTATAGAGAAATACCATCAGACAAAATGCAAACAAGGCTTCCAATAATGTTATTGGTAGCCGGAAAATTCAATGCCAAATGATGTTGAAACAAGCATCAACTTAGATCATTGAGTTACACCTATTTTCGTCTTTGACAAGGTGCTGCGTAATCCCTCCAATAAACTTTCATAATTCATATTATTGAACTTGGCATCAATTCAACTCAATACTAAGGGATCAGATAACTTAAACTATGTCTCAAATTCTGTTGCTGTATACAGACAGCTTCACCAAGGTTAACAGTACAGCTTATATCAAGTGGCACACAATTCAAAGGGAGTGTGCACAATGGCAGGGTTGGGCCCTGCATCACTCTAATTATACTCTCAATAACCTGCTTCTTTCTAAAATGCTTACTCTTTTTATTGACAATTACGCCATAGAAGCTTAAAAAATGCAAAAAAAAAAAAAAAGTACCATATTTTTACAGGACCATCTTTCCAATTTACCCATCAGAAAAATGCCTCTATAATAGTCTCTGGTTTTGCTTTCCTTTCAGTGGAAATAGTTTTATCCATCTGTTTTGCATTATAATGCTGCCACTTGCAGTCTCTGGCTGTAGATAAGCTCCAAACAAAATGATACATATTTGGCATAAAGTTTGGCATAAAGTAAGGTTGATGTAGTGTGTTGGCATTGATTACCCATTTTGATTAACATTCTTTCAAGTACTTCATACTTTAGTGTCAAAAATTATGTGCATATTTTAGTCAGAAAGATGGCTAGTTTGATGCTGCAGAATTTATCCAATTACATTTCTCATTACAAATAGGAAAGAATTTACTGTAAGAATACTAGAAAGATGAAAGTAACAGGAAAACCAGAAATATATTAGTATTCTATAGCAAAAATATTAGGACCTACTGCTGCATTTTATGAACTGCTTTGAATTTCCTACACTTTTTAAACCCTTCTTGCATCTTCTATAAGAGAACCAGAACAGAATAAAGCTGGCAGCTCAGCATGTACCATAGATTATTATGAACAGAGGAGCTCTCTTCATGACAGTTACTGTTTAGTTTTCAATCAAGAACAGAACTTTGAAAACATTGAAGTAAACAAAAAGTTTCCCAGCATCCTTCAACAGAGGGTACATTTGACTTAGATCCATTAAAGCATGTATTACTGTCTCATCACTAAAAGATAAACTACATTTTTAGAAATATTTAATGTAATTCATGCTGTTAGTGTTAATTATGGCAATTAAGGTCAGAGTGATCTTATAAACAAAATCTCTATTAGCTATAACCTTAATTATTGCTATTGCTCCTCAGTTGGGAGTAACTCAATTTAGAGAGCTACCACTCTAAATTACATGTCCTGTAATTTTTTTTCTGCTAAAAACTAATGATAGCAGAGAGAGCTGAATAGAATTGAGAGTATTTATACCACAGAATGCTTCACATTTTGAATATGTAAATTCACACTTTCTGATGCTGTACATGTCATTCTAGATAGGAGTTCTGGCTTGTTTATACTGCAGACTCCACAGCACTGTATCTAGGCACTTAAAAAGGGAATCCCAATAGAACATAACCCTTGATCATGTCTTACATATATAATTAGCTACAGTCACTAAAAAAACTGGATGTGGTATTTGAAGAGCTGGCAATTTCCACTTCAGCCTACAGCATTCAAGTTCTTCCTAGCATGAATTGAACAGAGTGAATATTCAATTGCTAGCACTTCCTGTTCTCCACCAAAACTTCTTATATCCACCAAAACCAGCAACTCCACCAATTTCTGTTGCCAGAGAAAGATCACTTTTACAGTACACCACAACATATTCATGACTCTGTGGGTGGTTATTCACATCCCATCTTTGGGATCTGTTTCTTTCTTCATTGACCTCTTGTATTTTTGTTAACCTGCTTGGAGCTCCACAGTCCCAGTCAGAAAATACTGAGCATTGCTTTTGTTCATAGAAACAGCAGGAACTGCATCACCATCAGCCTAGGCTTCTTTGATGAAGTGAGAATTGCAAGGCAGGGACTAGAAAAATGTTAGATTTTAGGAGAGTGGTACAATGGATTAATGTTAAAACAAATGCTATAGGAATTTCTAGAACTATACAATACTTACTTTGGCAATATTTTTAACTGGTTTTCTCTAAGTTCCAATATCTGGAGTTTAGTTAATCTGTAACAGAAAGGCATAACAAATTACTACAATATTCTGTATTTAATGACAAGAGCAATCTCTGACCTTACTTATATTTTACAATTAAAAGAAAAATATCTGTAAGTTTGAAAATTTTTTCCGGTAACATTAAGGTGAAATTTTGTGCAAAATTTGCATGTTATTTTAAATTCATTGGCTGGAGTTTGATTTTGGTAAAGCAACAACAAAATATTTGCCTGCTTTTTTGCAGCTGTTTGAACACAATTTGTTCCTTAATTCCAAATATTTTGAAACATTTGATTGGATTAATTATGGGTACATGTTATTGCCATAATGAAAAGTACACAGGAAGTAACAGAAATTTGCACAACTAAAGATGTTTGATTTTTACTACTGGCAATGTATCAAACAGTTCAATACAAAAAGTCTTATCTGAGGAATACCTGTAGTCTTCCACCTGATAGCTTTAAATTAATCTTGGATTTCCTTCCATATTCTCTTTCTAGTCAGCTTCTGTATCCATTTTGACATTTCTGTCAAAAAGGTCAAGGTGGTTTGACCTTTTTTCCAGTAAATCCTTGGTTGCAAGACAAATAACCCTAAATCCCAACTCAACTGCTTAGCCAAGGCAAGTTCCAAGCAGTCTTGACATACATGCAATGTACCATTCCCAGTGAAATTTTTTGTATTGGGACAGAAGTGACAAAGCTCTATTTGTTAAAAAAAATAAAAAGAAGAAACTGATTTAGTTTAAATACAGATAGGATTGTAATGACAAGAGTTCTACATGTGACCCACTGACAGCCCTCACACAACACAGAATAGGGCATTAAGGTCCCTGAATCAGAGAGGAGCTTGGTGAGCAGACCAGTCTTTCCTGAAGGTGCTTAACTTAGTGCATTGTAAGGACAGAGACAAAAATCTTAATTTTAATTAAGTGGTAAGAACTGTATTTTGTGTAGAAATAGAAAGCAGAAAACAGTGTTTATTTTTTCTCTAGATATTCACTAATTTTTGGATGACTTTGAAAGCAGCAATCTGCCATGCCCACAAATAACCTAAGAATATAAGAGTCACCTTGAAAGAGCAGAGAGGTCAGTGCAGCCCAGCACTGCAAGCAGCACTCACCGTCTGGTAACAACTGCTGGAGGGGAATATCCTCCCTCCAACTTCTAAAAAAACCCGCAAAACCCCAACGTCCTAACAGTGGTGCAAGAATACCCTAATAACTCCATTCATAGTAATAGCACTGCTGTTCACCTAGAATGTAAGTGGGAAAGACTTCCTAGGATTCTACCAAACCAGCACCCTAAGATACAAATCTTGTGCAAAGCAGAACTTTAAGGGGCCCCAGATATGAATGAACATTTTGGGCTCTGATTTCTAAACCAAGCACTGCATTAAGCTTCAGCTGGTGTTTTGCTTTGATGACAGGAAAGATAGCTACACTGTTTGTAGTTTTTCCTTCACAACTCATGTATGCAGTCAAATTTCCATTGAATGCAATGGCAGCAAATATCCCTTCATATGCTAAACTATAAATATGCACACCCACACTTCACTGACTTAGCCAGAACTGACTGTGTGACACTTGTAATAAGCCAATTCTGAGAACTTAAAGATTGCCTTTGGTGACAGAAATGTTTATAGCTTTGTCACCTTGTTCATGTTCTAATCATTCCTCAGCTAGCCCTTAGAGACTGAAGATATCAATATTGAATTTCTTATGCGCAGAGCTTCACAGAAACTACCAGGAAAACATTCTCAACCTTTTCCTAGCTGGAAGATTAGGCTATGTCTAAACATGTAATTTTCTTCCAGTAATTGATGAGAAATACTGGACTGAAGCAGTTGTCACTTCTTCCATTATGACTTGAAGAGCTAATTCAAGATTAAAATAATAATGCACATCAAATACTAGGTCTAACTGGTTTTTCAGCTGCTGGTGCTAAGCATCCAGCATCCATCCAAGCTGAGCATCTGAACTGCAATAAGGGACCTGAAGAAGTGGCAATTAACTTGGAAAAGAAATCGAGAACTAATTCACCCATACTAAAGGAAAAATGGAATTCATAGTGGCAGAATGTATATTATTTGTGGCAAAGATCTGTCCTACTTGTACAGAAATATTTCTGAACTTGAAAAACCCATCAACAGAGAACTATCTGCACATCACCAATGCACAAAACTGTAACAGGTATTATTCAACTGGAAGTATACATTCTGTAATAGCCTAAAAATTGGTTTTTTCAGTATTGTTCTTTAATTGTACTTTTAGCCTGCATTTTAAATGCAACATAACTTTTCAATAAAACAAAATCTCTACATGAACAATTTTTCAGGAGAAGACCAATATCCTTCTTAAAGCTAATTTCATAGACTATACCACCCGCAAAAAATGGAAAAGAAATATACAGCAGGTACACTCAAAACTTGCTGTGTGACAAGCAGTAATACCTTGGAAATAAAAAAATATTGCATTGAGAGATGTTCCTTACTTTACAATTTGTCTGCAGTTTTCCTAAAGCAGAAGATTTTTATTTTAAATTGTTACTAAAATGCAAAGGCAAGTGGAATAAAAAGTATGCATGTTGAAGGCAAAATTTACAAAAGTTTCTGCAAAACACATATATACACATGTATATACGTAACTAAATACATAAATATGTATGTAACAAAATTTGATTATCACTGTACACTTATGTAAAAAATATCCCAAAGTAGATACTACTAAAACCATCTACTATTAAAGATACTACTGGCAAATTTTTGAGAAAGTAGAAATAAAGCAAATTAATTGCAACATCCAGTAAAGAGGCTCTGGAAGAAATATCGCATTACAAACAATATTGCCAAATTTTTAGAATTACACTAAAGATAAATCCTTATTTATCTTAAGCACCCATTAGTAAAAAATGTTTCCCTTTTAAAACTCTGTCTCAAAAATGAGCAAGAAGTGAGTTTCAAGCATTTTCTGCTTATATATTGTGTATTTAAATGTAAATATACATAATGTATTTAGATGCAATATATAGGATTTTCTTAGGCAAGGATAATAATTCTCAGATATCTGTGCATTGGCATGAAGGCTAATGCCACAATCTATGCCAATATCAATGCATTCAAATTTCAGCTTGGGAATGGAGGAAAAACCCCCACTTTGTCACCTGAAAATTCCAAAGGAACGGGTATATCATATCAAAACTCTGGTGACTTTTAGTGAACCTAACAGACTGGACAAGAATAACATCATAGAAAGACAGCCAATATACAATACTCACAGAAAAAGGGGAAAAAAGATGGCAAAATCTTGACCTCACAATTATGAAAATCTTTAGCAAAAATTCTGAAGATGAGAATAAAGCATGGAGATAAATCAAATAAAACACTGCACAAATATACTAAAAGTGCTTTCCATGATAAAAAATTTCTTTCCTAACCAACAGGCTGAGTGTTAGGTTAGTAGTGATAGAGTAGTGCTCAATGACCCTTTCTTGGACTATCCTGTTCAATATTTTTTAATAGCAATCTTGTAAGATCAGAAAAATGTTTAACTTGGCTTATGTCACAGACAATACAGTGATTTAGTAAGACACCGTAGGGGGAAAAAACCTGTACAGCCTTAAGGACGAAAAAAAAAATTAGAAAAAATTACAAGATACCATAGCACCAAGCCAAGTACTTAGGATTTCCTTGTAGGCATCAGCCATTTCTAACTGAACTGTCCAACACATCATGAAGGAAATTACACTAGGCAGCTGCACAAAGGATAATTGGAACACTGGAGCAAACCACAGACATTTCTAAGAGAAACAAGAAGATAATCATGACACTGTGCAAGCCATGAAGAGATCTCAATTCAAATTCTAAATATAGCTATAGATGTCATCATCCTCTGTCGTAAAGAAGATTAATTAAAACTGAAACCTGTTCCAAGACATATTAATATACTCTGACACAAAGGAAAACCTACCACACCAGAAGAAAGCAGAACTTTATTTAGTCTAATAAATTGAGGGATGTGAGAACACTACAAATACAGCAGGTGAGAGAATGGGGGACAACACTCGTGAGAAATGGCAGCAATTAAACTGTAGAAACAATGAACACTCAGAGAGAAAGAGATGTAAGAAACCTGACACACAGAGCATAAAAACCCTGTTAGGTGTTTAGCTTTTAGGAGACATTATTATTGACAATAGTTGCCAGTAACAGCAGGCAACAGAACTCAGTTACTTCACATATTCCTAAACAATGGAAAGTAACAGCTATATGGCTAAATACAAAAAAAATAATGCACCAAACTGGAAGAAACTGAAGGCTAGTCATTTATGAGATTAAATACTTCAAGAGCTTCTAGGAGAGGGTTTGGGTTTTTTTACAAAAGAAGTATTTCCATATTCTGAAGCAGAAGTTAAAAGACTTTGCAGTAGAAAGTATTTATACCTAGATGGAAAATTGTGGAATGGCAGAGCAGTCTCATCACTTACAGATGTCAAAGGGGTCTGAACCTTACTTTAAAAAGGTATTTTAATGTTTCATTGCTTTCCAATTTAATAGATCTAAACATTGTCTTCCTACAGAACACTATGTTTTCTATGCAACACTATTTTAGCAGGTAAACTTACATACATGAGTACTTCAAATTCATTCTCCTAGGTATACAACATGATGCTGCAAATCATTAGATTTTAACAAACAAGGCAGAATTCTTCATAACTATCAAGAGAAACACTGCAATGGAGAACTGGCTTTGAAGTTGTCTTCAGTAACTGATTTATTCTTATGATATTAGTAATTAATGACTTTACCATTTCACTAACCATTAAGCATTATAGAAGCTGACAGTGACAAAGAAAAAAAATTATGAGAATTTTTAATGTGTATTATATGTAAGATTAACTACTTAACCAGCTGTGTCAACCTCAAGTCTTCAAGTTAATCTGTAGTGCCTGTTTTAACTATGAAAATCTTGCCATTTGGTTAGACTATTAAAAAACAGAACAGAAAAATAATTAGAATTTTGATTAGAAAAATCATAGAACAGGCAATAATTAGAATTCCAACAAGATTATGCATATTCCAGATATTCTTTAGAAGCCCTTAATGAGGGCTTCTGAAACACAAACTTTGTGCACCAGAAAAAAAAAAAAAGGCATGACAATAACGCATCAGCATCATAAGCAGCTGCTTTGATAGCTGAATGTGTAGCAGATCTGGTGCTCTTAGTCATTCATTAACTGGTAACAGAGAAGAGCAAGTCAACAGCTCTGATCACAGATGACTAATAAATTAATGGTCACCAGTGGAGAGCACCTGTGCTTATGTTCCATTGCTCATCTCCTGATCTGCCCAACTGCTGTAGCACTTTCTGGGGGCTGTGCTAATCTCTTGCAAATTGTGCTGACCCAAATACAACTATATGGCCTAAGGCAATTTTTTCAAACTCAACAACATGACTGCTTAACTAATTGCTGTATTTTCTGAAAGAGATGCTTGCTGGACATGGGATGGGTCGAGAAAGCAACAATCTAGGAGAAAACAGTATAAAATAAGAATGGAGAGGGGAAAACTGCAGAAATGGCTAAAGGCACTGTGATAAGGACAGCTTAACCTATGCTCATCTAGGAGTTTTCCTTTTATCCTTTCACTTTTGCTCGCAAGATTGAATCTATTTTACAGAGGTAGCAGATTAGTATTTATCTTGTAATAAAACCATGACATGTAACAGTTTTGCATAGTCAGAATGCAACAAATTTCAGAAATATTCCTGACAATAAAGGACTTGAGAGTTACAGTTGTGCATGAAGTAATTTGTGCATCTAGGGCAGGTAGGACAAGTAGAATTACAGTTGTCATTATTTGCTTCACTCCAATTACTATATGACAAGGAACACAAATGTCAAAAATACTTCCTTATTTACCATACTAGTGTTGGAAAAGAAACAAGAATGTAAATGAGTTTTATGTCCTTCATAAGCATTCTGTCTGTCCTTCAGAAGTCAAAATTAAAAGCTGCTGATACAGATTCAGTGCTTTTTTTTCCCTGTAACTATTGCAAATTCATAATGTACACTTCTTCCCTTTCTTCAGTACCCACTTTCTTCAGAGCCAGAAGAAATTGCTCTGCAGAAACTCAAAACTAATGTAGATATAAAGTTTCATGTTCAACTTACCTTCCAAAATTGGCTGGCAAAAACTCAAGAAAAGCATCATTCAGATACAGCTGTGTTAGGTTTAACAGTTGAGAAAATCCATCTGGCAGCCTATATAGAAGTAAAATAACATAGTACCTTAGTTTCAACTATATTCAGGGCATTAAATCATATTTTCTTAAGCAAGAATATAGTACTGAAGTCCTACATATTGAAAAAATTAAAATTAAGGGGGTGAATTTCTTTAAAGTCACACTAGACAGTTGTTCTTTATAAGATGAGTTTCAAAATTATTTTAAGTATTGAGAACAATGTCTACAGGCAATAAAAACTACAAATAGATGTAGTCTTGCCACGAACTTGTGCTCTCCTGACATGTAATGAGAAGAAGACATTAATTAGAAACAACAGGATAAATTAAAAAATACACAGCCCCTTTTTTCCCCAGAAGAGATACAACATATCTCTGGCAATGGAGATTTCTGGCAAATTAATTTAGCCACTATAGCAGAAATGCACGTTAAACCAGAATTCATTTTTGTTATTAAGAAAACTGTTTGCACATTTCTCTACAGTCACAGAGAAGTGATGGATTTTAACAAGCTGACAAAGCTACATGGTATAATGAAGGATAGTTCACAAAGCCTATTAACTTTGGCATAGTCCTTTAATAAGACAGCTATACTGGATCACAGCGCAACAAGGTTAATGAAGCTATTTCTCAGGAAACTCTGTTCTCACCTCCAAGGGCTGGCACATGTCCTGAGGCAAATTCAAGACTCAGTAGTATTTGCACAAAATATAAAACATCAAAAAATTTACAGACTTACTTTGAAATTGGATTTACGCTTGCCTCGACAACTGTCAAGACTTTACAATTTTTTATATTTTCTGGAAACTCCTGTATGCCTGCAAGATGCAGAAAGGGGTAGAAAAACAGCCTTTAATTATTAGATTCCACCATATCCATAAAGATTATTCACATGAAACCACTAGCCATAAAAACTTTGATTCATTTAGCAACTAGTGAACTGTTTGTCTGATGTCTCATTTTCCACACAGTTTTCATTAAAGAAACACTCCAATGTCATTATATGTCATTATAATGTCAAATACTCCAATGCAATATCATTTTTTTACTATACTACTCCTAAAGGTTTTCATGTTTCAGGTTAGCCGGAAGCTTACAAGCTACAAAGACACAGTACACTAAATTCCCATTGCTTATTGCCAAATACTGAAGTACTTGTGCTTTGGAATCTACTTAAGATAAGAACTTCTGTCCCAATATAATTTATTTTAAAAAAGGCAATCACTAAAAAAGGCATGAAGTTTCCATTGGGATCTGTTCATCAAATCCATGGCTTGCGTAACATCCAGGTGAAATGGTAAGGCTTCAAATCTTTAAGTATTTTTACAGCTTCATAGTTCTGACCAGATATCCATCCCAAATTGTGATGTATTCTTGCTGTTACTTTCTAGATCATTTGAGAGGAGGACAAAAAATACTCCAGGCACACTTATGTTTGAAAATTAAACCAATAAGCAACCTCCTTTTTTTCCAAGATTATCTGTGAAAATAATCTGTGAAAGAGTTGCATTCCACATGTCTGCCAAATCTCCATTTGTCAGAAATTGATAAAGAAGGCCTTGAATACTACATGTATCTACCACACCAGAAGGAAATCAGTATTGAATCATTCTACCATGCCAAACCTTTACCTCCATCTTTACTATATATACCATTAAAAAAAAAAATTAAAATAAACCCACTGCTATCACAACTGCAGTTGCTTTTGCAACATGTTCTTATACCCTGGGACAGGTGTCCTTATTTTAAATATATTTGTCCTAAATACAATAACCATTCATAATGATATCTTTCTACTTGGATTAAGAATACACTGTTGTTTGCAGCAAAAAACCCTCTATGTTAATAAATAAAGCTAGTTTAAAATAATTTTTTTTCCCCCAGATACCAAACCTTAGCTCTTTGTCTTTGAGTTAACACACGTAATTGTATTTGTGAGTGCTTTATCAGGTATGTGGAAAGTGCAACTGAACCCAGGGAACAAGACCACTAAGAAGGAACTGTGTGAACGCTTCTTTGTAGATTAGTGAGAGCAGGAAATTTTGTGCTGCTTGAAAAAACATTAACAGTCTAGCTGCAGAGAAAAAGACAAAGGTAGCGTCACTTCTCATTCAGGCTGGCAGGTGGAACTTCATGTATCTGTTCTGAGAACATGTGCTGAAGCATCAGCTGCTAAGTAGTATTTTTACTTGCATAAGAAATTGCAGAATATTTGATGTTAGCTTAAAGCTTGATTCTGTGTTTGTGCAGTAACAAGACTGACCTGGTATATCAGGACTTAAGAGATGGCAGTAGACAAGAAAAGCAGTGACAAAATACAAACTTCAACCAACTGGTGACAATGAGTGGCAAAGCTACTGTGCTGACTTCTCCATAGATTCAACTAAAGTAGTGACACCATTTCTTTAAAAATAGACTTTTAGATCTCTCTTGACAGGAATTTGTTTGTCATACTATCATGGAAACTGTTACTTTGGACTCATTGTACTCATTACTCAAAGGTGAAAGGCAAGAAAAAAACATTATATTCATGGACGTTTTTGGGAAATCACTTGCTAAACTCAAAAGCAGAAGGGACCAGGAAGAACAGAACCATCACTGGTAAAATAGGCCAACATTTCTGATGCTTCCTGAGTAATGTGTATGTTTATGCATACACACAGGTGTAAATAAAAATATAGCTTTATATATATACACACACACATACACATATACACACACGTGTGTGAGTGCACGTTCATGTGTGTGAGTTCAGCTATTTGAAGTTTACTAGGTCTGTGAGTGGAGTCAAAGCAGAAGACCACAATGGGATATTAATTTAATTCATTTCCATTACTCAGTACAAAATCAAAATTCAAAAGGTAATATTTATAATGTTATAAAGTTTCATTTCTGTAAAACGGTAATTATTTTCGAGTCCAAGAAAGATAAGGAAACTACCATAGACAGACTAGAACCGTACCTTATCTACTGCTGTCATATACTCTTAGTACAAAGAGAAACACACTTCCCAGAAACTCAAATATACATTATATTAATTCCAGTTGTAGCAATATACCTCATTCAGCAAAAGGAATATCCATTCATGGAAACCATCTAACATGACACAATACCCTGAGCCTGTGGAAATGAAGTTACAGATGATTTGTATGAAGGGACCTTCTGGTGTCAGAAAAATAAATCAAGACCTCTTTATTGCTGAGGATAAAAATTTACCTTCTTAAAATAACCATTTACACTAATCAGAGTAAACCTCTGCTAAGCTCTTCCTTGGAGGCCAAGCTGTGTCTCAGACTCATTCTTTGCCCTTGGTTTTGCTGTTTGAATCATGCTGAGAGATTCTCTAAGCTTAGTTTTTCTGAGAGATGGTCTCACTACTGGCCTTGGCTTGGTCCTTAGATGAGAGATTGCTCGTCCAGCACATTAAGCCTTGTGTTTGTAACATTAATATTAGTTTCCACTGTCTGTGTCATGAATTCATGGAAGCACAGAAAGCTTAAATTTGCAGTAGCTACCTAAAAACCAAAACATATAGCACATCTATGAGAGGGGAGAACGTAAATTTACTCTTAAAACAACAGCCAAATAAAATATTAGCTACCCAAACAGACATGTTAAATCAGCATGCTTTTATACATAATCAGAGCACTCTATAGTAGTCCCCTCTTTGACTATGCCCTGGGCAAGAGACAGCAACAAATTAACAACAGGAATCCAACTGATATGAGAAACCTAACAATGAGGGAACCCGGGAACTAAACTTTGCTTCTTCTTCAAGCCAGAATCATTATGGTACATACCATCTTAACCAACCTCACTCAGTACTTCAGTACAGATAAATGGCCATCATTCAAAAGAGCATCATTTTGAGAATGACAGCATGAAATATACCTAATATTTGTAATAAACATTCAGAAACCAGGAAAAAAAAACCAGGAGACTGCTACTCTCTACCACGTGATAGGAAGTTGCATTTACTGACTGGCTAAATAACAATGTTCTGACCACTCCCTTTTCCTCAGCTATCCTCCTCCTGCACGCTAGAAACATTCAGTTATTGTTGGATTAGTATTGTTTCATTTCTCCCACCAAGAAAAATTCAAAAAGCAAGTAGAAAGAAGAATAAATAAGAAGACAGAGAGACATGAGAAAAAGATATGAGGAAAATGGGGTTGTAAAGAGCGCTTTGTAAGGGGAATTGTTGCTTGTTTTTCTGCTTTACATCTATCCTCAACATTCTGAATCTTCTTCTCCATTAAGGAAGCTCAGCAAATCTCAAGGGATTCTGTGGCCACATATACCTTCATTCATTTTTAACATAGTGCTAATTAATCCATTTGATAGCCAACTCAATCCTTCCATAAGCCTCTCATTAGATGACTACTGCAAATTGAGATCCACATGGCCTCTAAATCCTATTTTTCTTTTGGGATTTTTACTGCTTTCTCTGTACACTGACACCCAAGGATTACAGAAGACAGTGCAACAGGTCACCTGGTCTGTTGTAGCCTTATTCCACTGTCATTGAAAAGCATTATATGGGCAGGTTCTTCAACATATTAATTTTATACTTTATATCGTAACAATCACTATGCCCAACACATTTCAGTGCTCAATTTGTTTCTAGATCATGCTCACTGTTTTCCAAAAAAATACAAACAATTGTGCCTGTGGACACAAACATTTGCAGAGCACAGGAGGAGAAAACACAATTTGCTGATTAACCACCAGCTCCAAACTGAATTGGGAGCAGAGTTCTTTTTGTAGTGTAGTTTACCACAGAAGTTAGATTTATGTAATAGCTTTTAGCATTTATTTGACTGTTCTTTCCTGCCTGTTTTCCCAGATTTCAAGCACTTTTAAACTCACTGGCCAGTTTTTATCAAAAACAACATCAAGCCCCCTCAACAACAACACCACCCCACACTCCCAATCCAAAACAAAAAACCAACCAGCAAGGAAAAAAACAAACAAACAAGAAAAACCCACCCACCTCAAAAAAACCACACCCCCCCCCCCCAAAAAAATTCCCAAAACAAAACACAAAAACAAGCCGCCAAAACAACAAACAAAAACACCAAACAAAAGCTTAAACAAACAAATACAACAAACAAAAGTTTAAACAAACAAACAAATACAACAAACAAACCAAACAAAAAAAATCTCTGAAAGAATGTTTAAGAACATTTGGCAGTGAAATAAGGAAGAGGAATTTAAAATTCCTGTCTGGATTAAGCCAAAAGCAGAAAGCATTCATCATTCAGAATTCTACTTGGCAAAATCTCACCCATCTAACCTTGTGGTATTCAATTACAATCCAAGACCAGCTGTGGCACATGCCCAAAGGACATACCAAAAAGGTCATACAGGGATTTTGGGTCAACAAATGCAAATCTGCAGGCAATCAACCTCAGTTCTTGATCACATAACATGACTGAAATACAGAATTTCACCTGATTTCTAACTCCTTGGAGAGCAATGATTTTTTTTGGGTTTTTTTTTTTTTTTTTTTTTTTTTTTTTTTGCATAGCCTATCACAGCAAGTGTGCTCAAATGTCCTTCCTCCTGGATTAAGGACTAAGTATAACAGGGGTCCCCCTCACCATCTGGAGTTAAACTCATCTCCTCCCCTACACAGCACAATCCTCTCCTATCACTAGGATCAGTGTAACTTGCAGAGCAGGAGAAAAAACGAGACAATTTTTTCCTCTCCATCAGGTAAGATTTTTTTTCACTCAAATACTGGCAATTCCATATCTCTGGAAAGTTGTGCAAGTCAAATCCACTGTTAGCAGAATCCTTTACTGCAATGGATCTCAGTGCTAACACCCCTGTACACTTCTGCTTCAGCTCTAATGCAGATGGGAGCTTGCTCTGCAGCTCATAGTGTGGTCATACCTTAATTCAGAAACAAATGCTAAAGCTAGCATGTCCAGACATCAACTATCAAAACCACCACTGCTACACAGAAGTGGCAGTATCTACTGATTTGTAGTCCTATTCCTAGAGAGTTACACCTCTTCTTACACAGAAAAAAATTTACATGAGCTTAAACAGGACCAAGAAAAAAATTTTGGATCAATACCTAAAATGCACAGAGCAAAAAAATCACCAACACGTGTGAGACCTCTAGAAGCCATACAGGTGATGTTCCCAACGGAGTCTGCAGCTAGATCTCTCAGTTTGTAGAAAATGTGAGAGAAAAAATCTCTCTCCAAAAAACAGGCACACTAAAAAGCTCTCTTGGAGCAAAATACATTAAACTACACAACCTCCTGTGCACTTACTCCACTCTGCACCCTTGCAAGTATAGAGAATACACAAACAAACATATAGGTTCAGTTTGCATAAATATAAATTACCTACTTTCTTCCCTCACCTAGTCTGTTTATCCTGGTCTAACTTCTGGGCAAGCAGCTCCACCACAAAAAGAGAAGCTGTTGTTTGTTCTTTCCCTCAGGCCTCTGGTACAACTGTCTTTCAAGCCCATATGGATTTAACACAGTAAAATATTTTAAAAATATATATGCCACAAATGTCCCAAAGAATATGAAAGATCTGCCTGCAAAACCTGAAATTTTAAACTGAAAACTTAAAGTCACAGCCTATATTCCTACATAATTATGTATTTACATATTTATGTATCTTACTTTAATACTGCATACCTTCTGAATGAAAATGAGCGCTTTTTGTTATTTGAAGTAAGCAGTGTATTAGAACCCAAACAACTCAATGCACAGTACTGACCCACCTACCCTTACTTTTTGAACATTCATTCCCCTTCCCATATTCTTTCCTTTCAGACCCACCAGCATCTCAGGTTTACAGGAGATGCAAGGCTCATCTGTAGGACAGCAGTAACACCTTTCCCATTACAGTTTTGGGGTTTGTGGTTTGGGTTTTTTATTGCTTTTATACACATGTCCTAGCACAGTTAAGACAGTACAGCAAACACATAAGTCTTCCAAGCATTCCTCCTCAAACCATTTTTAAGATCTTCAATTTTTAGAGTAAGGTCTCTCTAGGCCTGTTCTAGCCACATCTCTTACATCATGTAAATGAGAAGGCATATGAGTAGCAAGACAGGTTTTTCAATACCTGCTCTGTGGAAAAAGAGGATAGCCAGTAATTCTTGAGCAATTCAGCCAGGCTTCTTAAAGACATGCCTGACACACTAATTTACCTAAACTAAAACATGCCAGGGCAGGGTAAAATTGCAAAATGTGGAACACTAGCAGAGTTGTTGACAATAGTTGTGGCCATGAGGCTGTTTTGGATAATTTCCAAGGTTACATGGTTTTCAATTATGTCTAATTCATGGATGGAATGCTGTCAAGTACCCAGAGAAGCACAACATGTAACCATTTGAAGCTGCTTTGCTTTTCACTACCCTGTCCCCTGCTACCCGGGACTGCAAAATCAGTGCTGCGCATCCAGTCACTTTTTGCTATTACATGACAACTGTCACTCAAAGCACACCCTGTTACAAAAATAAAGATACACATTTCTCTTTTGCTGAACTGGTTACATAGTAACAGTGGTGACACCACCAGCGGCTACAGTAAGTTCCAGGTGGACTAAGCACTAGGTTGAGCTTGGCAGGAGGTTCCTGGAGTCAGGGAAAACTGAGTAACAGCTGGAAGACCCATCAGGACTGCCAGGAAGTCCCAGCAGTTCTTGCAAATGAGAGAGAGCAATTCTGCAGTGGAGAAAGGAGTAGCCAGGGGCAAGCAATAATGAGAGACTTAAATGGGTCCAGTGAGTGGGAGTGACTGGGAGTGTCAGGAATAGGACATGTAGCTTTAGAAGGAAGTGGAACAGGGGTCTCCATGGCAGTCCACAAGGAAGGGCACAGAGGAGAAGCCCCTTCATCCTATGAAGTCATCAACATGCAGCAAACCTTTTTGGCAATAAAATTTTGTCACCATTGCAACTGCTGTGATGAGCATGTGAAACCCAAACAGAGAGGCCACAGCTTCCTCAAGTAGATGCCTACACCTGAACAGACCTCCTGAAGTCTTAGAGAGCCATCCAAACTCTCAGCTGCAGGGAACACCAGAATCTGCTAGAACTCAAAGGCAGAGTTGAGTGCCACAGGTGCAAGTGTGCCCACACAGACAAGCTTCATTGCATAAAGCGCTCACTAGGAAGGGTACCATCTGAGAATCTGAGCAGGCCATAGCAGGGTGAGGACCCTCCTTTATATGCTTGGGAGCTGAAGGTAAGTTAACATCCAACCCAAGCAGGTAGGATCAGCTAATTCACAAGGCAAGGGAGAACAGACTCTTGTCTCAGCTCAGAGCAGAAGAAAGAAATGTTCCCTGTGATACCAACCTGCCCCTAAAAATAGATATGATGTTCTGGAGTTAGAAGGAGAAAAATCTAGGACAGGTAGTTAAGATCCAGGAGAAGAGAATTCTACTAAATTTGTATGGTCATCTTCAGGATGACCTAATTACAGCATTCCAGTACCTGAAGGGCTGCACAAGAAAGGTGGAGAGGGACCTTTTACAAGAGAAGCAGTGACAGAATATGGGGTGGATGGGACTATATTTAGATTTGATGATAGGAAGAAAGTCTTTACTGTGAGGATGGAGAAAACTGGCTGCCCAGAGAAGCTGTGGATGCTTCCTCCCCTGGAAGTATTTAAGGTTGGGTTGGATGGGACTCTGAGCAACCTGGTCTAGAGAAAAATGTCCCTGCTTCTGTCAAGGGACTTGAAATTAGATGATCTCTGAAGTCCCTTCCATCACAAATCATTCTATTCTACAATCCTATTCTATGCTGTCTTTACATGTAAGTCCATATCTACAAACCCTG
>NW_024502125.1:2777182-2805708 GCF_017590055.1 Onychostruthus taczanowskii | reverse complement strand
GGGGCCGGGGCCGGGCCAGGCCCCGCCGGGCCCAGCCCGGGCAGCCGCCGCCCCGCTGGGTGCCGCCCCGGCGCGCCCCGGGATCGTAGGGCACCGCCCGCCCCGCGTTTGCCGAAGCTCGTACCGGGCTTCAAGAGGCGTGCTTGGGCGTCGCTTTTCTTTTAAAAAAAAATACTTGGTTCGCTGTTCAATATTTACCAAATTTAGTCAAATGTTAGAGAGCGTCCCAACGAGGGACACGAGGGTGGTGGAGGATCTGAAGGGGAAGCCTTATGAAGAGCAGCTGAGGTCGCTGGTTTGTTCAGCCTGGAAAAGAAGACGCTGAGGAGAGACCGCATTGTGGTCTTCAACATCCTTGTGAGGGGAAGTAAAGGGGCAGGTGCCAATCCCATCACTCTCACAACCAGTGCCAGGATTTGAGGAAATAGCATGAAGCTGAGTCAGGGGAGGTTTAGGTTGGATATCAGAAAATTTTTCACCCTGAGGGTGGTGAGCACTGGAACAGGCTTGCCAGGGAAGTGTCACGGCACCAAGCCTGACTTGAGTTCAAGAAGCGTTTGGACAACACTCCCATTCATGTGGTGGGATTATTGGGGTGGTCTGCACAGGGCCAGGAGCAGATTCAGTGGTCCTGATAGGTTCCTTCCAACTCAGCGTATTCTATGATACTATGATTTTATTTCTGTCTGTAAAAAAACATTGTATTTTGGGGCTCTAATAAAAAGTTTGGTGTTTGTGATGCAGCAAGATTATATTTGTTTATATTACAAAATGTAGAAAAGATGAAACAATAATTGAGTAGAGAAACTCCTCTGCACCAGCAGCACAGTGCAGTTGCAGTTCACCAGGCTGATGCTCACAGTCCTCCAATGCAGAGGGCTGTGGGGCTGTGCCTGTTCTGTATCTGTAGCTCACTTCCCCGGGAGCTCTTGGGGACTGCACTGCCCCAGCACAAGCTATGGCCTGAGCCGGCTTCAGCTTCTGCTGCTCTTGCTCCTTTCTGTACCCAGGGAGCTGTGGCTGTTTAGCTTGCTTCTGGAATAATTGTATTTATTCAGGCTGCTGAATAAGAGCTTTTTTGTATTTCAGTAATGTTCTTGAATCCAAAGCAACATCAAACACATCACACAGAGTAACCTAGTCTTGCCAGGGAGCTTGAATATGCCATCAATGGCACGCTGGCAGCTTGAGGAACTCTTTTCAGGCTGTACTGAACATTACTGTTACACAGACAACCTAATATACACTTTAATCTGGATATAGCCTATGAATCTACTTTGAAACTCTTTTTAGACTTTTCCTTCTATTTTCACAAAAATGTAAGCTACTGGATATGTGGTTGTATGGACAGATTTGCAGCACTTAGTGCAAGTGCTGTCATCACCTTAGTTAAAGCTAAAATGACCTTGTAATTGTAACTTTACCTTTGTAAACATAATACTAGATTTTCAGCATTCCATGCAGAAAAACTTACAGTTTGCTAGTCCTATTTTAAGGACATCACTTTTTTTTTTTTCATAGTTAATTTAATTCTTTTATAGGAAGCAAATGCATGAGATTATGCTTTGTGCCAAGACATCCTACTGCTACAATCTAGAGAAAAGACATTTCCTAATGACAAGAAAAATAATTTTTTAAAAGCAAAGTAAAAAGCAAAATGAGCACATCCTCTCCTCACATCTATATAGCTAAGGGAAAATAAATTTGTAAAGGGAAATTAAATATAACACTATGCTATACCAGTGCTAGTGTTCTATTTGTTGCTTAAGGATCATTTTAGTCAATTGTTGTAGTCTTTTTTTCAGTCTATTTCTAGTCTTATTAAGAGCTACTGCAATAGCTGTAATGAAATAATGCTAATACTGAACCAAGCAACAATAACAATAAATCTATCAAAGAGTGCAGCATGTTTGCTTTCACGTTACCTGTCTTGGCTGAAGATCTGGTCCCTTGAAATCAGCACAAAAGTCCCACTGGCTTTTAAGAAAGATTATAATTTAGTTCCTGGTGATATATCTGCCTTGTATAAAGCTGAGTCACAGCTGAGTTTTGTCTGTCAGCCAGCATCTGGAACAGTTTTGAAGTTCTAGTGACTTATTCACTTCACATGGTGTATTCAATATGTCCACATTTGGAAGTGAATATGGTGATTCCTTCTGTAATTTGTAAGACTCCATATTTTCGTAATTTTCTGGCTGACTTCTGAAATCATGGAGTGTGGTGAATTTGATGGCACTTCATCAGCATAACCCAGGGTTATGTTGGATAAACCTGTGAGTGACAGGTGCCTGGAGTGACAGGTATCAACTCAGTCTGGGATGCATAAGAAACAGTGACTTTTGTAGGCATCCCAGGAATAGGGATGGGGGAAAGAGCTCCAGGCTAAGCCGCCAAAGGCTGTTGCAGGGTGGGCAGTGGAAGCAACAAGACTTGAAAACAACAAGGTTTGGAAAAAATATATCACCAGGAAACAAATGCTCTCTCTTGAAAGCAGATATATGTATGTTGAAAACTTTCTTGAAGAGAGAGGCATGGTTCTTTCTTGTCTGAACTAGTGTTTCTGTCAACTTTTCCTTAATCTAACTTCATCTCTTGATGTTTACTGGATTGCAGGAAGCAGTTGCTCCCTCCTGTGGCATCCTCTCAAGACCACAGGCAGGTGATGTTGAAGTAAGTTCAGAAGGTGCATGGCCTGCTGGCCTGCATGCCAGTCAAATTCTTTGCAGGACTATAACTCATAATGAACCAAAAGTGCTTATATAGGCTTTCCTCTGCCTAGTCTGTATGGTAATTCCAAAACAGCAACTGATTACTTTTTTTTTTTTTTTTTTTTTTTTTTTTTTTCTTTTTTTAAACTTGTGGTTTTCTCTTGGTTCCATTTTGTTGTAATCTTTGTCTGTCCATTTATTGCTCTGATTGTTGGCTTCTGATGATATTTCTCAAGGGTGTGTAAAATGTAATGGACTAGATAAGTTATGCAAAAGAGACTGATTTTCTGAGAAATGTGAGGAGATATCCTTGTAGGGGAAAAAAAAGGGAAAGAGATACTGAAGAAAAAAAAAGAAAGTATTTCTGCATGATCTTCATAAGACAGAAAAATAAACTGTAAGTTTTAAAGTTAAACTGAAAATGAAAACAAGAAAATATACACTTTTCTACATTTCTATGTCATTTATATTTTTAAAGAAGTTCTGTCTTTCTAAAGACAAATTTAAAGGCAGATTTAAGACAGTGCACAGATTTATACCCTGAAAGTGTGGGGTGAGATCAATGTCTGGAGATAAAGCACTTGATTTTTGCACCAGGCTTCCTATGGAGTAAAACTGTTTAACTATCACGTATAAAAATGTAATAATGCATTTGAAAATCACAACTTTAATGGCCGTTTCTTTTTTATAAATAATTTCATAAGACTGGAGACGGAGTTAGGGAAAGGAGTGCCACAAGACAGACTATTCCATACTTATTCCATAAAGTCTTTTATGTATCCAAAGTGTCAGTCTTTCTGACTTCAGAGGTCCTCCAGCAGAGAAAGCTCCCAGCACCCTTTCTCTTCAGCCTGTGCTCAGTAAAATGCTTACCAAGTCAAATTATTTTGTAGCAAAGATTACATACATTCGTGTATTTTCAGTATGTACCAGTTTAATAGCAAGATATAGAAAAATATAATATTCAGTTCCTTCAGAACTCAGTGTTTTTGACTGCAGGTGCATTTTGAATCTCAAAACAATTTATATAGATATCCTTCAAATCAAAGAAACATATTTGTGTTGATAAATGCACAGTCAGTCAACTCCACAAACACAGGCAGTCTATCAGTTAAACTTGTGAAGAAGACAGGAGCACTTTCCTAAGTTCTGTAGTCTCAGAAGTCTCAATAATTTATCTGTTCACTTGGGAAACTAATGTCCATGCAGTGTATTAGCAGCAGAGATGCTGAGGAAAAGGCTTACGTTGCTAGCTGTCAAATTTTTAATAAATGTAATCACTGGGGAGACTGTAGCTGTCAGCCCAGTACAGGCATGTTGCTCTGGGTTAGAAATGCATGAAACAACATGCTTAAGCTAGCAAAAATGTAAAAATGGCTAAATCTGCTTTACTTGCCTTCTCTGTGAGTGTTGCAAAAGATTGTTTGTAATATTTAAGTCATGCCTTGAGGATTCTAGAAATTATTATAGTAAGATATTTGGCACTTAACAACTATTGCATTCTTTAAACCAGAGAATGAAAGAAATTCTAAATTAGTTAATCCAGGATATGTTCCTATCTTCTCTAGTTCTTTACCACATATGTTTACATATGTAATTCCAACATGAGCTTACACAGAAATATTTGTGGGAACACTCAGGAAGCTAGCCAACTAATTTTTTCAAATTTATCTGCATTTGCCCAGCACAATATAGGAGTTAATGACAAGGAAGTCTAAGAAAATGGCCCATAGGACCAGATACCTTTTGCTTTCACCTCTATATTTTTTTTTAAAACACAGTATAATTAATACAATAATGTTAAAGCTATCAGCACTTTTGTTATTAAAAGGGGGGAAAAAAGCCTTCTTTAAAAACCCAAACATTAGGACAGAAAATCTTCAAACTGCAGAAATTAAGAGTTATTTCTGAAATGAACAAGGTTAAGATGAGTTTCTCATTATGAAAGTATGAAAGCAAATTATTTACTTTTAGCTCTAGTGTAGTCAATACAATAGAGAATGACTATAATAGTGTAGACAATGCAACAAATTAATACAATTTTGCCTTAATAGTACCTATTTTTTTATTATCATAGAAAATCTGACATAAAACAAAGCTGTCCAAGGAATGGAAGATAAAAGAGACCACTGATAAATCTTCATATAAAAGTCTGTAAAAAAGACCAAGAAAATATATCTTTAGTGTCATAAAACAGAAAGCCCAAAATTATTAAAACATATGTGTGAGAACTAACAATTAAAAGGTAGATTTAATGATATTATTAAAATTCCTTAAGAGTCACAACTCTCATGACAATTTAATAAAAGACTGCAGAATAAAATATTTTAATAAAGTCTTACAATGAATCTGTACATTATTAATCGACTGGTGAAGATTAAACTCAGAGTGAAAGATTACTGTTATTAAAGAAGAATAGAAAGAGCTATGAAAAGGAAAACACAATGGATTTGTGAGGAGGTATTAGAGAGAGACTAAGAGAAAAGAGCTTTAGGCAAATGGATGTTTAAGTAATTAAAGTCTTTAGATGTATCAGTGCTGTGCTACTCTACTACTTAGAAAATGCAATGTTTGGTATATAGTGGTATAGAGAGTGCTTGATAGGTGCAATAAGAGAAATATGTGGGGTTTGTGTTTTTATATTAAATGTATAAGCTGCAGTAATTTATGCATTCAGGGATCATATACTTAATTCAAAAAACCAAGTATGGTCTTTTGAGAATCTGAGAGTATAAATACCAGACCCAAGTACTTTTAATCTTGTTTATGTCTATAGGAATAAAGCCTGGATCAATACAGAGGCCTTCTACTGCGTCTTCAGAAAGATTATAAAAAGTCCTCTGCTTTATAAAAGTGGAAGACATGGCAAAATTTGTGCTTATTATCATGTCCATGGCTGTCCTGTAGTGGTTATTGGAAATAAAAGATCTATACAAAATCTCTGGTTTTTCAGTATAAGAAATGGTTTTGCCACTGTCTGTACCGCCTCCTGGTCACACAGTCCCAGAGCTCAGGAATGGAGCAGCACACAGCATAAACTATGCCCACAAGAGGAATCTTACTGATAGGCTACATGTTTACATTTTTAAAATAAACAGTATTTTTATAAAATGTTTGCTATTCTCTTTCAAGATTTTTAAAAGCAAAAGTCAAATAACATTTCAAAAAGGATTAATGTTTTCAGATAACAAAAGCAAGTCAAGGATAGTAAAACTTTGCCACTGTATCTAATGTACATATAGCACAAGAATTGTGCTGTTACAGGGAATAATCCAAACGTATGCATGTCTCAGAGCAAGTGACCTAATGAAAGTCTGGACACTAATTCAGACTGGACACTCAGGCTTAGTGATTCTGAAAAATTTCTATGTTATGTGAAGATGAGACTATCACTCAAAATAAGTAAACTCATTGGAAGCAGCAGTGTTCTGAAATCTCTTATACTTGTCATCTGATTTTGGCCTTGTTAAACAGCCTTTATGGTCCAGCTTGTATCTCTGCTCCTCTGCTCTCCCTAATAACTATTCACTAGCTACATGTTAAAGATCTTGTAGCCCTACAAACTAATATTTTACATCAATTTCAGTTATTCTGTCATATCTGCTACCAGGTTGGAAGAGGTTTTTGAAGTGATCATTACTCGCCTTTGGAATTAATGTGTTATTGAAATTAACAGAAATGGATCAGATCCTATTAAGAGCTATCATCTGGACTGTTACACTGCAGGTTAAATACTCATTTGAAAGATTTATTTTAATAACCATATTTTCATAATTTCTTTAAATGAAAGCTTAGATCTCCTGGGAGATTATGTTGTTTCCATGTAAGTGTCATTACAGCATACCACCATGATTTAATCTACTTTTGGTACATGGTGAGTACAGCATAGTTCATTTTTACATGAAAAAGCAGTTTGGATTGAACCAAATTACCAGTGGGGATTCCACGGGGGAAAAATGAGCTTTTTTTCTGCCTTTCAAGATTTTTTGCCTTGTTGCTCTAAGTAACTGCCCTGAAATCAAGACATTATTGAGGAGAATATATATTGCCAAATGTGTTTGTTGTACTTGTTCTTAATCAGGCATCAATCTTCTTTCATTAAGCTCATCAACCTACAGAACTGACTTTTTTTAATTCATGGGTAAAATTTTCAACAGGTGGAGGAAAACTTGTGATTGTTCTTGGTGAACACTGTGTATTTCTGAGACTGGCTGTGCATTGCGACAGATAAGGCCGGTTTCTTGTTTGCCTAACTTTTAAATATTACGTTAGTCTTTCAAAAATTTAGAAAAAAAATTGAGGGACAATGATGACGTTGCTTGGTGTTATTCCAATGACATTCACTTGAAGCAGGGGAAATTTTAAGGAAAACTAGAACTGAATAAACTACGGAATTTCAGAAAAATAAAATATGAAAATAAAATAAAATTTAAAAATCCCAACCCCAGCCAACCAATAAAAATGCCCAAACCAACAAAAAAAAAAAATCCCATCCAGTCCAAAACAAACAAATAGCCCAAACTATACATATCATCCATGTGAAAGCAAATGACATATTCCCTCTATGCTCCCCCTCCATTATATTAGTATGGTGTAATTGTGGCTTCTCAGAAAATACTCTCCAGAATTTCCAGTTTTGTTGCTTAATTATATGCACAATTCTTCAATTTACTCAGTTGAAGATTACTTTAATTTTATCCCTTTACCTGTGTGGAAAGGTTTGTAATCATTATTGTGGTGTGCTGGTTTGCTGGTGCAGGCTTCCAGATTTACCTTGTTGGTTGGTAATTGAGGTGAGGAGAAATTAATGAGAAAAGTGTCCTTCTGTTTGTGGTGGCAGGTGCATTTCTTGGAACCTGAAAAACATGTGGATGAAGGCTCTGCCTGGTGATTTCCTTCTCTAATTCTTCCTCCTCCTTTCTTCTTTGCAGGAGATGGAAACAAGGAGAACCCTTTCTAATAATTCTTCATTGAGCTTGGTATGATAATGAATTAAATATCCCTGTAAGAATCAAGAAATTATTAAACACAAGTATGAGTTCAGAAGAGGTAGGGTTTAGGAAGACATACTCACTAAGATCAATGTTTCTGACAATGTATTTCAAAGGAGAAAAAAAGAAAAAACAAAGCATCTTAAGCTTGAATGAGTCTTCCTCAGATTGATAAAAGGACATGGCATGTGGGAGGACCTGAAGGGATTCAGAGACATATAGCCCATGCTTTTCTTGAAATTTGTTTTAAAATCGTGAATGAGGCTGTTGTGCTGTCAGTAAAGAGCTAAAGATCTGAGAATGTATGACTATTCTCCTGAAAATATAGGGCTGAATTACTGTATAGAGGCAAAGAATTAAGTGCTTGGTTCCAATATTATTTTATGGACTTCCATTTTCTTTTTTTCTGTCTCTTTTTGTCTGTTCTTTTTAGCTTTGTCCTTTTGTTTCTTTGCTTTACATTCTTCACATTTTATGTCATATATTTTTAATTGGCCTGCTCTCATCTTCTGGTTTTTTTTTTCTTGTAATCTTGCATTATCCTTCCATTAAATGTTTTGTACTTACTTACTTTTCTAGTTTGGTTTCTCACTCATTTTTCTGTTGTCCATACTCAGATTTGTTTTTAATGTGTGATCAAAGAACAGTTTTGTATTTTGTTGTTTTAAATAACACATGAAACTGTTGTTTTGAGGTTAGCATGTCACGCCTCCAAGTATGAGCAAAATTCAAAGCTTATCCTACACAGGCTAAAACTTATGATGAGAGAGGAATATTTATTATACAAATGAACTTTAAAAATTACATTAAAAATTCATATATAAACCCAGACTACACTACATGACAGACTTATGGGACCAAACCCTAGTCCAGTCTTTGTAACCACAGGGGACTGGAGAAATCCAGTGTATATATGTAATATATGCTACATAAATGTAGGACACAGATAATATAGATTAATATTTACTTATATATTATTTCTTTGCCTTGTCTCTGAGAAGAGCTACAGTTAAGGGAAGAAAAAATAGTTCAAATAATAGCTTCATAATAATCATAATCAGTGGATTACTCTTAACATGGGGCTAATGTGAGTGGAGCTCAGCAGATGCCTGCTGAGAGTCCAGCTATCAGTGTTCAGTGTTTTCCATGTTCCCCAGATGGTGGTATTGGGAATATACTTATTAGATGGCACAAATGTGAAAGGACAGCTGCTGGAAATTAGCTGAGAATTCATTGTGATCCTGACAAGTTGAAGATACCATCTTTAAAAAAGTTGTGAAATCTTGTAAAGAAATGTTTAAGTTACTGCACTTTGGTAGAAGTTATCCATCATGGGGTAGGTAAAGCCCTGCAGAAAAAGAGCAAATTCATGTTTTGCCTGTAGCCTTTCTCAATTTTACCTTCCCTTTCTATTTACAGAACACCTGCTACTGACATTTGAAAGAGAATGCAGTATTCTAAACATTGTTGATCTGTTTTGTTTTTAAATATTTTCAGTTATTTTGAGGAAATGCCAAATGATATCTTTAGCAAAACATCAATCAAAAGGATGCTACAAGTATAGATGAGCAGCATGAAGAGTAAGACAGAAGGCCCTGGTGGGTTTTTGTTGTTGTTGTTGTTGTTGTTGTTGTTTTTCTTGTAGACTTGGAATAAACTTGCAATAGACTTGCAATAAAAAGTTTGATTCCCTGAATGCACTTACTGGTTTTAGAGGAGATTGCTTAAATTCACCAGTTTTATGTGTAGCAATAGCACATGATTCCTGCAGATGTACTTCCCATTTGCTGTCTTCAGTAGGGAAATCTAAGTTGAATTTCATAATACCTGTGGTTTGTCAGTTTATTCCAGGTGTGTGGCTTCATCTGTGGCTTTCATAAGTTGTCTCAAACATAACCTTACATACTTATCTTTAATGCAGGGTATTTTCTGTGTCAATAGAGCCTAATTACTCCACATGATGGGTAGAAAAGCCCAAAATAGCCCTTGAGAGGCCACTAGTTAAAAACTAGTTAAAAAGCAGCCCTTGCTGCTACTGTACTTACAATTTGTACAGTAGCAGCATCTTGGTAGCTCTTTCAGTCCTCAGGAACAATTACTTCAGGGAAGACATAAATCCAAGACCATTTGAATCTATGTAAGATTTTTGGTTTGGCCTATAATCTTCTTTGAAATTAGCAAGCAAACCATATAAAGTGTGCTTTTGTACAGAAATACCTTTTAATTAACAGATTAATTAAGTATTAGTTGAAACAGACTTTGCTTTTATTGTAGGCAGAAGGTGTTCAGATTCCCAAATGAGAATGTGACAAATAGTAACCAACAGACCTGGCTGTTGAGAGCAGCAGTGCAGTAACCCTGGAAATGATAAAGCACAAATTAATTTGTTTGGCAACAACGTATATAAGTAAACCAACCTTTAGAGTTGTGAAACACAAAAGTCCGTGTCAATAATACCTGGATTGGCTCTCCAGGGAAGTGGTCACAGCATCAAGCCTGACAGTTCAAGAAGTGCTTCAACAATGCTGCTAGGCACAGGTCTGACTCTTGGGGTTTCCTGTGCAGGGCCAGGAGTTGGACTCAGTTATCCTGATGGATCCCTTCCAGCTCAGCACATTATATGATTCTATGCATACTGGGCCACAAAACAGCTCCATATTCTCAGATGTAGAGTTTTACAAGATCTGCATCTTCACATCTGACCATGAATTTAGGTGGTGGGAAGCAGTAAGTACTCTCTCCTATATTCTGTATTATTCTAGTTGTTATTAACTGTACTGTGTTAACATTATAGTCCTGGGATTCTCCTGCTTTTTAAAATTGCAGTTTACATTTATTTTTAGCAGGAATTTTTTAAATTAGTTTACCTGTATATCTTGGAATGAGATTTATACTTTTTCCTAATACAATGTGACTTCAGTAAACTTGGACCAGAGGAATGTAGTCTATTTTCCATGTATTTGTTTTAGTTTAATTCTTACTGGAACATTACTCTAGTGGATCTGTGAATTGATTACCCTTAAAAAACATAGGATCATAGAATATCCTGAGGTGGAAGGGGCCCACAAGATCTCACAATGATCCCCGAGTCCGATTCCTGACCCTGCACAAAACAATCCCAAAAATCACACCTTCTGTGATCATGCCAGAGAGGCTTGTCCCAATTCTTCTTAAGTTCTGGCAGGTTTGTTGATGTGACCACTTCCCTGAGGAGCCTGTTCCACTGCCTGAACATCCCCTGGATGAAGAACCTTTTCCTATATCTAACCTAAACCTCCCCTGACACAGCTTGATGACATTCCCTCAGTTCCTGTCATTGCTCACAAGAGATAAGAGGTCAGTGCCTGCCCCTCCTCTTCCCCTCAAGAGGAAGTTGTGACTGCAGTGAGGTCTCCCCTCAGTCTCCTCCAGGCTGAACAGACCAAGTGACCTCAGCCACTCCTCATACAGCTTCCCCTCGAGGCCCTTCACTGCCTCCATGCCCTCACTGGACACTCTCCAGTGCTGTCCTTCTTACACTGTGGCACCCAGAACTGCCCCCAGCACTCGAGGTGAGGCTGCCCCAGCTCAGAGCAGAGCAGGACAATCCCCTCCCTTGCCCGGCTGGCCATGCTGTCCCTGATGCCCCACAGGACCTGGGTGGCCCTCCTGAATGCCAGGGCACTGCTGGTTCATGTTCAACTTGCCATGGACCAGAATCCCTGGGCCCCTTTCCATGGCACTGCTCTCCAGCCTCTCATTCCCCAGTTTGTCTGTACATCCAGGGTTACCCCATCTCAGGTGAAGAACCTGGTCCATATCCTTGGTAAACTTCATATTGTATGTGACTGCCCAGCCAACATCACATCATCAAACTTAGTCTTAAGCTCAACTATGAAAATGAGATTTAGACATCTTGCAATATATGCAGTTTGATTCTAAAAAATTACTTTATCTGCAGAATATATTAAAGAAGATAGTAAAAAAACAGTACACTTGCTGACTTCTTGAGATAATTTGTTGACAAGAGGAATATGAATTATGTGGCATAGGAGTTATATGAATAGTATATGAATTAACAAGAGGAAATTTGTTGTGGCAGTTTCCAGCCGGGCTATGCCCGTTGGGCTGCTGTGACCAGGATAACTCAGTGGAGGCTCAGCAGAGCGGTCGAGCTCCCAAGCAGTTACCAGCTGCAGGCAACCAAGCAAGCTAGAGTGATTTCAGCTCTGAGTGATTATCAGCTCTTTGTGATTTCAGCTCTTTAGCTTGCTTGTGCCGTAGCAGCAGACGCAGGGAGAGAGAGGAGAAGCGCTGTGTGAGGTTCCAAAGAATTCTTTATTAGGGTCTTCCATGAAGGTCCTCAGTGACAGCTCTTCTGCTGAACCAGGCAGAATTAGGGGTTTTTGTACCCTATGGGGGTTTTGGAAATTGTCCAATAGCAAGGGTCAGGGGAAAGTGACCTATAGGCTTACAGAGAGATAAGCAGGGTCCGAAAGGCAGAAGAGAGGGGCTTCTAAGGCCCAGTCATCATGACTTGGCATTTCCTAGCGCGGGCTTCTGACCGCCAAGGAGGCCTTGCAGGCCCTGGGCCTGCTACAGAAATTTATTCTTGACAGCCACTCATTAAACAATTGGAGACTGTTATTTGGCAGAGTGAAAGAATGCAGCATCCAATAACATTCTGGATGTTTTATAGATGTTGGGACTTTCTAATTGAAAGGTTAGCATTTATAAG
Source organism: Onychostruthus taczanowskii (assembly GCF_017590055.1). Lineage (NCBI taxonomy): Eukaryota > Metazoa > Chordata > Aves > Passeriformes > Passeridae > Onychostruthus > Onychostruthus taczanowskii. The sequence goes on along the minus strand of NW_024502125.1, from coordinate 2,793,292 downwards.
GATTTCTTTTATTATAATTATGTATTCGTAGTACATAATCCAATCCCTAGACCTTTATACTTGAATTACCTATGTGGTTACTGCTCTTGGGTTTCATTGTGTCTCCTTACTGTGAATAAAATATTTATTACAAAATATTACTTTAAAATAATCCATTTTTTCTGTTATACAGCACTCATACCATTCACAGTCAACCACAGGTACATTCCTATAAGACTTATGCCTAAAACATACTGGACTAGGATGTCAAATGCTCTATATAGAGACTATATCTCTCAGGTATATTAGATAGTCTCAGAAGGGACTCTGGAGAACACAAGAAAATTTAAATTAGATCATTGGTAGTCACAAGTGATACTAAAAACCAGCAAGCATTACAGTAAAACTTTGAGATTGTTAGATTGACTGTGAAGTTGTTGGCAGACCCTGATCTTAAACCTGCAGAAATGTTTCTGTTGTTTACCACAGGTGAATTTGTTTCGAACCTTTAACTGGGAGACTAGTTAAGAAAATTGCTCAGGAAATGCTTGTGGGTGAGGATGGTTCCAAGAATGGATTTAAGCACCAAGCTACAATCTGTTAATTTGATGTACGTGACTATGAGCTGTTTTCATATATTCTCAAGTTCTGTCTAAATTCTTCAGTCTTCTCTATAGGAGTCATTAGCGTAATTAGAATCCTTTTACCTTCCTTTTGAAGAGGAAACATGAAACAAACAAAAAAATTGGGTGATTTTGACTTTTCAAAGCTCATAAGTAGAATCCCACATACTCTTTGCAGGTCAGAACTGATTCCCTGCATGAAAACAAATTCTCCTGGTTCATTCATCTTCCAAGTTGTCTCTAGCAATCCAATCAATCTTTCTTCCTAAATACAACAATGGATAAAACTTTATTTTTTACTCTTGGGGAAATACCTTGGGTTTATCATCTTACAGCAGGTCTTCATCACTTCTATTGTCTACTGTTATTACCTGAAAACATGTATATGGGATACAAAAAAAGAAATTCTAGCCTGGAAGTTCCCCTGCTTAGATAAACTTGAGTGATGTATTTTGTGACTTTGCTGGTGTTGCTAAATTTCTCAAAAGCATGAGCATAAGCTAGGTGGCTTTAGAAGTGTTGGTACTAATTAAGGACAAAACTAATGGTGCTTTGTATGGTAATTCAGATTTATGGGACTAAAGAGATAATACGTATTTTTCATGTTTTTGTATTTCTGCTGAGACTTACAAAATGAATCTGTTTTTTAAAAAAGATATCTAGAATTAAGGAATGTTTGCTGTAAGTATGCGTATTGAAAATCTTATTATTCATCATCCTTTAGAAGTAGCTCTTTGCTCAGCTGATAGAGAACTAGATGGTCATATCAATACTGTGAGAGTAGAAAGCAGTCTAGGAAATTCTATAGCAAACATCATACTAGAAGATGTTTCTGTTGATATAGCAGTAACTACTTCAGGTCATCATTTAAAACATTTTTGGAAATCTAAAATCTTCTGAATATATTAATATTTAACTTTAGAAATGTGTCTTAATGTTTTAGTTTGGAGTAGTTCTTCCAAAATATCTGAACAAGAGCAAATCCAGAAGTCAGGGATTTGTAACACAAAAGGAAGCATTAAATTATAGTTCTATTAAAAGAAATCTCTGAAGAAATTAGGAATTTAAAATTAGCAAAAAAAAAAAAAAAAAGTAAATCTTAATGTTTTATCTATCTATATGCATACTGAAAATATCAGCATGTTAACACATGAACTAATCACACAGGCTAACTGCTACAGGTCATTATTGAAGTACAATAATATATTGGTGCATAAATGAACACATAGTTTTACAATAAATAATTTTAAAATTGGTATATCTAGGTTATAGTGTATTGGTGAGTCCTATAAATTAAATATTTACTGTTCTGTACATTCTCTGTGTTGGTTTTTTGATTGTTTTTCTTCTTTTTTTTTAATTTTTTTTACTTTTAAATACCACATACAAGACAGAAATCAAGCACATGGTCTCTGTACAACAAATATGGTCAGAGTTAAGAATTATGCTAATGTAATGAGACAAAAATCTTGGTAAAATCCTAGGTCTGGTCTTGAAAGATGGATTTGCACAATTTCCATACTCAATTAAATAAGAAGCAATTTGAGCATAAATTTCCCACATTTTTATATGTTTGAACTGAATCTGTAGGACAATTGTAATTGCCAAACATGCTTGAAACCAAAATGCTACCAAAATATTTAAAAAGTGAAATTATCAACAAGTCTTCATATACAATATTTTTTCAATGGTGTTGCTATCTCTAATTACCTCTTCTTCTTAGCTAATTACTCTCTTTGTACCATTTTTATTGTGGAATTATAATTGAGACTTGGTTTCTCCATGTTCCCAGGTGTGCAAAATTTTACAAAATCAAACAACACATTTTTAAAGAAAAAGTCATTAACTCAAGATGCTTGCCTAGTTTTCTAAGGCTTTTTACTGCACATAGATATATGTATACATCTTTGTGATATTGACTCTTAATTGAACAGCATTTTAATACACATTGCCTCTCATTTAGGATAACCTCAAACCACAGCTGACTTAGTATCTTTCAGCAAGATAATGTATTATTTAGCCAAATATTTATGGAATAAAAATCTTATTAGAAATTTCATAATTATCTGTTTTGATTTGGTACATACCCTTTGTTTAAACTGACTATAACCTGCCATAGATTTTACAATATATGTTCTTTTTGCTATCTTCACTGCTTTAGATCCCCTGCTAGGAGTTGGAAATCCAGTGAAGAAAACTGTTGGAAGTTTTTTTAAAAGTGTTTTACAGATATTGAACTCTTGATGGAAAGTTTGTAGAGTGATCATCCAGTCTGTTCAACCTGTGTGTAATAAAATTAGTTTTCTTAGGTACTTAAAATATTTCACACAGTTTAATTTAATGGTGATAATGGTATCACAAAACCTGTGTTACACTTTTGCAAAGTATGATTATAACTTCCATATAATAAACATTTATAATATTATTACTAAATAATAGAAATATAAAAATGTAGACACTTTCCGTTTGGTAGTGTCTTAACACAGATAATCAGTTACAGACTTCTTGCAAAAAATATAACAGCTACTGCTTCAAATAGCCTTATAATATTGAATATTTGGTTGATGATTAGTCTTATTTTAAGAGCAATGTCTTTTTTGCTCTGAGTCTGGCTCTTACAGTATTGTTCTGAATGGTTCATTAATTTGATTTATTTCTTTTTCTTATCCAGTATTTATGGATAGGAAAACTTCTTACCTTCCAGATTTCCGCAGGTAGTGGGAATGGAATTTGAGTTCCATGCAGATGCAGAACCAGGACATAGAACTGTAGGAGACTCAGTAAAAGGATCAGGGACTACATTTGAAGGAGAGCAATATCCACCAACTTGTTATTAAGAAATATTTGGCTAATGTAAGGTTTGATATGTTTATTATTATTTGTGCTTGTGAAGCAAGTAAAATATGATTGAATGCTAAATCATGACAATATATTGGATTATAATTTGATGTTTTCCTTTTTTTCTCCATCAGTTTTAAAATTTGTTGATTTCCTGACACTCCTATGTTTGACACGCCTTTAGTTTGATAAATATTCATTTTGCAGAAGATTAAAAAACATAATGTTGTTTTTAAAACTCTCCTACTTGCCTTCTAGTAAAGTTCACACATGCAAGCACTATTTTTGCATATTCAAATCAAGTACAGCTATTTGTAGTCTCTCTATCTTATTTGCAGGCAAAATGTACATGTTCAATCTGGAAGTTATTTAAGAAGGTACCTCCAAGCAATTTCAACTCTTCAAAGGAATAAATAAAATATACTAAATCAAAAATTTAATACTTTTATTACTAATGTTTTTAGAACCTTAAAATTTAAAGTAATTTTGAAATAAATGTGTACTTTTACACAACTGTCATCTATGAGAGTGTGGGTATTTCTCTAAGAGACTTGGGTTTTATGGTCATCTTTTAATCATCCAGGATATTGGGAATTCTAATAAAGCAAATAAAGCTATGTAATACAGAAGATAGAAAATATTTGGGCACTACTCTATGGGAACTTCACACACTTTTTCAGAGTGTAACTGAGAAAAGGCAGAAAAGATATGTGACAGTTTTTCAACTCTCGAAGTCCACAGAGCTGCTATGTTATGAATATGGTAATAATTCCTCAGATAAAATCTGCTTCACAGGCTTTTCACAGTTGATCATTTTGGGGCAACCACTCCTGCATGCATGTAGAGATCTGTTCTGAAGAAATATGGAAATGAAGGAGGTAGAAAAGACTCTTAAGGAGGTTAAACCCTGTTTTGAAATCCTAGTCCCCTTGCAGGGATGTGAATTGGACATACAGAGGCTTTGGATTTGGCACACAAGGCTTTCAAGGAACAAAACCTTTCTGAAAAATTTGCCTCTTTACCCTTACAAAGAATTTGTGGCAGAAATCTTTTGCAGGATGTAGGTCTGCTGATACATCCTAGCATTGTCACCATCTATCTCCATTTCTTTGTTAGCCTCTCAAAAACTTGTAATAAAATTCCATAAATATCTTCAGAGAGTAAAGACTTACTGCTCTATCTCCTCCATACACCAATGGCAGAAGTTGTATTGTACTATGTTTTCTACGGTTACAAAAGTTGGAATTAATTTCAAATAATTTCAATGCCAAAAAAGGTTTCAAAGGGAGCTATGACGTTACTGTTTCTTGAAGAACATATTCACCTTTGATATACATGAGATTAAGGTGGGATATGTGGACTTTAAGGCCCAACTTACTTGGGGACGTCTAAAAAATCCCACCTATAATTTGGTTATTTACAGTCATAAATACAGCTCTAAAGGGATTTCTTAGGTTTTTACTAATGGTTGAATGAAGTTGTTTCTTTCCAAGCACCATTTACTTACAAGAAGGGATTAATGCTGATTTAAGAAATTCTTTAGCTGACTGCAATAGTTAGAGGTATTCTCTGTAAGGGACTTTTGCCACCTATTCATAAATCTTACAGACTTAAATACATTATTCTTACTTTCATACCAATAAACTATGCCTTTGTCAAGGCAAACTCCCAAGTTTGACATGCAAAAGAAAAAGCTAAAATTTGGAATTTACATACAGGCACTTTAAGGCAATGGATGAAATACATTCAATTGTCCATAAGTCACATAAGAGTCATAAGTTTAGTCAAAGGCTAATAAGGGCAGTAGAACAGAACAGCATTTTATTCTGATAAGGACAGTAGAACATCAGCACAGCTGTGGAGAAATAGATAAAGGAAGTAACTCAGGCAAACAGAGCCCATGCAAAATGCAAGCAGAATGCCAGCTCAGCTCTGCGAGGCTGGCAAAGCACAAGTTTTACAACAATTATATTGTGCTTACTCCGAAGTGGGGGTTGACCAACAGCCACCTGAAGACAGATCCCAAAGAACCATAAAAGGACTTCTGATAGGGGGTGCCACTATGTGAATAAAGTGATACAGACACATCAAATAAGCAGGGATAGTCCATGAATTTGTAATTAATGTGTGTGGCAAACACTCTTCACCTGACAGTTGGCACACTCAGTTAGAGGAAGGATCTTCTGAGTGATGAGGCTGCAGTAAAGAATGCCTGCTTTCCAATATTCAAAACTATTAGAAAGTTTCTATCTGGCTGATTTCAGTATCAACAGACAAATCTTTAGTTTCAAGAAATGAGGCATCATTCCTTGTTATCTACATTTTTTGACATAAATGAACAGTTTATATGTCATGTTCTAATACTGGCTACCTTGTGTCTTGATCAATTCTCTCTGTACTCATAAAAGTGTGTATAAAGTGCTGTGTCTCACCTTGGAAATCTGCAATGATGCTTCTTATTTAGGATATTGTTTTACTTCCTGGAAAGGAAATGCAGAATATGGTGCATGGTTTTAAAATGTACTGTACACTGCACAGAGAGACAGAGAAATCACTTAGTAGTGGAAGCAATAGCAAGTATGTTTTAATCTCCTCTAGAACAGGATGGGGGGAAGTCTATAGTCTACCTGACATTCTGTGATAAGTACGTGTTACATACACACGTTTGATCTAAAGAAGGGTGTGAAAAGCAAAGACAGCTAAAACCATTTTCACAGGTCTAAATTATGTAAGCCAAGTGAATGGTCACATGCTCCTATGAATGGTGCTTGAAAACACCAAAAAGTCTGTCTCAAAGCATTCTTGAAAGCTAAAATTATCTATTTGTAATTTTGGTCAAGTAATTTTTAGCCCATATCTGTAAATGTTTCAAAACTTCTTTTCACAGTAGATGGCTTTATTTCTAGAAAAGATGAAGGAAATCAGTCAAAGCTACAAAAGAAACCTGGAAACACTATTAGGATTTTGCAGTTGAGAGCTCTAGATAATGTAATAATTAATTAATTGCTGATTAAAATAGATGTCTCAAGGTTCAGTGGGAAACAGAAGCTCCTCATTTTCTCTGTAAACCTTTTCTTTTGCTGTCTTCCCTCAGGTTCATTATCTGTGCCTCTTTATCTCTGTACTGCTGTGTGAATGCCTCAATTCTCATTTTTTTTCTTTGAAAAGCTAATGAAAAAAATGTCATCTTTTTTTCCCCCTGCTGTACCCACTCCTATCACAAGCATCTTTTGATGGATGATAAAAGTGTCCTTTTTTTCCCTATTGATCCTCTTGCAGCAAGTCATCCTATTCACAGCCTGGGCAAAGCTAACATAGTCCACGCATTCCTTCAAATGGCTCATGAGAACAGTGGGCTGGGGCTCTCTTCCTGGGACATGAACACAGGACAAACCACCTTATTCTTCCTCTCTGAATTCCATTACGGCTCCCTCCTTATCACCACATCATATTTAAACTCCTTTTCCTGACAGTGAAAATTAAATTACTCTTTTTCACAATTTTCTCTTCTTTCTTGTCGTACTTTTTCAACTTACTTTCCTCTATGAATTAATTGATCATCATATTCACTTTGCACAATACATGTACTGTTTTGAGTCTGTGTATCAGAAGTTTTTGAACTTTGAAAAGCTTCTCGACACGAAATGCTCATGTACATCCTATGTATTAGACTCAGCATGTACATGGATCTCTAGTGTACTCACTGCATGGTATGTTAATGGTATTTCTGAAGTGTCTTTTTTCAAGATGTGCATTTGCAGTCCAAAACCTTAAAACAGGGCTGTGTATACCTGGCATGTGAGAAGTGCTTAGAAAAAAGCAGTAGTAGTTAAAGTGAAGATTGACTTTTAGCTAAAACTCATATAATGATAGGATAGAATGGTTTGGGCTGGAAGGAACCTTAAAGGTCATCTTGTTCCAACCCCTGCCATGGGCAGGGCCACCTTCCATTAGCCCAAGTTGCTCAAAGCTCCATCCAACCTAGTCTTGATCACTTCCAGGGATGGGACATCCCATTTCTCTCGGCAATGTGATCCTGTGCCTCACCACCTGTAGAGTATTTTTTTCCCCATTTAAAACCATTATCCCTTGTCCTGTCACAACTGGTCCTGCTTAACAGTTTGTCACCATCTTTTTTAGCTGGTCATACGGAAAGGTCACAGTAAGATGTCCTTGTAGCCTCCTCTTCTCTAGGCTGAACAGCCCAGCTCTCAGTCTTTCATCATAGAGAAGGAGAGGTGCTCCATTCCTCTGATCATCTTGGTGGCCTCCTCTGGACTCCCTCCAGCAGGTCCACGTCCTTCCTGTGCTGGGCCCCAGAGCTGCTGCAGCCCTGCAGGTGGGCTCCCAGCAGAGCAGAGCAGAGGGGCAGAATCCCCTCCCTGCCCTGCTGCCCACACTGCTCTGGATGCAGCCCAGGACACGTGTGGCTCTCTGGGCTGGGAGTGCCCATGGCTGGGCCATGTCCAGCCTCTCAGCCATCAGCACCACCAAGTCCTTCTGGGCAGGGCTGCTCTTGATCCACTCATCTCACCAATATTTTTCCTTATGACAATTTAAGAGAGAAGTATCTGCAGGGTTTTAATTTGATATACTCTGGTTTTGATATTCTTAGTACTATAATTATACCTTCTGCCAACATACACCAACTACAAAAAGTCCTAGTAAGCACATTGATATATACTACTGCATTAATTAAATATTAAGACATTTTAAATACACAGCATTCATTTATTAGCTGCATTTTATTTATTAGCAGCATTTATTTAATTTTTAAAGGATCTTAGAGAAACTAGCCTCATCAAGTTGTTGCTGCTTTTGGAACACTGGAAAGTTTCTTCTAAGACATACAAACAAAAGTTGTTGTCTGGGAGCTGAGTTAATAAAGGATCATGATTTAAAAAAGCTTGAGATATCAACATACTCAGATCTTCTAGTTTTTCAACACAGATGACAATAGTCATCTGATGACTTGGGGAAACAGCCTCTAGAATGTTAAAGGCATATCCAAATCAGCATTTGCCTCCCTCCCCCTTCTCTCATATATTCCTGACTAAAGCCTTTAACTTACAGAATAAAGATCAATGAAACTGAAACTTAGAAACTCTATCTTCTGTACTTAATAAAGTATTTACATTCAGATAGCATTATTGATGTTGAAAACAACCCTTCACATAAAGTCTAACCAACACAGAGCCTTTCTTTCATTTCACACTGAAAGAAAGTGATGTTTCACCCTGTCATAGCTATATGTTTATCTAGTACTTAGAGCATTTGCTGTGGACAAGGAAAGTTTTGATTGAAGGAGGATATGTTTAACCCCTTTTCCTGAAGCACTCTGGCTACTAAAAAGATTATTGTTATCTGTGATTAACACATGCATTATTATCCATCACAGATACTGCTATTCTATGGGCAATTAGGTGTCAAGGATCTTTGGAAAGTACAGACCTAATTATTTTTATATTACTGTTCATTCCTCCGAGTAAACAAAAAATGCAGACACTCAATATCACTTTTAAAACAGTCACTCAGAGCCTGTTCTGGCAGACCATGGGCAGTTTGCATTGTCACCTGACCATGCTGCCTGCCATCTGTATGATTCCTAATGCCAAGTGGTACAGCACACAGGCAGCTATGCTGGCTCTAGTCCACATGAGGATTTCTGTACCAAAAGGTGGGAAAAGCAGAGCAATTTCAGTTGCAGTATGGCTGTTGCAGCAGTACATAAAATGGCCTAGTGAGAGACTAGATTTGTCTGTCACAGTAGGTTAAAAAGAAGGGGGTGAGGGACGACGTTTACTGCTGAATCAGGACTTCAACCTTATCTGTTTGGAAGACTCTCTTTTCTAGAACTTGATGCTTTCTCTTTTAAGTCCTTGATTTTTTACTTTTACTGTGACTTGTTTACTGCGCAGTCATTCAACCCACTGCTTTGCCTTTCAGGAAGAAAATTACCCACAGTTGTTGCACTTTGAAGATTTAAAAAAATTTAACACTATTATTACATTTTAATTAATGTTACCTGATAATGTTACCTGATAATGAAACCTGTCCATTATTAATGTTTAAAACCCAAATAATTTCAATAAAATTAAAAATAGAATTTTTGTATTCATCCTATGTCACAGCTGTAATGTTTTTCTGACATAATGCTGATTATGACAGTGTTTTTCAAAGAGACAGTCCAGTCTTTACTAACATCCTTTTGAATAAAAAAGTATGGTTCCTGTGATCTCATTGCTGATTACTGATTATGCTAACTAACAGTGGAAGTACTTCTTGACTTTGTGTAATAACTCTTTGATTGCTTTACTTGTATTTGTAAAAAAGCTGAGATGTGAAATAAACTCAACTTTCAACTGGTGGAAAAGCCAGAAACTCTGTTTACTAAATAACACTGTGATTTATATTTTGCTGCCTGAAGGAATTTGCTCTGTGTTCTATTTAAGGGTTTAGAAATTTTCTCTTCCTGATGAGGCTACTTAGCTAAGCAATATGTGGAAGCTAGTAGGAATCTTCCAGAAATGTGCTTCCAGCCAGTGAGTCACAGACATTCCTGAAAGCCTTTTAATGTTAAACTTCCTGTAAAGCAGTAAATGCCATCCCAGGGGTAGGGGCATGTTGTGGGGGTTTTTTAAAGTAGATAAAGAGTTTAGTTAGTACCTATACAAGTCATGCATATATAATTCGGCTGCCCTTTTATTTAAATTATGGTAATAAGATAATTTAGTTATTGTTGCCAAAAAATATGTTAACCTGTTATATTAACACTGTAATACTTGCATTTGTATATTTGCCAGTGTTTGTAAGAGTGCCTTTAACTTTAGAAGCCCCAAGTGATTTGCACATTGAACATTCTACTAGAATCTGCATGAAAAATGGAAGTTCTGAACAACTTGTTTTTAGAGATTAAAAATAATGAGAATCAGACCTACAAATTACTCTGAAAATAAAACAATTCAGGAATAATAGCCAGGGAAAGAGAAGGGTATCTTGATTTATGCTATTGTTATTATTATACTATATTCCTTCCTTAGGCAGAATTAGAGATAAAATAGTAGTATGGCTTGACAGTTCAATACCATTATGTAATTTTTGTAGTTTAGAATTTAAATCATAATCTACGCGACAAACAAAATTTAGTTTGTGAGGCTTGATTCCTAGGTGAGTGTAATAGAAAACTATCAGATGATTTTGTAGCTCTTGCAATTGTTATTCATGTGAAATTGCAGTACAGGCATTGGAAAAATCTGTGACCATAGAGCTGCTTATTACCTGTTTATATATGTTCTTTTAATTCCCAAGTTTTAAAAAAGATAAAAAGTGGAATCCAATTCTATAAGATGGAACCAGAGAGGGATATAATTTTACTGTAACATTAACTTCTTACACACATTCTCTGCTTGATAAGATGTAAAGGAAAATTAGCATGTTTTTCCTCCCCTGAAATTTAATTCAAATTATTTTAGAACTAGTTTAACTTCTGACAGCTAAAATGCATACATTAGACATCTAGAGCCATCTGCAAGGCAAACACATTCTTACCTTATATGTTTCTAATTGGAATGTGTTGTCTTGCAGGCACCATTTGATGCCATGCTCTGACTGGTAATGAATTCTGGAATCATGCACCTCCCCAAGGATTTATACTGCATGGGTTAAGGACAGGTTTTGAGAATTTCAGTTATTTTCACACTTCGATTGTAAGTGTAAACAATATTTCTTGGGTAGCAGCCTGATTATCTGAAGAGTTACTATCCCCCAAACCAGGGGTTACTTTAGGTACATAGGTATTACATAGGATTTTTTAAAGTGTTACATTTCCATTTTAATTTACCAGGATGGTCAGCTAATTTTTTCTGTCAATATCTAATATCCTTCACTTTATAAAGGTAATACAGTAAAGGCACATGAGATTTCCTGTCTTCACAGTCTGAATTTCATTCTCCAGCTCAGAAACAGTGGAATATATTACATGATTAGAATTTTAATGCTCTTTTTTTGAATGACAGAGTAAAAAGGATTTCAAATAATTAATTTTTAACATTTTCATCAGTATCAAATGACTTACCACGATCCTTTTATTGGTGGCATTCACATTCTGTGCTTCATTGTCTTGTTTGAGAATAAAATATTGCATATGGAGTATTTTTAAGTTTACATTTTAATGATTTAATGGAAATGTGGAAATACTTCAACTAAATGTTGAAAATGTTTGATGGAAAATGAAATAGATTATTTATAAGTTAAAATGGTACCTACAAAAAAGTCAGAATATAATTATTGCAGTTTTCTCACCCTAAAACCAAAGTGCAGATTTAAATAAGCCATCACTAATACAGTAGCATAATGATTTGTATCACTTGCATAACATCAATCCAGAAATCCTGGGAGCAAATTTATTTAAGTTGTAAATTAGTATTGAGATGTCAAGGGCATGAAGCTGAAGGAGTCTTTTGTTACATTGTAAAGTAGAGTGGACAATAAAAAGTGTGGCTGAGGGAAGGCAGCATTGCTGTTGAGTACCAGAGAGGTATCTGTAGTATTGAGTTCCAGAATATTTTTTAAACTCAAAAACTAGTTAGATAAGTGCACACAGGACAGTGACTACTACACTGCAATGTACAATATTACAGAATATTGTAATGTATTATTACAATATTACAGGAAGTGCTACAATATTACAGGAAGTGCTAACAGATAAATTTTAAATTTCAAACAGTCCTGTGGGGCCTTTTCAGTAACATTTCCATGTATCAGGAACAATCCTGAATGAAGTAGCATACTTTCCTGACCAAGGACCAATGTGTAAAGAGCCTTTAAGAAGAACAGCTCTAGGCCAGCTGAGCAAAGACCTCGAGGGATTTCATCTTCACAGACACAACAAGCAAACAGGTTCATAAGCCACTCTTCTTCCTACCAGCCTGAAATAGAACTGAGGGAACACTCAGTTGTTTTCTAGGCAGTGGTCAGTAAAATAATCCCATGCTGTTAACACTGATCTTGAGTTTACTAAGCCAGGCTGAAGGACAGTTATCCAGTATCTGGCACTGCTACCCAGTACTGATATTCAGTACCTCTGAACCTGGAAACAGTTGCTTTGCTGTCCTTTGCTTATCTGCTATTTTACACCTTCATGGTTGCTTTCTTGCAAGAACCAGCCATACTCTGGCTGCTGGCATTGTTGATCACTCTGCACGTGTGGCGGGGCCACGAGGCTTGACTCCATTTCAGAAGGCTGATTTATTATGTTAGATATTATATTAAAATGCTACATTAAGACTATACTCAAAGAACAGAGAGATCAGAAGGCTCAACAAGAACGAACAGAACAGAATAGAATAACAAAAATCCTGTGACTGCTCACAGCCTTGGCACAGGTGGCTGTGATTGGTCATCAATGGAAAACAATCCACATGGACCAATCATGGATGCACCTGTTGCATTCCACAGCAGCAGATAGTAATTGTTTCCATTTCTCTCCTGAGGCTCCTCAGCTTCTCAGGAGAGGAAAAATCCCAGCAAGGATTTTCCATAATATCATGGCTACATGGCATCTTTTTTATAGGGACACAGAAGTTCCTTTGAAAAGACCTTTAGGTTTTATTTATATCTAGTACAACAAAGTGTTTTGTTCCTCTTTGCCATGCATATATATTTTCCTCCCATTTATATATGCCACAATTTTCATTAAAGGTTGTAGAATAAGTCAGCTTAAGATTCCCACCTGGTTATAAATTCAGAATTTTGGGAGAGGGATATGTCATGCCTTAGCAAAACAAACTGATTGAAATAGAAGAATAGCCCCAGAGGACAGTAAGCAATGAGAAATAACAGTACATCATCTTGCCTTCTTTGGATAGATTCCAGCAGTCATAGGTGAACCAAAATACCTTAAGAAACCTGTGAATATTGGGGAATTTTTAATATAACAGAAAAGGAAAATCAATGTGTGCTGTCAGATGCCCTGTATAACTCCTGAGGACTTGTTATAGGACACCTATTCAACTGAGGACCCCAAAGTGCCAGGGGAGGCTAGAGAGTGCCCTGCACGGCATTCAAAGGACAAGGAAATCCATTTGGTCTCCTAGATAACTCTGCTCTGATGAGAGTCTTTCCTTGAGAAGCAAGCCCTGAGCTTTTTTTTTTTTTTTTCAGTGTCAGTCTAATGACTTGTCCAGAAGTATTCCTCTGATCAAATTTGTCGGCTTAGTCAGGACATTTTCTGCAGTGTTCATCAGGGATGAAGTTTGTCATGTACGATTTGTCTGTAATAAAATAATTTTAGTAAAACCAAAATATGGGATTATACATACCCTCAATCTTCTTTTAGGAACTTTGTTAACAATAAAAAACCTGTAAAAATTATGATCAAGTGAAAAGTTGAATGTTCTCAATTATATATTATTACATTTTATGATTAAACTTCCAGAGTGTAATGGTGGAAAGTACTTTCAAATAGGTCTACATTTTAGTAGGACATTTTAGTAGCCTCATCAGAAATGTAGAAATATTTCAACCAAAGAAGATATCTGGTGTAAAATTAAATAGATTATTATTAAGTTATTTTTAACTAAGTAATTTTATTAAGCTAATGTAGACAGTATTTATTTTCCAGGACTATATCACAGCAACAAAGAAATCCTAATACTTTTAAGACTCTGGAGGTTTAGTTTGATTCTGCTGGGATCTAGATCACTGCTAATATCCATCATAAATACATATGTTTAAGGTTTTTGGTTCCAACATAAGAAATCATAAAAAACCCATTTTGGAGAAATGTGATCTTCAACTCTACAACAGGTCACTTTAGAAGGAAGGTCTCATACTGGGAATGACAAACTGCCGCAAACAAAATGAGGAGGTACTTGAGGCAAAGAAAATGAGGAGGTACAATTAAAATTTGAAATTTTAATTCAAACCCTTACCTGTAAAAAATTAGATGTTAGACTTTAACATTTAAACAGTAAGTTTAGGTATAAAGTTGGCATATTAATTTCTGATACTAAGATGACTAATATGGAAATAATATAACTAAACCTTCTGTGATTCTTTCCTTAGTACTCTTCTGAGCACTGCAGAGAACTGCAACAACCACAGATTTCAATCAGTAGGAAGAAAAATAACCCCTTAATGATTGAACTGGTTACCAAAGAGAGACTGGTTGTATTGAATCAAGATAACAGTGAAAGAAAAGAAAATTGTCATTAATTCTAGACAGATATGTACAGAAAAGTACAGAAATGGACAAAAATGTGGGCCAAGTTTTTCCAGCATTGTACTGCCTTTTGTTATTAAGGGAAAACATGACATTCTCCTCAGACATTTCTGTTTTATTTACCCCTTATTGAGAAATTCACTTATTCTAGTCCTCAACCAGTCAATTCTTGTGTGATGACTTCACAGAATTACTCACATAAGAGAGACTTCATTCCCCTAATCATTTCAGTGGTCCTTTGCTGGCATCTCACTAATAAATGTATCCCCTTTGTACAGGGCAGCCCAGAATGGACACAGGCCCCCAAAGATGGCCTCATCAGTGCTGAGCAGAGTGGCAGGATCATCTTCGGTGACACCATTCGCTTTCTTGACACAAGGATGCACTGCTGGCTCATATTCAATTTGAAGTCTACCAGAACTCCCAGGTTTTCTCATGTAGAGCTGCTTTCCAGCTGGGTTACCATGCATGTATTGAGCATGGGGGAGCTGTTCCCAGTTGCAAGACTGCTCTTGTTGAACAGCATGATGTTCCTGCCAGTCCATTTCTGAAGCCAGTCAAAGTTCCATGGGACAGCAGCACAAGCCTCTGGTGTATTATCCATTTCTTCCTATTTTGTCCTCTGCAGCTTGCTGTGGGTATGCTCTGCCCCAGAATCTAGGTCATTAATGAAGATGATGAACAGGATAGGGCCCCAGTTTGTTCTCTGGGATACACCACTAGCTACTTGCCTCCAGGCAGATTTTGTGCCACTAATCAATGCACTATGAGCTCGCTCTTCAAGCAAGTTTTAAATCTACCTCACAGCTTGTTAAGGATGCTATTGCTGAGAGAAGCCTTGGCCTGAACTAAGGTGCAAATGGGACCATATGCCAAATGGATTTTATTTAACAATAAAATGAAAGAGAGAGGGAGAGAGAGCAAGTGAGAAAGAGAGAGCAGATGATAGTCACCCATGGATCCAGAAGTGTCCCTTTGGTCCTTCTTAACCCAGGGGTTCTTGGTGGTAGTGGTTCTGAGACATTCAAAGCTTTTCACTATTTATACATTTTTGCAAGCAAAGGAACTAACGGTCATTGGTTACACAGCTTTCTTATTCTATTGGTTAAAGGATTCCCTCACTTCTAATGCTAATTAGTCCCATACTCAGTCTTCCTCTGGGTTGTGAGTTGGTGGCTGCAATCTCCGCCTGCCAGAATTACCTTTTACCTAGCCTGAGCTGACTTCAGCACAGTTAGTGAGTTGGCTTTCCTTGTGGCCCATAAATTCAGCCATTATCACTGGTGCATTCTCCTTCCCCAGTTTTGTTTACCTTCCCTTAGACCTGAGATAACAGACAACATCTCTATCTTGTCTCATGTACTCCTCATGGTGTCTTAATTCACAGCCCAAGTTTCAGGTATACACAGAGGCATATTTGGGGGGGGGGGGGGGGGGGGGAGGGGGGGG